>NC_092344.1:109861212-110212369 GCF_963676685.1 Mytilus edulis | reverse complement strand
GAACCATGAAAATGAAGTCAAGGTCAAATAAAACCTGTGCAACTTACATATAGATCATAAAATATTTCCATACACCAAATATAGTTGACCTATTGCATATAGTATAAGAAAAAAGACCAAAACTCAAAAACTTAGTTTTGACCAGTGAACTATGAAAATGAGGTCAAGGTCAGATGACACCTGCCAGCTAGACATGTACACCTTACAATCATTCCATACACCAAATTTAGTAGACCTATTGCATACAGTATAAGAAAAACAGACCAAAACACAAAAACTTAACTATAACTACTGAACCATGAAAATGAGGTCAAGGTCAGATGACACCTGCCAGTTGGACATGTTCACCTTACAATCATTCCATACACTGAATGTACTAGACATATTGCTTATAGTATCTGAGATACGGACTTGACCGGACATGTTCACCTGACAATCATTCCATACACTGAATGTACTAGACATATTGCTTATAGTATCTGAAATATGGACTTGACCACCAAAACTTAACCTTGTTCACTGATCCATGAAATGAGGTCGAGGTCAAGTGAAAACTGTCTGACGGGCTTGAGGACCTTGCAAGGTATGCACATACCAAATATAGTTATCCTATTACTTATAATAAGAGAGAATTTAACATTACAAAAAATCTTAACTTTTTTTTCAAGTAGTCACTGAACCATTTATATAAGGTCAAGAACATTGGACATGTGACTGATGAAAACTTCGTTACATGAGACATCCATATACAAAGTATGAATCATCCAGGTCTTCCACCTTCTAAAATATAAAGCTTTTAAGAAGTTAGCTAATGTCGCAGCCGCTGGATCACTTATCCCTATGTCGAGCTTTCTGCAACAAAAGTTATTGTATTCTACAGGCAAAGTATTACATCAACTGCAAGCGTTTCATAAATTTTTGAAAAGACGGCTGGAGATATTAAAATATTTATATCTTTCTAAAGATAAACGCGAGTCATGTGTCGACAGATGGGGGGGGATTTATGGAAGTTATTTAATTAAATTTATTTTTGATATGATCATATATATTTAATGTATTCCAAAGTAATCTATACTGAGTTTTCACATCATTTACTTGTAAATTTTTACTATGTCTTATTCGTAAAATATCAATAGTGTAATGTTTATTAGTCGTTAAGGTTACAGTTGAGTAGAATCTTAGTGCAGAAAGAAGCGTTTTGTGGACTTAGACGTTTGGCGGGAAAACTAGTGGCTGGGTCGAAAGTTAAATGCTCCGTAAGGGTAACATTTAGAGAACACCCCTATCAAGTAAATAGTGGTATCAACCACGGATATATAAGAGATGAGAAACGGCACTTGAGGCTGTCTGTTGGCTGTCGATGAGCTGTCATCCTTCAACCAAGCGTACGTCGGATATATTAAGGGCTAAAAGAGCCTTGATATTCAGAGGACACTTTGTACTGGGTACAAAGTGGACGTACACGTTGACAGGATTGACATAGCAGACTGTCCCACTCGGAGGACAGGCTGTACCAGCCCGCACTGTCTGGTAGTGACAGACTATCCCACTCTCAGGACAAGCTGTACCAGCCCGCACTGTCTGTTAGTGACAGACTGTCCCTCTTGGAGGACAAGTTGTACCAGGCCAGGCTGCACTGTCTAGTAGTAACAGACTGTCCCATTCAGAGGACAAGCTGTACCAGCCACATTGTCTTATAGTGGCATAACGTCCCATTAGGAGGACAGGCTGTTATATTGTATAAACTTGTATATATAAGAGTTCATATTTACTTTGTATCGGCAAAGAACCCGTGTATGTATTTTGGTTCATTGTGTATAACATAGATAGTTGTAGTTTTTAGTATTGCCGTATTGTTTGTGGACAACTTGAATCCAAGTATTGACTGGAACAGACGTTTGAGATATAAACGCCTGGTTACACGTTACAATAGTATAACAATGCCATAACAATATCATGTTATTCACTTAAGTATTGTAAAAATGTATGTATGCACTGTACACCAAAAAGATCAATAAAAAAAAAAAATTGCAGTCTCAACAACAAAACTAGAGGCTCTAAAGAGCCTGTGTCGCTCACCTTGGTCTATGTGCATATTAAACAAAGGACACAAATGGAGTCATGACAAAATTGTATTTTGGTGATGGTGATGTGTTTGAAGTTTTTACTTTACTGAACATTCTTGCTTCTTACAATTATATCTATAATGAACTTTGCCCATTAGTAACAGAGAAAAATATTTGGTAAAAATTTACATAAATTTACCAAATTAATGAAAATTGTTAAAAATTGACTATCAAGGGCAATAACTCCTTAAGGGGTCAATTGACCATTTAGGTCATGTGGACTTATTTGTAGATCTTACTTTGATGAACATTATCGCTGTTTACAGTTTATCGCTATCTATAATAGTATTCAAGATAATAATCAAAAACAGCAAAATTTCTTTAAAAATTACCAATTGGAAGGCAGCAACCCAACAACCGGTTGTCCAATTCATTTGAATATTTCAGGGCAGATATATATTGACTTGATTAACAATTTAACTCCTTGTCAGATTTCCTCTAAATGATTTGGTTTCAGAGTTATAAGCAAAAAACTACATTTTACCCCTGTTCTATTTTTAGCCGTGGTGGCCATCTTGGTTGGATGGCCAGGTCATCGGACACATTTTTCAAACAAGGTACCTCAAAGATGATTGTGGCCAAGTTTGAATTAATTTGGCCCAGTAGTTTCAGAGGAGAAGATTTTTGTAAAAGATGACTTAAGATTTACGAAAAATGGTTAAAAATTGACTATACAGGGCAATAACTCCTAAAGGGGTCAACTGACCATTTCGGTTATGTTGACTTATTTGTAAATCTTACTTTGATGAACATTATTGCTGTTTACAGTTTATCTCTATCTATAATAATATTCAAGATAATAACCAAAAACAGCAAAATTTCCTAAAAATGACCAATTCAGGGGCAGCAACCCAACAACGGGTTGACCGATTCATCTGAAAATTTCCGGGCAGATAGATCTTGACCTGATAAACATATTTACTCCTTGTCAGATTTCCTCTAAATGCTTTGGTTTTTGAGTTATAAGCCAAAAACTGCATTTTACCCCTATGTTCTATTTTTAGCCGTGGCGGCCATCTTTGTAGGTTGACCGGGTCACGCCACACATTTTTTAAACTAGATACCCCAATGATGATTGTGGCCAAGTTTGGTTCAATTTGGCCCAGTAGTTTCAGAGGAGAAGATTTTTGTAAAAGTTAACGACGACGGACGACGGACGACGGACGACGGACGCAAAGTGATGGGAAAAGCTCACTTGGCGCTTCGGACCAGGTGAGCTAAAAATAAGATTTTAAGTCAGTTGGTGAAAAATGGTATAAACTCATAAAAAGTATCAGGATTCCAATTTTGTATGCCAAACATGCATTTTGTCTACCCTGTCACATTAATGACTCTTGAATCATAATGTTAAAAAACAGACCAAAAAACAAAAACTTAACACTGAGCAATGAACCATGAAAATGAAGTGAAGATCAAATTCAATCTGAGCGACTGACATATAGATCATAAAATATTTCCATACACCAAATATAGTTGACTTATTGCATATAGTATTAGATAAAAAGACCAAAACTCAAAAACTTAACTTTGACCCCTGAACCATGAAAATGAGGTCAAGGTCAGATAACACATACCAGCTAGACATGTACACCTTACAATCATTCCATACACCAAATATGGTAGACCTATTGCATACAGTATCTCAAAAACTTAACTGTAACCACTGAATCATGAAAATGAGGTCAAGGTCAGATGACACCTGCCAGTTGGACATGTACACCTTACAGTCCTTCCATACACCAAATATACCAGACCTATTGCTTATAGTATCTGAGATATGGACTTGACCACCAAAACTCAACCTTGTTCACTGATCCATGAAATGAGGTCGAGGTCAAGTGAAAACTGTATGACAGGCATGAGGACCTTGCAACATACCAAATATAGTTATCCTATTACTTATACTAAGAAAGAATTTCACATTACAAAATATCTTAACTTTTTTTTCAAGTAGTCACTGAACCATAAAAATGAGGTCAAGGACATTGGACATGTGACTGACGGAAACTTCGTAACTTGAGGCATCCATATAGAAAGTACGAAGCATCCAGGTCTTCCATCTTCTAAAATATAAAGCTTTTAAGAAGGTAGCTAACGCCGCCACCACCGCTGGAACACTATCCCTATGTCAAGCTTTCTGCAACAAAAGTTGCAGGCTCAACAAAAATGAGAGCAAGGACAATGGACACTTGTCAGATTGAAATTTTGTAACATAAGGTAAACTGATACTAGATATGAAGTATACAGATCTTCTATCTTATGAAATATAATGCTTTTTAATACAAATAGTTGAAGCTGTAGCCACATCATTAAAATCCCATTGTCTTGCAATCTGACTTTCATTGAAGGCTAGATAAAAAAAAAATCAACTTTTAATCTTTTAAATAAAATAAGAATTTTAAAGTGTTCAAAGGACACAATGTCATGACGTTGATAATATTTTCTATATTCAGTGAATGTTGAATTCAGTGTCAAATCAAAAACTCAAAAATTATTTATTGCAATTGTTAAACAACAGGATTAATTATTGTGGTTTTAGGAAATGTGGTACAAAAAATGCTGTCAGATATAAATAAAAGTTTTTATTTTTGTAAAATTTATCCTGTTGCAATCGCCACCCATATACTTAATTCTTGAATAGCCCTGTACATTCTCACATATAATAAGTAAAATATAATAGCAGTTTCTAAGGATATAATAAAAACAGTTTATTAAAATTGAGCACAATTGACAATATCACTGATAAAAACAATTCTTCATTCATAATCTAAGTGGTCCAGACAGTCTGTTCTTATCGTCAAACAACACAGATCTTTTCCTGATTCTTTTTTGTCCTTGTGCAATCTGAAAAAAATACATTGTCATTTTAATGAAAAATGTTTGTTTTCCTCAAAGACATGTAGTATAGCAATGAAATTATCAAACTTCAGCTTGATAAAAAAAGACAATTGTCTATATATTTCTCAAAAGAGAATAATTTATTCAGTGGTTTATGATTAAATGTCCAAAATTATCATCAAGAAATTTATTCCAATATTTGACTACTTTTATATAAATAACATTAGACATTCAAGACCATTCATGTTCATTTTTTACATCAATTAAAGGGGAGATAATTTCTGACTGTTTATGTCAAATTGCAGATTTCAATATACTTGACTAACATAACATGAGCAGCAGTACACAATGCCATAATAACTCCCTCATTGTAAATCATAGAGACAAAGAAAAGAAAAGTGGGACAGAAAGGGAAAGACAGATGGACTCCTCTATCACTATTATAGATATAATAAGAAGCCTGGTATCTAGTAAAAGAAATTTATCTTGCTTAATTACACACTCATGAAAACTTAACCAGATATGTACTTTATCCAACTTACATAAAATGGGCTATTCGACTCTGGAGAACTGAAATTAAAACTGTCATTTTCTTTATCAACATCTGGACTGTTGATTATTTGATTGGCAAATTTCTTTTTCAAAGCCTGAGCTATCACTGATGCAGGATCATTATTGGATTCTCGTCTTTTTGGTTTTAATGGTGTTCCGCCAGGAGACCTGTAAAGAGAAAACAAATCTGGAGCTATCACTAATGTCTCGACTACTTTTGCTTATAATCACAGGCCCAACAAAAATTAGGGAAAAAAAGCAATAAAAATATTCCTCTTGATACTATCTTTTGATTGTAAGAAGCTTCTGTTCAAGTTTGGTAAAAATCCAGAATAGTTTATGAATCTAATAATTGTTTTGAAAACTTTAACTGCAAACTGTATGTAATATTAACTGGAAGAAAAACTAAGGTCATTTATAAGTAAAATACTGATAAACAGGTATAAATTTTTAACAAAATTTTCTTCTAGATACTAACTTTTGATCATAAACAAGCTTCAGTCCAAGTTTGGTACAAATCCAGTATAGTATAAAAAAGTTATTAAAATTTAAAAAAAACTTTAACCACAGAGTGAATGTGTTGTATCTTCGCAGGAAAACCAAGTCCATTTATAAATAAAATATGGAAAAAATGGATTTTTCTAAAACAAAATTTACCTCTGGATACTATCTTATGATCATAAACAAGCTTCTGTCCAAGTTCGGTACAAATCCAGGAAAGTTTAAGAAATTTATTAAAATTTGAAAAACTTTAACCATAGAGTGAATGTAATGTTTCTCTGCAGAAAAACTAAGTCCATTTATAAGTAAAATAAAGAAAAACAGGATTTTGTTTTTTAACAAATTTAATTCTGGATACTATCTTATGATCATAAACAAGCTTCTGTTCCAAGTTGGTAGAAATGCAGACCATTTGAAGAAAGTTATTAAAATTTCAAAAACTTTAACCACAGAGTGAATATTTGTGGACGCCGTCGATGACTTTACTCGCTTTTTCAACTAAAGTCGAAGGCTGGACAAAAGTGAGGTGCACATTTTTACTCTATATATACATGTACCTACATTTTTTTAATGCTTTTGTATACAAGAGTGCACACACTGAAATGTCTCGCCTTCTTTACTAATCATTGATATTATGTTGATAGTCCTAAGTATAAAGCTTTATTATTATTATTTATTTATTTAGGTCGAGGTCAACTGAAAACTATCTGATGGGCATGAGGACCTTGCAAGGTACGCAGATACCAAATATAGTTATCCTGTAACTTATAACAAGAGAGAATTCAACATTACAAAAAAACTGAACCTTTTTTTCAAGTGGTCACTAAACCATATAAATGAGGTCAAGGACATTGGACATGTGACTGACAGAAACTTCATAACATAAGGCATCTATATACAAAGTATGAAGCATCCAGGTCTTCCACCTTCTAAAATATAAAGCTTTTAAGAAGTTAGCTAACGCCACCGCCGCCACTGCCGAATCACTATCCCTATTATGAGTTTTCTGCAACAAAAGTTGCAGGCTTGACAAAAACTGTAGGATAAGTTTAATTTAACTATGTACAAGGACTTTTTTTTATTTTATCTCCCATTTTTTTAACTAGAAAAATTAGAATTTGTGCTTTGATCACAAGAAGCTGTAAACTGTATGGAACTGAATGATTTCCACATAAATCTACTTTTATTTACAGTCGATTCCACTTAATTGCATACCGCTTAATAGCTTAATTCGGTTAATTGCATACTTTTCTCCTGCACAAAACCATTTCCCATTCATCTAATGTTAAATTGTACGGTTATATGCATAGCCCCATAAGTGGCATTTCAGTTAATTGCATAGAAAATAATCGCCAGCTAGATATGCTTAGTTAAAACTGACGAGATTTTTGACCAGAAACAGCAATTTGGTAAATATATTTTTCTTGAATGCATCATAATTTTTGATATTATTTCACATTTACTTCTGTGTCATTTAAATAAAGTTTTAAAACAGTTTTTTTCGTGTTTATATGATTATAAAAAAGGCCTTGATGTGTACACAGGTAAAGTTTCCCATATTCTATTTTAAGCCTCGAGGTCATAAAAATGTCAATCAGCTGATTGTTGTAAAATCACAACCATTCTATGATCTTCTATCTCAAAAGGTGTTAATTATTGATTGCATTTCAAACATTAATCATAGATTACATTTTGGGTGTATTTTTAAAACAATAACGACTGCTCATTATCGATCATTATCCAATGTGCAATCTCGTAATTTGGCTAGGGGTGGTCTACATTTATGTTAAATATTACAGGGCATTTATATATGGTTGAAGAATTTCATACATCAATCTTTCATTTTTAATATTTTTTTAAAAGAACATTAACTTAAAATTAAAAATCAATTGTTCAGAGAACAATTGAAGGTCTTTCCACTAGTAAAGATCTATTTTGATATTGAAATATGAAAAATCAGTTTAAAATGTTATTTCCTATGGCTTTATGATGTATTAATATGAATTTAAAGCAAAGATCAAAATCTAGAACGTCCTATTAACCTATGACCTTGACCTCAATTTCAAGGTAACAAACCAAGGACCTTAAATCAAAAGACCCTAGGTCTTTAATAAGTTTGGTTAATGAGTAATATCACTTTACGCGAAATTCTAAATGTAAGATAGGCAAAAACTCCCATTAATTGTCTGCGCATTCTTTCAACCAAAATATACAAGTAAGGACATGTTGCAACTAACAATTTATTGAAAATAATTTGTCAATATCTTATACGGTTTTTGAAATTAAATTGAAAATAAGCCAAAATCAAAATTAAGAATATAACCTTGACCTTTGACCTTGATCTATTTTATATTTTTTTGGACCAATGACCTCAAATCTAAAGACCCTATGTCTCTATCACTTATGGTTTACCATTTAGAAATGCATATCACTTAATTAAATGGAAAAGGGGGAATAACTCTCATATGGAGTCTCCGTAAAGCTTCGGTCCAAATGAATATCCTAATCCTGAAGATGTAACGAGCAATTTAGTAAAATAAATTTGTTGTAATCCTTAACGGTTGCGAAGGAGTAGTGGCCACAAGAAAAACAGTGTTTGGGGAGATAACTCTTATAACGTAAAGTATTTTGTTACGCAGTTGTAAATTTTTAAAGCGTATAAACTATACGACATCATATTCCAAATATCTAATCAACATCTTTTGAAACATCAATACTACGCAAGAAAAAATTTAGGCGGAAGAAAAAAAAAAAAAAATAATAATTAAAAACCAATTGTTCAGAGAACAATTGTAGGTCTTTCCATTAGTAAAGATCTATTTTGATATTGAAATATGAAAAATCAGTTTAAAATGTTAGTTTCTATGGCTTTATGATGTATTTATATGAATTTAAAGCAAAGGTCAAAATCTAGAACGTCATATTAACCTCTGACCTTGACCTCAATTTCAAGGTCACAAACCAAGGACCTTAAATCAAAAGACCCTAGGTCTTTAATATGTTTGGTTAATGAGTAATATCACTTAACGCGTAATTCTAAATGTAAGATGGGCAAAAACTCCCATTTATTGGCTGCGCACCCTTTCAACCAAAATATACAAGTAAGGACATGTCCCAACTAACAACTTATGAAAAATTATTTGTCGAAATCTCATACAGTATTTGAAAATAAGTGAAAATAAGCCAAAATCAAAATTTAGAATATGACCTTGACCTTTGACCTTGACCTCATTTTCATTTTTTGGGACCAAGTACCTCATATCTGAAGACCCTAGGTCTCTATCACTTATGGTTTACCATTTAGAAATGCATATCACTTAATTTAATGGAAAAGGGGTAATAACTCTCATATGGAGTCTCCATAAAGCTTCAGTCTAAATGAATATCCTAATCCTGATGATGTAACGAGCAATTAGGTAAAATAATTTTGTCGTAATCTTTTACGTTTGTGAAGGAGAAGTGGCCACAAGAAAAACAGTGTTTGGGGAGATAACTCTTACAACGTAAAGTATTTTGTTACGCGGTTGTAAATTTTTAAAGCGTATAAACTATACAATATCATATTTCAAATATCTAAGCGACATCTTATGAAACAACAAAACTACGCAAGAAAAAGATTTAGGCGGAAGAAGAAAAATAATAATTAAAAACCAATTGTTCAAAGAACAATTGAAGGTCTTTCCACAAGTAAAGATCTATTTTATTATCAAAATATTAAAAATCAATCAAAAATGTCAGTTCCTATGACTTTATAATGTATAAATATGAATTTAAAGCAAAGGTCATAATCTAGAACGTCCTATTAACCTTTGACCTTGACCTCAATTTCAAGGTCACCAACAAAGGACCACAAATAAAAAGACCCTAGGTCTGTAAAATGTATGGTTAATGAGTTATATCACTTTAGGCATGATTTTAAATATAAGATGGGCGAAAACTCTCATTTATTGTTTAGGCACCCTTCCAACCAAAATTTATAAGTTACAACATGTCGCAACTAACAATTTAGTAAAAATAATTTGTCGATATCTTTTAAGGTTTTTGAAAATAAGGAAAAATTAGCCAAAATCAAAATTTAAAATATGACCTTGACCTTTGACCTTGACCTCATTTTCATTTTTTTGGACCAAGGACCTCAAATCTAAAGACCCTTGGTCTCTTTCATTTATGGTTTACCAATTAGAAATGCATATCACTTAATTCAAATAAAAATGGGGAATAACTCTCATATGGAGTCTCCGTAAAGCTTCGGTCCAATGAATATCCTAATCCTTAAGATGTAACGAGCAATTTGGTAAAAAAAAATTGTCGTAATCTTTTATGGTTGCGAAGGAGTAGTGGCCACAAGAAAAACAGTGTTTGGGGAGATAACTCTTACAAGGTTAAGTATTTTGTTACGCAGTTGTCATTTTTCAAAGCGTATAAACTATACGATATCATATTCCAAATATCTAACCGACATCTTTTGAAACAACAAAACTACGCAAGAAAAAAATTTAGGCGGAAGAAGAAAAATAATAATTAAAAACCAATTGTTCAGAGAACAATTGAAGGTCTTTCCACTAGTAAAGAGCTATTTTGATATTGAAATATGAAAAATCAGTTTAAAATGTTAGTTCCTATGGCTTTATGATGTATTTATATGAATTTAAAGCAAAGGTCAAAATCTAGAACGTCCTTTTAACCTATGACCTTGACCTCAATTTCAAGGTCACAAACCAAGGACCTTAAATCATAAGACCCAAGGTCTTTAATATGTTTGGTTAATGAGTAATACCACTTTACGCGTAATTCTAAATGTAAGATGGACAAAAACTCCCATTTATTGTATGCGCACCCTTTCAACCAAAATATACAAGTAAGGACATGTCGCAACTAACAATTTAGTAAAAATAATTTGTCGATATCTTTTAAGGTTTTTGAAAATAAGTGAAAATAAGCCAAAATCAAATTTTAGAATATGACCTTGACCTTTGACCTTGACCTTATTTTCATTTTTTTGGACCAAGGATCTCAAATCAAGAGACCCTAGGTCTCTTATCACTTATGGTTTACCAGTTAGAAACGCATATCACCTATATCAAATACATAAGGGGGAATAACTCTCATATGGAGTCTCTGGATAGCTTCGGTCAAAATTAAAATCCTAATCCTGAAGATGTAACGAGCAATTTGGTAAAATAATTTAGTCGTAATCTTTTACGGTTGCGAAGGAGTAGTGGCCACAAGAAAAACAGTGATTGGGGAGATAACTCTTACAACGTAAAGTATTTTGTTACGCAGTTGTAAATTTTTAAAGCGTATAAACTATACGATATCATATTCCATATATCTAAGCGACAACTTATTAAACAACAATACTACGCAAGAAAAAAATTAGGCGGAAGAAAAAAAATAATAATTAAAAACCAATTGTTCAGAGAACAATTGTAGGTCTTTCCATTAGTAAAGATCTATTTTGATATTGAAATATGAAAAATCAGTTTAAAATGTAAGTTTCTATGGCTTTATGATGTATTTATATGAATTTAAAGCAAAGGTCAAAATCTAGAACGTCATATTAACTTCTGACCTTGACCTCAATTTCAAGGTCACAAACCAAGGACCTTAAATCAAAAGACCCTAGGTCTTTAATATGTTTGGTTAATGAGTAATATCACTTAACGCGTAATTCTAAATGTAAGATGGGCAAAAACTCCCATTTATTGGCTGCGCACCCTTTCAACCAAAATATACAAGAAAGGACATGTCGCAACTAACAATTTATGAAAAATTATTTGTCAATATGTCATACAGTATTTGAAAATAAGTGAAAATAAGCCAAAATCAAAATTTAGAATATGACCTTGACCTTTGACCTTGACCTCATTTTCATTTTTTGGGACCAAGTACCTCATATCTGAAGACCCTAGGTCTCTATCACTTATGGTTTACCATTTAGAAATGCATATCACTTAATTTAATGGAAAAGGGGGAATAACTCTCATATGGAGTCTCCGTAAAGCTTCGGTCCAAATGAATATCCTAATCCTGATGATGTAACGAGCAATTAGGTAAAATAATTTTGTCGTAATCTTTTATGGTTGCGAAGGAGTAGTGGCCACAAGAAAAACAGTGTTTGGGGAGATAACTCTTACAACGTAAAGTATTTTGTTACGTGGTTGTAAATTTTTAAAGCGTATAAACTATACAATATCATATTTTAAATATCTAAGCGACATCTTATGAAACAACAAAACTACGCAAGAAAAAAATTTAGGCGGAAGAAGAAAAATAATAATTAAAAACCAATTGTTCAGAGAACAATTGAAGGTCTTTCCACTAGTAAAGATCTATTTTGATATGGAAATATGAAAAATCAGTTTAAAATGTTAGTTCCTATGGCTTTATGATGTATTAATATCAATTTAAAGCAAAGGTCAAAATCTAGAACGTCCTATTAACCTATGACCTTGACCTCAATTTCAAGGTAACAAACCAAGGATCTTAAATCAAAAGACCCTAGGTCTTTAATATGTTTGGTTAAAGAGTAATATCACTTTACGGGTAAACCTAAATATAAGATGGGCAAAAACTCCCATTTATTATTTGCGCACCCTTTCAACCAAAATATACAAGTAAGGACATGTCGCAAATAACAATTTATGAAAAATTATTTGTTGATATGTCATACGGTATTTGAAAATCAGTGAAAATAAGCAAAAATCAAAATTTAGAACATGACCTTGACCTTTGACCTTGACCTCATTTTCATTTTTTTGGACCAAGGACCTCAAATCTGAAGACCCTAGGTTTCTATCACTTATGGTTTACCAGTTAGAAATGCATATTACTTATATCATTTACATAAGGGGAAATAACTCTCATATGGAGTCTCTGGAAAGCTTCGGTCCAAATGAATTGCCTAATCCTGAAGATGTAACGAGCAATTTGGTAAAATAAATTTGTCGTAATCTTTTACGGTTGCGAAGGAGTAGTGGCCACAAGAAAAACAGTGTTTGGGGAGATAACTCTTACAACGCAAAGTATTTGGTTACGCAGTTGTCAGTTTTAAAAGCGCATACACTTTACGATATCATATTCCAAATATCTAAGCGACATCTTTTGAAACATCAATACTACGCAAGAAAAAAATTAGGCGGAAGAAAAAAAAAAAAAAAAAAAATAATAATAATCAGAACAAATTCAATAGGTCTTTCCACGGAAAGGTGGAAAGACCTAATAATCAGAACAAATTCAATAGGTCTTTCCACGGAAAAGTGGAAAGACCTAATAATCAGAACAAAATCAATAGGTCTTTCCACGGAAAAGTGGAAAGACCTAATAATCAGAACAAATTCAATAGGTCTTTCCACGGAAAGGTGGAAAGACCTAATTATTATATTTTCTCACTTTCAACACTCGTGTCCAGCAAATAACCTGTGCAGGGCCCCATTACCTTAACTGCTTTGCATATACGAAACTAACGAGGTTAAAGTAACAGTGTTACATCACTGTTCGGTAAATACTGCATATTAAAGGCAGTTCATTACACATTTATTGTATCAAATGATTATAAACTGTGTAGCATTGTTCAACAGTTTGTTTTAATCAAAGTGTAACAATATAATTTGTACATCCAGGTCATAGAAACAAATCTATTTTTAGAACAATTTTATTTTCATATCTCAGGTAAAGGAAAAGTCGGTACATAAATAAACTAAAACTAAATATGTTTATAAACTTTATTGAAAGAATAAACAATGAAATAAAATGCATGACACTAGACAAATAACTTTTATTGGAATAAATAATCATTCAATATGTTGTAAGTGGATTATGGACGTTCATCTTTCTTCAGGATTTCCTTTACTGATTTGCACTATCGATGTTATTTGACGCCGTATTTTGGCATTTCAGATATAAGCATACTCCGCTTTATTGCATAATTTCGTCTGACAAATAGGCTATGCAAATAACCGGAATGTACTCTATTAACATATTTATATACTCCATTCAACTCATTGTTATAATTTGACAAAATATATTGTGTAAACTGGTTACCTTTGAATACTTTTCAGTTTGACACTTCCAAGACCTTTTAAGACATCTGTCAATGTGGCCTGTTTGGGGGGATTTTCAGGAGTACTATTTCTGTTGTCTTGTAATGTCTGTAGCACTATTGTCTGAAATTAGGAAAAAAAATATGTTCATGGGACACAGATCCACTTGAAAATATATGGTAAATTCATCAATTTTTCCATTTACAAAGGGACGTAACTCAAGAATCCTAATAATGACGTCACCTAAACTTTAAATATGATGTGTGTTAGGTAGTAGTAAGCATGGTTATAAACATAAAAGTAGAGAACAGAAATCAATTTAAAGACCCTTGTATTTATGTACAGACAGACAAAAGTAAACCTTAATGTGCTCTATGTCTGCAAAGGAGAAATTAATAAACATAACTTTTTATTTCTATCTTTTCCTTTTAGGGCCCCTAAAAGGAAAATATAAATTAGGGGGGAGCTATGCTTTATAGAAATATAGATTCCTACACTGCAACAAGTGTATTACAATATTTCTCCACTCGAGACAGTTAAATTATATTATTTAAAGCGTGAGGCTTGCCAAGCTCTTTAATTAACTAAAATTTAACTGCTGAGAGTGAAGAAATATCGTAATACACGAGTTATAGTGTAGGAATCTGTTTCTCTAATGATTTTTATCCTTTTTTTTCAAAGATTTTCAGAAACTTGTGGTCTTTATATGCGACGTCATCAGGCATGGTTGCCTTTTTTCATGACGTCACAATAGGAAAATTCAGAAGAAAACAAAACATTTAGACGTCATAATCAAATTTCGACTAATCATTTGCAGAGAACAGATTTTTCACTAGTGAGGAGAAATATTTTTCTCACACCAGTCAGGAAATGTGAAAATAGCACAAAAATTAGAGAATATAATTTCTTAAACTATATCACACCTTTTCCTGATAACTGCTCAGTTTCCCTTGTTCAAAGAAAATATGTTAACAGCATGGAGCTTTTTTCCTAGACATTATAATTTTATCAGTGGTGTAGACCGTAGTATTTTACCTGTTTATCTGTTTTAGTCTGAGTAACAATTGGTGTTGACTGTTTTGTTGCTGGGAGTGGTGGTGGTGGCGGAGGGGCTATCGGGCAAAGTGGTGGCACTGGTACATAATCCTCTGTTGATAACTTTTCTTCTTGGAAAGACTGTGGAGGTACTGTAAATAATATAACATAAATAATTTTATTTCAGAATTATACATAGATAAGGCCAAAAATAAAATATTGTTTGTTTCCCCTCACCTGACCGACCCGGTAAAATCACCACGACCCGAAAAATTTTATTGGTAATTCTTGTCCACTATTTTTGTTGTTGCTATGTTGGTTATTAGTGATATCTTTCAGATGCTGTAGTCAATGAGCGTTGGGTTTTGGTGATACCTTTCCGATGCTGTAGTCAACGAGCGTTTTAAATCAAGGTATTTTTGCATTGAAGGGTCTACATGATTCGGAATCAAGGAAAACAAACAAAATGCTTTGCCACACGATTTGTTTGTGCAAGGGTGATCTTTTTTTGAAAATAAAAAAAACTGAAGCATCTTTCAACCCGCTGAGTGCATCTTGATTAGATTTGTGTCTAACCTCTGTTCCTGTTTAAAGGATAAAATCTTAAAGACTTTGAGTAAAAACGGTCTGACTCGTGCTTTAAAATCTATCTACTTTGTCTTTGAACAGGTTGGGCACAAGTCAGGAAATGTGGGATACATGTATTCCCTGCTTTCAGGGAACGTCCCTGTTTTCTGGTGTAAAAAAAACCCAGTATGAATGGGATTTCCTTTTTCAATTTATGGCATGAAAATTACAAAAGGGCACATTTTAACGTTATAACTGAATCAGTAGAATTCATAAATACTTTATTAAAAGTATTTTAGGAAATACAAAACATGAAATACTTTATTAAAAGTATTTTAGGAAATACAAAACATGAATATAAAGTGAAGCCTTGTTTCTTCTAGAACTAAAAAAAACCTACAAATCTTTGTTTAGGAATCAATTGACCAAGCTGCATGATCCAGGTGTAACTGAACATAACTGAATTATGTTCACTTCTATTGAAAATTTTTATTCATTGAATTTTAATTCCCAAGTGATTAACATACATGTATCTTTTTGTCATCTCATAATTGATGATCAAGGTATGAATTGGTGAACAAAGGATTTGTTTTGTTGTGAGTTATGCATCAAATTAGACTTGAAATAAGCTTGTTTTTTTAACTAAAAAAAACACTTGCTATCATTAAGCACTGTTATCACAAGTAGAATGTGCACTTTTGTAGATTTCATTACATTAAAAGAATAGGAAAAAAGGAGGTCCCTGTATACTGTTTTTTTAACACCAGAAAACTGGTGTACACTGAATTAGAATACAGGGAATACCCCACTTTTCTTGACTTGAGCCTTACCTGTTGAATTTTGTACAAATTCAATATAGAAAACCATATCAAGGAATAAAATAAAATAATTTGCCTACCTACCTACCCATATCCTAACAACCTCAGTCGGGAGAGGGGAAACAAAGATAATTTTAATGTTGGCCTAATCTTTTGTCTCTCTTATTATAAATAATGTGATTTAAAAAAGTAGAAAGAAACAGACACATATGCTTTGGTTTGAAGGAACAAATCACTGTGGCATCATTTATGATACATGATTAAATTAAGAAAACTGTATCCTCTACTGAGAGAAGTGGTTTTCATAAAATATTTACTCTGGGATTTATTGATCTGTTCTTGAGCTTCCACCAGCATGGCTATCTGTAGTCGTAAGTTATTGAGCTCTTCTTCCATGACTGATAACTTCTGTGTCTGTTCAGGATCTTGTCGTGTAGACACTGATGATATCATGGTAGAACTCATAGGGGATAAGCTGGGTCGAGATATAAACAAATCAGCATCTAACTCATCAAGAGCTGCATCATTTTCAAAGTGCTTCCTTTTCTGTGCTCTGGAAATAAAAGGAATATATCAATACAATGAAAGTTTAACAATTTAAATCTTAACTCACCATTTACTAATATTAAAGATCACTCAAAATCATAGAATATATTTGTCATATTAGTATATCATTTGACATTGGAAACAGTTTCATGTATCTAAAAACCAGGTCTAAAAGAAATATCTAAAAAAATCTATATTTTTCGATCTATCTTAAGATAAACATAAACATATTTAATACAAACCAACTTCGAGGTATGGGAGCTTTTCATTTAATCAAGATCCTTTCACTGTTGAGCAGGTTAACATGGCTATTCTTTTTTAATTTGTGAGGTTTACACAATGCAACCCTCTAACCTTATTGCAGGAAACCACATCATTCTATCACATCTAGTTCCACAGCATTGTATTTGATGCTGCTTTATGACCATTTTTTAAAATTTGAGCTCATATATTTAATTTTCATACAATTACAAGAGAGACAATGATAAAAGAACTCAGTATTTTTACAAAGTATAAGTAAGCTTAAAGCTGGCATATATGTGTCCCATATTTTTTTCTAATATGATAATATCAGCTGTTGATCTTTTTTTAACAACATCTACAAAATTGATGCATAACAATATCCCATGCTCATCATTTGTGTCTTTCTATGTCAAATATATCCTCCATTCAACTTAATCATATTGTAAGTAACTGTAGTTAACCGGTTACCCTTGACTTACAATAACCTACCTAATCCTGACACAGTTGTCACCTAACTCTTCCTCCACCCAGACAACATCATCATCTGTAGATGTTCCCAGACTTGTGGTTGATATAACAGAATCATCACTATCACTGTCATACATGTATTTAGGATATCTAGACTGTAACAAGTGATTCTGAAAAGAAAGTTGTATAGCCACTTTAAAAATCATAGCATTTTTACCTAGAATAGAAAATGTTGTCCTTCCAGTAGAGAGAAACAAGAAAGTTCATGATGATTTTTGCATACAACATTTAGGTTTAAAGTGGCTTATTTCCCAATTAAAAGTGACTGCATATGAGTATATAAACACACAAACAAAAAGATTCAATTTTATATAGTTGTTGTAACAGCATTGACTGAGCATATTGATGCCCTTCATATGTAAATGAGCTTCAGTCAACATTTATATCCCAATAAACTCCAAAAAGGTAATTTCAATTGTTAAAAAAGTAATTCTTTTGGCCTGTAGATATGAATTTTTCAGACCAAACAGCATTTTTACAAGCCTGGGCTGAAAGGACTGAGGTTGATCATGAGTGTGAAGACTGTAGTGTCAGGACAACCATGTTTAAAACCTATCACAGGGATCTCCATGGATGAAAATTGAACGATGGAGGAACTTTCACCATTACAAACCGTGTCTACGTTGTACAGTGTAGTGCGATCGGAAGTATTTTATTACACCATACAAGGAATGGTGTACATGCTAATTCATTGCTTATTTAAATTATATTTATTTGAATTTTCATTATAGAATTAGAAGTATCAATATTTTCATTTATTGCCGTTTTTAACCATTCAAATGCCAAGTCTTCATGGTCCCCCCTTAGTCGAGAATGACCAAAAGCTGTCATGAAGGTCCCCATGTAGATTTCTTGTATATTTGGTTATTGTTATGGGGGTTAAAAATCATATGATGTGGAGCTAATTTTTCATGGACACTGTCAAATTCAGAACCCATTACCGGTATGGCTGATTTGCAGCAACAACAAAACAATTCGTATGGGTTATGTAAAAGGTTAAAGAGATTTGTAAAGCAAACGTTGACAAATGAAAAGGTTTTTAATGACTTTATCTGGCAAATTGATGCTGTGCAACATATATCTTTCGAGTCTGAATAGAAACCGGAAACGCGGATGTATCAATTTGATTGTAATATACGAAATGAATTCGGAATTAAGATACGATATTTCTTTACAGGAAATATTTAAAGTTTTTACTTTTAAACTTTTAAAGTAATTCTAAATTATCGTTACAGCAGTACTCGAGTTATTTGCGATGAAATAATATTTACTGTTTTGCGTCTTATTTTGTACTTCTTAAAAAAGGGGGATGCTGATTGCGTAAGTCAAAACAAAGCACATGTTCGACTTGTTAAACTGTTTTCTTTGTAACTGGATTATTAATTTATTTATTTAATCTAAATTATCATAATCATTTGCTAAAACTTAGTTGATTATTTCGACAAATGAATCGTCTATCCTCAGATAGTATTCTCGTGTCTGGTTTGTTGATCTACCTGTACAAGCTCAGGTACAAGTGATTAGCGATCTTAATCCGTATATTCCTCAGGCGTTAGAACTGTATTGGATTTTAACATAAAAAGCCTAAGGGTTATGCAATTACATGCATTTGATTATACTTGATAAAAAAAAAATGGCGTCGGGCTACAAAAAAAGATGAAGTTTTGAACGATGGCGGAAGACATTTAACGATGGCGCAAGACATTTTAACGATGGCGCGAGTCATTTGACGATGGCGCATGACATTTGAACGATGGCGGGGCGCCATCGTTAAACAGGCCATGGAGATCCCTGTATCAAACATATTTTCTAAGTTATTTCTTACCTGTATTCTAACCCTTTTAACAGGTTTCATTGATACATATGATCCTATGATTCTTATCAAACTTTTGTGTCGTACATCTGATTGTATTTTATTTACTCTGTTGATTGTACGCTGACGAAAGGAAACAACATGATTCCAATTGTAGGTGATAGCTTGACGAGTTTGATAAAACCTCACTCTTCTCCTAGCATTTAATTCTTCTAATAAAGCTCTCTGTAACATAAAACATGTACCAAAAGTTGGAATATTTTAACTTTAACTTACAATTTTTGTATCATTTTTACATGTTCAAAAATAATATAGTGAAATATGGAAAACTAAGTATTACTTTTGCATGTCATGGCAGTTTATATAATTTTTCTGTAAAGATTTAACACATTTATTTGTTTTCTCACAAACATACAAGATTGTTGATACATGTACAACTACAATTCGATACAACCAATCTATTTTAGTAGTGTTTGAGTGTCTGCCTAAGTGTCAGTTTTATACAACTTTTAGAATGTTTTGCTGAGTTGACTAAAAAGGAGTCTCTCAACATTCCCCATGATCTTTCAAATTTACTTATGTTATTTGAAAATTTATTGACCATGACACCATGACATCATTGCATCATCAATGTATAGATCTCTTTAGTCAATGATTTCATGTAAACAAACACATACATGTATAACTGTATAATTAATGCATATATATATATTACAAGCACATTATTTGGTACAATATACACCTGTGCATCATTTATCAAATGAAATACATGTAATGAAATAATTACCACATCTTCTGGATCAATTCCAATGTAATCTAAAATAACTCTCACAACTACCACTAAATCATCAATGATGTCCATACTTTACACTGTAAAGATTATATTGTTTAAATCTGCATGCCTCGAATTACTGTCATACTGAAATAAAAGACAAAAAGTCAATTTCATAACAAAAGTCAGAACATAGACTCCTTTCACAAAAAAAGGATCATAAGTGATACTGAAATGTGTATGACTTGTGAGTTCTTTCACAAAAAAAGGATCATAAGCGATACTGAAATGTGTATGACTTGTGAGTACTTTTACACTTAACATTTTTTTATGAAAAGAGCCGCTGTATCATTGGTATTACAAATGTGCTATGATCAACATAAAATTTTAAATCAGTTTTTTATAAATGTTTTATAAGAATAATTTGTATGATTTGAGGATTTCAACAGTTTAAAATTAAACGTATAAAATGAGTTTATTGGACTATCTGAATTTTGATAGTTAAAATGTTTCAAATTTTCACCATCGAACCTTTGTTTTCTTTCTTGTGGAATATATTTGACTAATGTTCCCATTTTGATTCACTTTATGATTATTCAAATCTAATAAAATGAATTTTATTAGTTTTTTGTGTTTTTTTTAACAAGGAATTACTTGGGTTAAATTTTTATACTTCACAGAAAGAAAAAAAATAGCGTTTCATAACAAGATCTCATAATTACATGTATTTGGACTAATTATGAAAGACTGTCCCTGATATGGCAAAAAAATAATAATATGTGAATTTCCTAATACATCTTTGAAAGAAATAGGGTAGGTAGGTACAGATTTTTTTTGTTTTATCTTTTTTCAACATTGAGTCTATGGGAGGAATATTCAGACTTTAACAGTGCTTAAATTGAAAAATGACAATGAAAATGTTAAGGGTAGGCTATTTTATAGCTTAAAAAATAGGAAGAGTAGGATATAAATACAACTTATCACTATTTGTCCACTATTACTGCACATCAGAAAGGTTCTCGTAAATTTGACATTATATAAATCTTATGAAGCCACAATGGAAAGTGATTGTTGTATGACATCAATAGTGCAAGCATGACAGATTCTCTGGTCACCCAGGAATAGCGGCACAATAAAATACCTTATCGCTATATGTGCCATTACTGGACATCACAAAGGTTCCAATAAAATTTTCAAGTCATAATACAAAATATCTGACACCACAGGATGAAAAGATTCTCAGGACAGCTGCATGACTGCCATAAGGCTGAGTGTCAGAGCTGGGACAGAATTCAGAAATGGCGGCAAACCTCAGTAAAGGTGTATCATGTATAGTGTTCCTACTATATAAACAATTAAAGTATTGGTTGGTATACATAGAAGGACTATGGTAAACGGACAGAAAGTCACAAATAATATGTTGACAATTGTTTGAATATATAAGAGAAATATCTTGAAACATTTACTTTTTAATACATATATTCATATTAAAGTTTAGGAAATGTGTCATTATACTTGAAAAATTAAGATTTATTTAATTCAATCATGCAAAAGAAAGATTTCTTGGCACCATGAAGCCATTTAAGTGCCAAACCACTTTGACATTTTGTTTTTTTAACAATTATTTGATTTACTTTGATATTTTTTTGATAAATTTTGTTTACAAAGTTAGATTTTATACAATAGTTCAAGAGAAATACAAAAATATTTTTTTGGAAATAAGTGTTTTATATTCAAAGAAAATAGTCAGAAAAAATGAATTGTGACTTTTTGTCCTGTGACTTTCTGTCCTACATTCTACATAGAATTGGCTTATGACTTGTTATATGCATCTTTATTTCATTTATATGTTGTTTAATATTATAATTGTCTGTATAATTTTGGATCACGCCTCTATTGTGCTCTTTCCAATAAAATATTGAATTGAATTAAAAAGATGACCACAACAGTTAAAAAGAGTATGTGCCAACTGGCAGTATTGCTGAAATGACTGTGGTCGAACTGGCAGTATTACTGGAATGACTGTGGTCGAACTGGCAGTATTGCCGAAATGACTTTGGTCGAACTGGCAGTATGGACGAAATAACTGAGGACCATGGGACGAAACATCTTGCATGGAAGTCTCTGTCTATCCCATGCTAAAGGCATGGGCTAGACAGAGACTAGAAGTAGAGGAACATTTACTATATTTTGCGTGTACATCGTTTATGTAAAATGTGATGAATATTACGTACAGCAGATTAAAACCAGGGTAATTTCAGTAAAAATGTAGGTTATTGTGTCGCCGCCATTCATTCGAAATTCACTTCCTGTCAAACGTTTGTCCAATCGAAATTGATTTTACATTCATTCGCCAATCAGATTACAGCTATTAAACGTGGGAATTTCAACATTAAAAAAAGATACACAAAAAGGACAGTGCAAGAATATTTTGAAAAATGCAAGAAAATCGAAGATGTATGTGTCAATTGGTCAATTTTAAACCACATTTTTATGCATAGAATTTCACTGTGAAATTGGTCTATATTTATACACATGTGACGTGTTATATTCTGCTATGTGAAGCAATCCTGTCACAAAGTGATGTCAGCTTCATCAGCAGAAATTATCCCTCAAGTGAAGAAGGAACTAATCAATGATTACTGGGTTATCTAGAACTCTAGACACTCCCAAAAAGCTAATACGTATGTTCCTCTACACAAGAGCTTGGGGGTTCTAGCAATTGATCCTCCGTGCTTTCTCATTGAAATAAAAATAAAAACTTATTTTACAACAAGTTTCCGAACGAAGAAAGCAAAACTGCTTTGAAAAGTTTCCAATCTTTAATTAAACAGATTTTAAATTAATCCGAGCACAGGGGCTTGTTTAGTGGGTCAGACGAGGTTTTACTGTCAATGGCGATCGCTATCCTATATAAAAAACCAGGATAGTGATCGACATTGACAGTAAAACCTCGTCTGACCCACTAAACAAGCCCCTGTGGTCTGAGCGGGTCAAATCTTAATGGGTGTTCACAACATGCGTTTGTCTCATTAAACAATTACCACAACTTTATACGGCAGTTACGTTTTTATGCAAACAATGTGTAAAAATACAATACTTTATTATCAATACACAATAAATATACAACAAGTTTATTCACACAGGAATACACGAATAAATAATAACAAATAAACAATCAATGTTAATGTGTTTGAATTGCCGATAGCGCTCTATTTAACAAGGGTAACTACGATCTATAAATAGGGCAAAGTATATATTTTTTAGAACTTGATGCAGAGATCAGTAAAAAAGTGTGTAAAATGTATGCTGTTTATCTTTTATAGATACAAGTGAAATTTTAAAACTATCAATCTTCTTATTCTTCAACGTGTACATGAAACAGCTTCTCTCTTCAAAACTAGATAAACAATTGCTGAGCAGAAGTTGACATCAACAATGGGAAAAGAAAGTACAGGAAATAATATAACGTAACGTCGTGTAAATTGTACGTTCACAACATACATTTAGGTCAACAGTTATATTGGTAATATATAACACGAATACAAAATGTGTATAATGAACAATCCAGATCATAATAAACAAACAAACAATTTTAAGTGTTGTAAAACTATTGACACAAACAGTGAAATTTACAAACATCATTTTCTCCTAGAACTATCATGTCAGACTATTATTGAATTGAACCAACTAGAAGAACACACAAGTTGTTGCTAAATGCCAAGACTAGCAAGAGGCCTTTAAGATCGGCCCTCAAAATTAAGTAAGCAGCATGTGATCTCATTTCTGTTGTTTATATACCAAAGATTTTGTGAACTACAACGATTATTCAGACAGGTTGTGATATAAAGATTATCCAATAATTTTCACTGTGACTAACAGAAGTCCAGTTTAAATACCAGACAAATAGCAATAATGTGTTTTGCTTGTTAGTTTACATTTTTTTAGCTCTATATGACTAGGGACCCCATAAGTAAAAATAGGCCAGAATTTGTATTGGGTTATACTTGTTCAGATGAAAATGAGGTAATACAAGCTAGGCAACAGTAATCCTCTATATACAGCCACATTATCAAATCTTAACACAGGAATTTGTTCCTGTTAAAAATTGTATGTTTTCTTGCAATAAGAAACGTTTGAATTTAATTCTCTTTCAATAAAAGAAACTTTAATATTTTAGACAAAGTCTTCCTCTTTGTAAGTTACAACAAATTTGAAATTGATTGATGTGTATGAAATTGACAGATTTTTTTTATATTTGTAGATAAATCCTTGTCTGCAGATGCATTGACTTCCCTGAAGACTATGGCAAGTGATTCCAAAAAGAGAAGTTTCATAGTAAAGGTGAGGCTTGAATTTCATTTTTTTTCATTGCCTGTCAATGTCATTTGTGTCAAAAAATGAATATTAAAAGATAAATTTGCCTAATGCATGTAGTTTAGTTAAGACAATAAATCAATTGCTATTTCTTGTAACATAATAATATTTTGTATCCTTTATTTAATAATCATGCTTTAGGTTGTTATTTATTTTTCAGGATGGAACATTTTTAGGAGGACTTGTTGTTGTATTATCTAATCCAGATGTAAAAATTGTCACAACAGCTCTAGAGGTACATGTATATATATGTATTAACATATACATGTATCAAGTTCAATTAAAAGGAGATTTGTTTAAGATCAAGGCAACTAAGTGCAGACATCACATAGTGAAATAAGAATTTGGCTGCATATATATAGGGACAGTGGCATGCCACCCGTCTAACTACATGTTTGTAGTGATTGGCAACTGCTTTTCATGGCAATTTAAATCATACACACGGAAACATTTTGTTTAATCCACTATGGCATTCAGTGCCTCCCACTTAAAAATCCACTGTGTTAGTCCTGGTTATAAGAGTTAGATTAGATATTGTGGTTGTGGAAATGTGTAACACTTTATGATACAAATAGTTGTATTTTTTAACTACATAGTTTTTTCACTAATGAAAAGATACATTTAATGTTCTAAAAACAAGAGGAAAGAAATGAATTTGGAAAATGCTTGCTCTTGATCGTGCGTTGAATGCTTTTATCTGTTATTATAACTTATTTATTAATTTCATATACTTGGTATTAATTATTGGATACTTTTTTTCTTGTATTTTGTGGGACTAATTTTCTGTAGGATTGTATGCACACTTTGACAGAACCATGAACTTAAATATCAATGGATTTTCATTTTTTTTCTCAATTCTCCTAAATGGGTGTCTATAAAAATAACTGAATCCACAGTATTACATATAAAACATTATGATTATTCCATAACAATGATTTTCATTGTACTATCTACTTGTTATTGCAGACATTAATCCTTCTGGCTGAAGTGCCAGAATACAGACCAACACTATCTTCATTTATTGGTTTGAATGAACAAGTAGAGATCCTACTAAACAGGTTAGTTATGAAGGTTAACACGTGGATCACTGTTTACATATTACTCAGAAGAAATTATTCTGAGTATTCTTTATTTATTACAGGACACTCATATATTTTTCAATGTTTCTAGGCACATTTGAAATTTATTGTTCAGTAATGTTCAGGAGAAGGTGTCAGACTGGATCCAATTGAATTTAAAAATAGATTATGTTGATTCATGTTATTTTTGTGTCCCATTTATGGGCATTATGTTTTTTGGTCTGTGCGTCCATCCTTTTGTCCGTCTGTTTGTCCGTCCATCCTGCTTCAGGTTAAAGTTTTTGGTTGATGAAGTTGAAGTCCAATCAACTTGAAATTTAGTAAACATGTTCCCATGATCATTCTAATTTCAATGCCAAATTAGAGATTTTATCCCATTTTCGCTGTCCACTGAACATAGAAAATGATAGTGCGGATGGGGCTTCCATGTTCTTGGGACACATTCTTGTTAAGATATAAATCTCAGGTTTCAAGGAAGTTCTGTTGTTTTCAGGATTTGGGAAATTCAAGGTAATTATTATGCCTTGACTTATGATAAATCAAAGGAATTGTCCATCTATATCATTTATAGCTCTTATGTATAACTAATCCATTGAATTTCAAATTTATATGCAATCTTAAATTTTTATAATAAATGTTTGTACTTAAAACACTTTTGTTATATCCTCATCAATTATTTTGTAGAGAAGATGAAAACATTGCTAACCTGGCTGAAAAATTGTCTGATTTATTAACACAAAAACCAGAGAAACATGCACCATTAAAAGATTCATTTAATACATCAGGAACAAGGTCAAGGTAAGAATATAAGTCTTCTATCATGGACGGTTCATTATACATTATACACTACGACGGTAGTTGATATATAGCTCTAAGTCAATTTTTAAGGTTTTTTTTAAGGTGAGTTTACATGTCTATCAAACATGGTTTGACTGACCATGAACTTATTTCATGGATCTGTAATGAAGGTTAATATTTTTTGTGAGGTCCATATCTCAGATACTATTAGCAAATGGTAAACACAATTTGGTGTATGGAATGATTTTAAGGTGAAAATATCCATTTAGTGAGGTTCGACTAATACTTTCACTGACCTCATTTTTATGGTTCATTGGTCAAAGGTTATTTTTCGTTGTTAGGTCCTTTTCTCAGATACAATAAGCAAAACTAGGGGTCGAAATTAGCGCTGGTCCGGTGGTCCGAGACCAGTAGAATTTGCGTCGGACCAGTAGATTTTGTCACGTTGTGGTCCAACGGACCAGTAGAAATTTGTCGATAAAATTTTGGTTTCTTTACAAAACAATTTACCTGCAAAATCAATTACTTGGTACTGGGGGGTACTAAGTATTGCAATTGATCAATTTCATTACTATTTCGGATGAGCGTCCTTCACAACAACAAAAATGTGGAAATTTTTGGAAAAAGATAAATCGCTGGACAAAAAAATACAATAAGTGACATTTGAAGGGAAGATCTGAATTAAGTTCATGAAATTGACAAAAGGAAACGTAAATATAAAAAATCCTTGGAAAAAGATCGTGATTGGTTAAATTATATAGTTGATCACAATGTAATCAATTGCATATCATGTGAAACACTTGTAGTGACAGACTTAGATTAGAAATGTGTTTTTGTACCGAGATCTTCAAATTTTAAGTTAGATTCTGTACTTTCTAATGAACAATCAGAACAGCACTATAAAATACGAGAATAAAGATGAGGAAACAAAGAAAGGGAAAATCATGAAAATAAACGTAAACATCTCCTATTTATTAGTGTTTGTCAAATGAATTTCATTTGTGCAGGACCAGTAGATTTGGAGCCGCACCAGTAGATTTTTCAGTCCACTGGTCCGGCTGGCTAGTACACAAAAAAGCTTAAATTCGACCCCTGAGCAAAACGTCACTAAAAAATGTATATTTGGCAAATGTAATGCTTGTAAGGTTTACCTGTTTATCTTGCTAATTTCATCTGACCTTGTCCTCATTTTTATGGTTCATTATATAATAAGTCCACATATATTCTATGATATCAAAAATTATTGAACTGTCAGTCATGAACAAACCTGTAAGAACTAATATGTCAACATTAATGTATATATATATGTAGGACTCAAATCTATGGTGGGTTCCAAATCTATGGCAGATTCCTAATCTATGGCAAATGTGACGTCATGCCATCCCAAATCTATGGCAGATTTTTTATAATCCTAATCTATGGCAAGTTTTGTAATTTCCTAATCTATGGCGGATTTATGTTCACGGTTTCCAAATCTATTGCAAATGATGAGCAAATGGAAAATAATGCAGTACCTATACGACCAATGATTTGTCTAAAATAAGTGGTCATGTACGACATCGGAAGCATGCATGTCTTTAAACATTTGTGAAATAAACATTCAATAATGGTCAACCAAAAAAAACCAGACTTCAAGATTGAAATGATGTGCCCCGTAAAAATCTTTGCATGGTACCTGTTTAACCCATTCATTAAAGCAACTAGTCTAGTAAGTCCCTTAAGAAGGTATTTTTTTTTATAAAACAGAAATGACCAGTTTCAATTTTCAAGTAATATTTATTTCTTCGTTAATGCATCTTTTTTTATTATTGAATGACGATTTAAATCAAATTGATATCCGTTTTTCTATAACTCCTTTCTCTAATAACTCGATGAAAAAATCGGTCCCGTTGCTTATCGCGGGCTTTGGCCGGTACAGCACATTTCGTCCGCCTTCCGAATATTAGTAATAGGTCACATCTTCCTTGAGACTATCAAATTGTTGTCAAGGGAAATGCCTATATCTGGAATGGTGTTCAAATCTATGGGTTCCGCCAACGTTTGCGGGGGCGACGATGTAATATGGCGTTATTTAATTGTGACGCAATTCAAAGATCTGCCATAGATTTGAGGAAAACAAAAATCTACCATAGATTTGAGTTGTTTTGCATTTGTAACGTCACATTTGCCATAGATTAGGAATCTGCCATAGATTTGGAACCCGCCCTAGATTTGAGTCCTACATATATATATATATTATTTTTTTTCAGGCATGGAACAAGTAAGAACAAAAGTGTAAATGGTGGCAGAACAAAGCATATAATCTTACAGATACGAGGTCTTGTAGTCAAGGTAAATAGGGGTAAAAACTTGTTCAAGTGGTCAAGTTTAAATGGTGTTATATACCTTTATAAATTTAAGGAGTTTAGAGGTATACGTCAATGAGACAGCAACCAAATGATAATTATAACCCAAAAGGACATCTAGGTATTAGAAAAAGATTTAGGAGACAAGTTAACAGGAATGCTTGTGTTACGTAAAGTGGATTGACATATGAGAAGATTTGTACTCAAGGTTGTTTATTTATTTATTTCATTGTAATTTATAACAGTTAGACATGAGATAATGAGGAAACTTTGTCAAGGTTGCTTGTTACAATTCGGTGAATAAACAGGTCCCAATATGTTAGGGTCAATAGAAAATAATTAGCTGTAAAGCGACCTAGCTAAAAAGGGAGGCAGACAACCAAACTATCTGGTCCGTCTACATCTTTAAATGTATCACAGCAATCATTGTATATGTGATATATTGAAAATATTGGATATTGAAAAATAAAAATTAAGATGTTACCTTTTACCAAGAATTAAAGATCATTAAAAGAAGTCTCAATTTATATAATTTACAAAATATTTGTCTTTCAGAATGACAAAGATGTCGTGATGAGATTGTTATTGCATGTAAAAGGAGTTGTTAGTATAACCTTTGACCTCAATCAGAAGAGATGTATTATGAGAACAAAACAAGATGTCAAACCAGAGGTAAGAGTTTAAATGAAGTACAAACTGACATCCAAATATCATCATTTAGAAATCATATTTCTTTACCTTAAAAAAGAAGTTATTGAGAAGTATTTTTGGTCAACTATTATTATTTTGCATACTGCTGCATAAATATTTCAGGAGATTAAGAGGTTCTTCAGAAGTCATAATTAAATTAATTTGTATTCTTACGTTAGTTTTCTTTTCTTTGGTGTTCAATTGAAAGACACACTTATGTCCACTGATAGTAATGCAATATGCAGACAAGATGTAGCTTTTACTTACAATTTTATTCATTAAAAGGACATGTATTGAGAATATATAAGCTGCATTTTGAGAATGATGACTGAGTATGATGGATCAAAATGACATTAAAACTATTATACATTTTAAAATTTCTGCAAGAAGTTGAAATGATTAAGACATTTCTATTTTGTTTTTATACATCCCCCTTTTACACAAAGCATAACAAGGGAAGGTAGTATAGTATGAGATAAAATGGTAATTATTTCTGTTTTTAGACTTTAGCCCAAGCAGTAGCAAAGTCACAAACTATGACAGCTCAACAAGTGGTTAGAGATGAAAATGGAGAGGAGGTACTGTACTTAATTTTAAATATTCAATTCATATGAAAATTCATCAATTTTTTTTTTTTTTTTATTAAAACGAAACTATATTCTTCAGTATTGTACATTAAAATAAGTATTTTACACATTTTGCAACTACAACAGATCATTATTTTTTTTTGATAGAACTGGTTTAATTTTTATATTCAGTTTATACACACAAATTAAGGATCAATTTAAAGCTTCATGCTTCTTACTTTACAGGCTAAGAAGTTAAGCCCTACATTTTGAAAAATGTAATTTCTTTCCTGTTTGTATTTTCATAAAAGTATCTTCTAAATAATTTTAAAAAAAAATCGTATCTTTGTTTAGAGATTTCCCTTCATTAACTCCTTAAAACCCAATACTATTTCATTTTTCAGACTCTGTAAATGAAACTAAGAGCCATACATGCATCCATTTAAAAAATATTTCTCTCTTATGTTAAGTTTTTTTTAAATTTTGGACAAATCTTGGCTATTGTTTAGAAGCTAGGTTAAAATGTTTAATATCTACATATCAAGTTTTATCTACTTAAAATTCTAATATGATTTGCATATTATGGAATACATTGATATGATTGGTCTAGAAGACTTCCAGTAGTTGATCTTAATGTTGGTTATTTTTCGATAGATGACATTGACCGAACTTCTTTTGGTAACCAATGTAAACAACATGGCGGCAATAATAACGCCGACGTTAAAAATATATTTTCAGTGCACGTTAATCGTTAAATAAAAGTTTTTGCAGTTTATTTTTTAGCAGATAGCAAATATCATTGAATATATATTTTTGTGTAAATCAACAAATATATTCATGTGCCAGGCCTATTTAATGACATAAAAATACAATAGATAGAGGTAACGAGTGTGGAAAGGTATCAGTATTCCCTATCCCCAGTTTCTAAGAATTATAAGAATTAAACGCCTTTGTAAAGGAATTTATTGGTGTATATCTGGACCAAGTCACTCACAAACATATCATATGATTGTGAGTGAATTGGTCGAGTTTATACATCAATAAATTCCTTCAAAAAGGCCTTTAATCCTATATAAAAAAATAGTTGAAAAATCTGAAGATCCATCATGGAGTTATTGCCTCTGAAATGTAAATTTCTATTAATTTTTAAAGTTTTGATAGTCATTTTTAAAACTATAAAAGCTAATTTATAGCACAGATTAAATAATGTACAACAAAACTGGAGAAAAACCCAAAAACCTTTTTTGAAGTTATAACCCTAGAAATATCAATTTTGTCTGTTTTTTTATTTTTGGCAGTTATCTTTAAAATTATCAGAGTTGGGTAACAAATATTATCCTCATGAATGATCAGCATAAGTTTTTTTATACAAGTGACAGCTTGGGGTACTGGTATCAAAACAGTTATCACCCAAAGGGCAATCAACAACTATTTAATCACTCTAAGGTCTATTGTCCGACTTGAAGGGATTAAAAATTAAAGGTGAAATATTTTTTAAAGATCATAAGCGGTAATTGGATGAAAGTACAAAATTTAGGATATGGCTTTGCCATATAGAAACAAGAAAAATAACATCCTGAAAATAATTATAGCGTTGCAGAAATTATTATAGCGTCAAAGAAGAAAACATAGCGTCTCGGTACTGCAACGCTTAACCGCCTGAGGAGAACACTGATAACCATTTCTATCTTCCCTGAAAAGTTCTGAAAAATCTGTTGATCTGTTTGGATTCATTGGTCCTGAAAAATCAATCTATCATTTTGAACTTTTTGGCGGTCATCTCATAAAAGCTATGGGAGCTAGGTTTAAAGTGTGAATTGCAAAAATGATCACCATCACAAAAAAACTAAAAGGTTCAACTAAAGGTTCTCATTTACACTAGTAGACTTACTAGTATGTAGTGGTATGGGCTTTGCTCATTGTTGAAGGCGGTACGATGACCTATAGTTGTTAATGTCTGTGTCATTTTGGTCTCTTGTGGACAGTTGTCTCATTGGCAATCATACCATATCTTCTTTTTATGCCCCACCTACGATAGTAGAGGTTATGCCCCACCTACGATAGTAGAGGGGCATTATGTTTTCTGGTCTGTGCCTCCGTTCGTCTGTGCGTTCGTTCGTCCGTCTGTGCGTCCGTCCATTGGCTTCAGGTTAAAGTTTTTGGTCAAGGTAGTTTTTGAAGAAGTTGAAGTCCAATCAACTTGAAACTTAGTACACATTTTCCCCATGATATGATCTTTCTAATTTTAATGCCAAATTATAGTTTTGACCCCAATTTCATGGTCCACTGAACATAGAAAATGATAGTGAGACGTTCAGGTTAAAGTTTTTGGTCAAGGTAGTTTTTGATGAAGTTAAAGTTACATCAACTTGAAACTTAGTACACATGTTCCCTATGATATGATTTTTCTAATTTTGATTCCAAATTAAAGTTTTGACCCCAATTTCACGGTCCACTGAACATAGAAAATGATAGTGCGAGTGGGGCATCCATGTACTATGGACACATTCTTTGTTTATATTTGCATTTATACATCATGTAAGCAATTTGTTTTTGAAAAATGTCATCTCTTAGTACAGATATCTTTGCATTTCCAAACTTGGTATGAAAAGCCCAGAGGTATTCTTATATGTAATTTTTTTTAATTTTTTTTTCTAGCAAGTATTTTGTTCCTATAAGATTTTACAGTATTTATCTTCATATCCTTTGTCAGCATCTTGTTACTTATAATGTTGCTTTGATCAGATTATGTTTATAATATTTTGTTATTTTTTTAGTGTATGTATCTTTTGTTTTTTTTACAGAAACTTATAGCATTTGGTTCCAACATGAGAGATGTGGACAAGGAGAATACAACCTTGCCAGATTATCTACCAGAGGAGGTAGACAGTCCAAAAGCTCATACTAAACCTCTCGCAAGAAATAAAGGTGATAACAAAAGGGAAGGTGGCTGGCTAAGTTCTGCTGCTACTTTCATAACAAATTCTTTTTACTGGTGAATTGTGTATAAGTTGAACAATCTCAACAGGGCAGCAGCATAAGAACAATGAGGAGGAAATGGAAGTTTTGAGTGATTTTATATCTAGAGTAGGTGCAAGAATTGCAAGTGTGTGTTATTTCAAAGATGGTAGATGTGTTTTTATATAGAGTTATGGCTGTCATTATCAAAAACTGATTTATAAAAAAACTGATTTGATCATAAATATACATTTTTTACAGAAGTTTACTGTAAACCATGTTTATTTTAACAAGATAATAATAAGAATGAAAGGTGAAAGTACAATGTATTACTAATTTACAAATGATTAATTTGACTGCTGTTTCTTTTTGCTGTTTTAGTGTTACTTTCTTCATGTTCTTAGTCTTAACTTCTTTTCTTTTTTCTGTTTCTTTATTATTATTGTAGTTTTGATGAATTATTTGAAAATTTTGTTTTAATTGTACATAATGAATAAATTTACTTTTTACGTTGACATGTTTACTTTTCATTGTCACTGATTACAAAATGTATTCCTTAGTAACATGTTAGTTATTCAATTGATACTTAATTTTTATGCCCCACCTACGATAATAGAGGGGCATTATGTTTTTTGGACTGTGGGTCTGTTGGTCCATTCATTCATATGTCTGTTCCTCTGTCCCACTTTAGGTTTTGGTCAAGGTAGTTTTGATGAAGTTGAAGTCCAATTAACTTGAAACTTAGTACACATGTTCCCTGTGATTTAATCATTCTAATTTCAATGCCAAATTACAGTTTTTACCCCAATTTCATAGTCCAGTGAACATTCAAAATGATAGTGTGAGTGGGGCATCCATGTACTATGGAAACATTCTTGTTGAATTTGTCCATAGCAGGCTTGCTGGATATTCTTGCTGATTAAGTCAGTATCAAAAACAAGAATGCCATTATTTTATATATAATACAAATGTCCATCCTTTGGTCTGTCTGTCTGTCAATGGCTTAGTTTCAAGAGGAAAATTACCTTATAAAATTTTACCACAATGTCATAAACCATAAATACAGGTCAAGTTTGGTTTCACATTCATTAATCAAAAGTAATATGCCCTAAAATGTGATAGTTTTGTTTGGTTTTCAGTTGATAAGGGTGCAATCAATAGTTTTTCTTTAAGATGACATATTTTGAGGGACCATGTATACGTAACATTGTTTATAAAAATACTTGTATAAAACTTGATATTACTGGAGTCTGAATTTTCTCAAGTTTATAATGAAATAAAAATTAAGTCTAATTTTAACATAGTAAAACAGCTCTACTTACAGAAAATGAAAAAAGTAATTGCCTCGTCTCAAAATAAAAAAAATTGAAAACAGGTCTTGTCTAAACCAATATAGGCATGATACTAACATATAACATATAAGCAAAACTGTATTATTTCGTAGATTTTTACCTGGCCTGGCCTTTTATAAAAGTCTCTTATCAGTATGTACTCTTGCCAACAGGATGTTTACAGTTTTGTCTTTAAAAACTAAGTATATAAATATCATTTCCAAGAGATCTTGTTAAATTAATGAGATATCCAGCTAAATAAGATATCTTATAAATTATCTTATTAACAGTTCATAAAGATATCTTATTTAGGATATGATAAAGATATCTTATTTAGGATATGATAAAGATATCTTATTTAGGATATGATAGTCTTTTAGAGATATCTTATAAATCAAATGAGATAACTTATAAGTAGATAATATATTATGTATTCTTTATAAGATATCTTATTTAATTTAAAGTTCATATAAAGTCAAAAAATATATCTTATAAAGTCAATAAGATATCTTATAAGATATTTCATCAAGAATATGAAACATTTTTAAGTTGAATAAATATAATCACTTGTACAGGTCCCCACCCCACCCCCCTTTTCATGGGAAAAATTTGGTTGATTATATAGGAAATCACTGAAGCATGACTGCAGATCCGCCACTGTTAGCTCACCTGACCTTAAAGGTCAAGTGAGCTTTTCTCATCACTGGGCATCTGTTTGTATGTCGTCTTCGTCCAATTCTTAACTTTTATAAAAATTCTTCTCTGAAACTACTGGGCCAAATTTAATCAAATTTGGCCAGAATCATCATTGGGATATCTAGTTTAAAAAGTGTCCGATGACACTGCCTGCCAACCAACATGGCCACCATGGTTAAAAATAGGGTAAATGCAGTTTTTTATCTCTGAAACTTAAACATTATGAGAAAATTTGACATGGGGTAAAAATGTTTAACAGGTTAAGATCTATCTGCCATGAAATTTCAGATGAATCAGATTGCCTGTTGTTGGGTTGCTGTCCCTGGATTAGTAATTTTAAGAAAATTTTGCAGTTATCTTGAATATTATTATAGATAGAGATAAGTTGTAAGCAGCAATAATGTTCTGGAAAGTAAGATCTGCAAATAAGTCAACATGACCAAAATTGTCAATTAACCCCTTAAGGGGTTATTGCCGTTTATAGTCATTTTTTTTTTTTTAAAGTTTTGTAATCTTTTACCAAAATCTTCTACTGGGAAACTAAAGCATTTAGAGTTAATTTAACATTGAGGTTAAAATGTTCATCAGGTTTAGTTCTATCTGCCCTGAAATTTTCAGACGAATCAGACAACCTGTTGATGGGTTTCTGCCCCTGAATTGGTTATTGTATTAAAGAACATTTTGCAGTTTGTATGCCCCACCTACAATAGTAGAGGGGGATTATGTTTTCTGGTCTGTGCGTCCATTAGTTTGTTCCTTCATTCGTTTGTCTCTCCCACTCCAGATTAAAGTTTTTGGTCAAGGTAGTTTGAGATGAAGTTGAAGTCCAATCAACTTTAAACTTAGTACACATGTTTCCTATGATATGATCTTTCTTATTTTAATGCCAAATTAGATTGTTTACCCCAGTTTCACAGTCCACTGAACATAGAAAATGATAGTGCAAGTTTCAGGTTAAAGTTTTTGGTCAAGGTAGTTTTTGATGAAGGTGAAGTCCAATCAGAGTCCTATGTCAGAATAAGTAACAAAAGAAACTAAACAAAAATTATGAAAATGATACATATCATAGGTGGATCCAGGGGGAAAACAATTGACTAGAGTGGACTCCCCTTAGGTCAGTCAGTGGAACCCCCCCCCCCCTATGAAAAGTTCTGGATCCGTCACTGAATAAACTAACAAAGGACTACAAGCAGTTGCGGACATGCCAGCTCCAGACCTCAATTAAACTGACTGAAAGATTTTAAAGTCTTCATCATATTAATATCAAGCACAAATATACTGATCCCCAATTTGATGGAAAAAAATAATCCTGCCAAGCAGATGACAACAAAAAAATTTTGAATCCAAAATTTCCCCTATACCTTAGAGTTTTAAGTATTGGAAAAAATAATTTGATTGAAAGCGTTGAAAAATAAGAACAAAATTCTGACTCAGACAATAAACCATAACTCCCCATTTTGAGTTTAAATGCTTGCTCCCTTAATGTTGATAAGATAGAATCTTAAATCCACTTTTGATTATTCTAGTTTTATTATATAAGTAATCCAGAAAATAATATAAGAGTCTATTAAAACAATCAACAAGCAAATTTGATAAATATCCAACCGTCTTACAAAAATTATAAAAATCTTTTAAGATTTGTAGAATGATATTAAAAAAAATATATATATATATATATGAACAAGTGTGGACACAGATGAGTTTGGATAGTATGTATGGATGTTTGACAGTGTCTTATGACAAAATGAGTTCTATGTTTTTTCTATATGGTGTTATTAACTATGTTGCACGATGACAACCAATCTGAGCATTATGAGTGTTATTTATTAAATTTTTTATGCCCCCACCTACAATAGTAGATAGGCATTATGTTTTCTGGTCTGTGGGTCCGTTCGTTCGTTTGTCCCGCTTTAGGTTAAAGTTTTTGGTCAAGGTAGTTTTTGATGAAGCTGAAGTCCAATCAACTCGAAACTTAGTACACATGTTCATTATGATATGATCTTTCTAATTTTAAAGCCAAATTAGACTTTTGACCCCAATTTCACGGTCCATTGAACATAGAAAATGGAAGTGGGAGTTTCAGGTTAAAGTTTTTGGTCAAAGTAGTTTTTGATGAAGCTGAATTCCAATCAACTTGAAACTTACTACACTTGTTGCATATGATATGATCTTTCTAATTTCAAAGCTCATAACTGCTCCAAAAGTAATCTGATAGAATTTCAAGCATTTTAAGCCAATATTATCAACATCTACTAATGAGTCTTAATATGTCTACATATCTAAAAAGTCATAGTATTCAAAAGGTAATGCAAAATTATTCCTTTTCATTTTTTTTGTTATATGGATACACATTTGAGTGATACATGTACCAATACAATATTTGTTGTGGTATGAAAGTGCAGTAATTAGCATTTACTGTAACTATGTTAATTCACACAAATTGAAAAATAAACAAATGAATGGACCAGATGCTCCGCAGAGCCCAGCTTTATACGACTGCAGAGGTCGAAGCCTGAACAGTTGGGGCTAGTATTGACACAACATTCAAGCTGGAAACAGCTCTGAGTTTGAATTGTGATTAAATAGATGACACAGCTTAGGTTTCTGACACAGAATGAATGTGGTCTAATGAACTTAAATATTTGTTTTGCTTTTGTGTTAGGAGCAATTCACTTTGCTGCTGAATATTAATCCTTTCAAACAAAAATATCTAAAGAAATTTTCTTTTTAATTTCTGAAATGAGAAACATTTAGAGGAGACAAACTTCAGTTAAGAGATCAGAAACTAAAAAAATGTATAATTTTTCCATTTGTAAAAGGGCATACCCTAGAAAGTGCTTGCAATCACTGAATGGTTATTAATGACTGCTTTAATTTATCAGTTGGTAATAAAGTGAATATTGCATTGTATATTGTATAATTGATTTAAGTTGACTGAACAAAGAAAGATAACTCCAATTTTCAAAGAAGATTTCATAAAGCATTGGTATTAGGTAATTCAAGAACCATTCTGGACAAACTCCAATTAAGGGTCTTGAATTTACAAAAATGTTTGTTTTTGGTCCGTAATTATTAGACTGTTTGTCCCATAACCCACACAATATATCCGAACCTTCTACTTATGGTATTAAACATTGTGGTACAATTTCAGAACAATTGAAATACTTATACACAACTTTTTAAACCGACACTAGATTAAAGCTTGTTTTGGGCACCTTTGTACCCCTTATTCCTAAACCTTAGGGACCATAACCCCCAAAATCAATCCCAAGCTTCCTTTTGTGGTTATAAACGTTGTGTTATAATTTTGTTGATTTCTGTTGACTTATAATAAAGTTATTATCCAGAAACCATCTTTCGGACAGGATACCAATTTACGACCCCAAAGTTTTTGTGGTTGTATAAAAATGTTGAACATGTGCAATGAAGTATAGTTTTAGAAATCGATTAGGGAGCTACCATTTGATTTTTATGGGGGGGGGGGGGGGGGGGGGGCTAGGATGAAAAATTTTGTCCTGCCTTTTTTTTTTAGTTGTAATCTCTGTCCTGCCTTTTTATTTTTCAGTCTATTCGGTCCTGCCTCTTTTTTTCTTAGCTTATCCTGACTTTTTTACAACAATTGTCATCCTGCCTTTTTTTTTTTTGCCAAGTTACTCATCCTGCCTTTTTTTTTTACTCAAAATCCTGTCCTGCCTTTTTTTTCAAATTTCATCCTAGCTCCCCCCATAAAAATCAAATGGTAGCTCCCTTAGACTGGATAGGCCTTATAATTTTTTTCCCTCCTAATTGAAGGACCGTTTACACTCAGGGCCAAGTCATCAGTAGGCAATACAGATGTATTAAAACAACCTAGCATCATATTGCTAGTAGTGGGAGTAGCATTGTCCGGTAAATTTGTTCCCACTTTTTTTTATAAAATGTATGGTTCAAATCAAAATAGAATGCTTTTATCTCCTGAATACTTACATTGTACATAGAGATGATACTACTTTGACAAATCCTTGTTCATTAGAGTTGTCTGTTAAATCTTAATTTCACAAAGAATGAATTGCATAACAATGAACTGAGCTCAAAGCAAAGTACTTTAATAATACACTTAGACAAAGAGCTAAATCCAGTGATATACTTTGTACTACAGGTCCTTCATGACCATCCATCCACCCAAACCATATCTCAATAACATTCCATACTACATGATTGGATTCAGAAGTCCTGAAAAAGACATGACTTTTTTTATCTTGTTTTAAGTATATATGCACAGGTTAAACCTTTATTGTGGATATAATCATTCAGTATCTAGCAACTATCAATTTGCTTCATGCACATATTGATATAGGTTGATTGCTCCTCTGTTGGAAATTAGAACACACCTCCATCTAATTTTAGTCAACTGACGAAGAAAAATTCAAAACTATATAAAATGTTATCTAAGACTTGTCAGTGTCTATTTCCTTTGCCACTGAATAAGATTCCATATTTACAACCAATGAAAATCAAATATCCCTCTAATAGACTTAGCATTGAAATCGTTTTCTAAAATGGTAGTTATGTGGAACCTAGAACTAAAAAAATTGAAACAATATATCTTAAATATTTCAAATGCATGTACATTTAATAATTCTCCAAAATTCACTTTATTTTTCCTTTTTTGGTTTTCTGTTGGAGACTGTATATTGACCTCTATGTAGCCTTTTCAACTTATAAAAGGGGGGATACATTTCCATAGAATTAAACTTTTCTGAAAGAATTGATTCCATTTATTTTCAATAAACAATAAATATTGAAGTCTATAACAGGCATCTAGGAACAGGCTCAACATTATTTCTAAACATGTATTAATATATACCAAAATGTGGACAAACCTACATTAAATATTCTACTTCAACGACTTTAATTAGTGGAGTAGATCAAATTAAAAAGTCACAATGGTTAAAAACTCCAATGGCAGTCTTTCCTGCTAAAATCTTGATGTGTAGAATGTGATATACCATTTTTGGGTCTATATACTGTCCTTTAAATTTAGGTCATTTTGACACGGCAAAATATGAAAAAAAATGTAAACTATGGTCTGGAAATCACACAGTTTGTGATATTTTAAGGTATCTTTACTAAGAAAACCTGCAAATCTCAGTGGCAGATCCAGAACTTTTCAAAAAGGTGTGGGGGCTCTGATGGACCAGAGGGTTGCCCACTCCCATCAAGCTTCAATGATTTCTTACATATATGTCATAAGCTAAATTTCCCCCACCCCCTTGGTCTGTCTATGCATCTGTTTATCGCTCTGCGAAATAGTACTAATACTAATTTTTCCCCTCCCTTACCTGGCCCTAGACAGTTGCTTACCTTTGTAAACATTTTATAATTATAGTCAGGTATATATTGATTGAGAGTAACTTACATAGTAGTTAATGGGACTCTTTTTCACACGGTTCTGTGAAATATAATACGGCAAATATATACCCGTACATACTATCCGCATAACACAGAAATCTGATAGATTTTCACTCCTCTGGGAAAAATCAACCTGTGAAATGAAATACCATGCCTGGAAAAAAATTACCGGGACAAATTATCCTCAGGATAAAATATCACAGAGGACGAAATAAACCGTTACATTACATGAGAAGCCGGTTTGGTTACAAATAATTATGTCACGTGAAGGCTCACTGACGTCACAATTTGCATTAATTTTGCAATACACTACAGTTCACTCATACAGAACCCATTATCATGCAAACATGCAACGTGAATGTGATTGGTTATCAAATAATACAGAATTTATGCACGTACAGTTAATATAGAAGAAATTAGTTCATCAAATGTGAGTTCGTGATCTTGTGGTTAAGACCGATGGCTACAGTGCTGAAAGTCCTGAGTTAGATTCTCACTTGGGGTGCTAAAAATATCAGTACATCAGAAGGGTAATTTTCACCCTCTCACACACATCTTTGTTAATGTTCCGGGATTGTTGAAAACTTGCATATTCATCAATATTTGATTTTGTGGTTTTAACAATCCAGACAGACAAATAGCAATAAGGTGTTTAGGAAAACATGACCTAAAACCTCCTTCATATATGACAATCAAAGAGCAGATTGCTCTGACGGATACGATTGCCGTTGTTTCGTTGACACATGTACATGTATACATGTAGCTGGATAACATTATTTTCAAAACTAATTCAACTGCACATGTAAAATAGTTACAAAATAGCCAATCCCGGATAAAAGTGTATGAACAATGCGATTAGGCCTATTGTGTTTTATTTTTGTACTATCAATTCCAAGTTTACTTTCCACAGCAGTCACTGAGACTCAGAGTGAGAGAAGGTATTTCACTTCGTATCTTATCACCTATTTTCCTACGTTAATTCTAGGAGGAACCCCATTCCTAACTCTTTAAATATTTAATTTCCTTTCGGTCAGTGATCATGACTCCTTTCCGTACACATTTATCGGTTTAAATTTCGATCATTTTTAATATAATACACTTTATTGACAGAACGAGCCGTATTGTTTTAATTCAGAATTCACGGAAGTTACTTCCAGAAGGGAGACAATTGGAAACAATAATATGGAAGACTCCATTTTGCCTGAAGGGGTGTTCTACGATGTGGACTATATTTATTTTCATTTAAATGATGCATATGATTTAAAATTATGCAACAATAATAACCTTCAATAGCAGTCATACATAGAAAAGATCCCATGAGTTTAAAATTAATTAATTGAGTGGGGAATCCAGAGCAACCATTCAATCGAAAACCCCTCAAAGTCAAGAAAACTATACGCATGCGCATAATTTCCAAAAAAAACCTGGAGCAAGAACGTATATTAAATGTTTATTAAACGACCTAGATAGTTCTCTATTTCTTTATGGAAGTACAATCTCAAATATCAGTTTCATAAAGGTAAAATATAAGAAAAACTCCACTTCAGTTCTTATATGACAGAAATAGATTTATCGGAATTCAGAGAACTCTCGCATTTTATCAAACTGGGAATTCCCTCTAACGTGTTTCTAAATTTAGAAAAACACTAAATATAAATACTGCGTAATTCTGATTTTCCGTGTTGTTAAAAACACGCATATAAGTCAAGGGAATTATCAAACATGAAGATTATGAAAAGAACATTATAGGAAAGTTGTTAAAGTTCAATCCCTTTGTTTGTTTTTACCTTTAAAGCAAGACAATCATAAGAATCTGAGATGTTCCTTAATGTTTAGAATAAAACGATTGACGTGAGGGCAATGCTCTGAGCCACCAGTATAAGTCTACAGATTGCTTGAAAGCAATCGTATCCCAAAAATACATGGAACTCATATTGAATGGTCAAATGTGTTCAATATGAAAATTGAAATTAAGATGGTAAAATCAAATATTAGCCGTTACTGTAAATGGACTTAAAGTATGACTTTTCAGCAAATTTAAAGGGAAATGACACGGAAGGGGCCAAATAGTGTTCAAGGGGAGCAAATGCTATTTAAATTAGTATGCAGGTTTTAAATATAGAGGGAAGTTGAGTCATCTTTTTGGGTGAAGTTAAATACTGACTAGTGTGTGGTTCTCATTGGGTCTAAGCGTGACCAATATTGACAATTTTTCGCAAGCGTGAAACGTGAAAGTCAAATTATTGTGTCATGAAAACGGGAAATGAGGTCTGTCGTGAAAACGGGAAATGGGGTTCTGCAGGACCCCGGAAATGACAAAAAAATGAAAATTGCTCATGTACATAGTGTAAGCGGGATATGGGAATCTGACAAAACAGTAAGTGGGATCTGGGATCAGAACACCACCCCCCCCCCCCCTCCAATGAGACCCCCTTATGTAGATTTACCTTCTAATTCTATATAAAAAAAACACAACTAAGAACTACGTTTAATTCACTTTGACTACTGATATGCAAACCTAGAAATATTTCATAAAATAGTGATTGAAAGATTCATAACACTTTGAAAGGATAATTCAGACACGTGTTACGCGGGGAGCATGTTTTAAATTTGTTTACAAATAATAATGTCACGTGATCGCGCACTGACCTCAAGTTGCATCGCCCTTACAATTCACTAATACATGACAATTTTCATGCAAACATGCAACGTGAATGTGATTGGTTATCATATAATACAGAAATAATGCATGCACAGTTTAAGAAGAAATTAGTTCAATAAATCGATGCGATTTTCACTTTTGACACGAATAGGTCGGGTTGACATTACAGTCATCGGAGATAATATTGAGATAAATGGGATAAAACGGACCGTCAAAAAGGTCTAGAGGAGCACATCAGTAGAACCTTAACATTAATAAGTAATACTTACCAAAATTTCTCTAATTAAAGAACTATATAACTGAAATTTCACAAAGATAACGGTAAACATTTTGTTGATGGTGATCAGATGATGCTATTATCGATCCGTTGAATTCAGGGTCAACGGAATTTTTTGCGTTGCGTTTAAATCATTGAGGCCATCTATTTTTATTGCGGGTTCCACATATATAAATCGGAATTAAAGAAAAAATGGAATGTTGTTAGCAGAATCAAAACAGAAATGATGAACATTGCAACATTTTCAGCAAAATATAAATAGGATGGAGGATCTGTGTATTCACATTATTTGTAAAACTCTCCTTATTCATGTGAAGCGTGTGCTTTACATCGAGGCTTGCTATGCTTATCATTGACGCCACAGTACTTCAACCAATCAGACAATGTTTATTTTGGGCATTTGACTTTTTTTAACTCAGATTTTGGAATATTTTAATCGAAATTATAGAAAAATGGAATGTTGTTAGTACATATAAAATAGAAAATGATGAATACTTTTAGCTAAAGATAATTTGGATGGGGGGGGGGGGGGGGGGGGGGGTTCTGTGTATTCACATTATTTGCACAACTCTCCTTACTGATGCCATATTTTGGAATTTCCGTGACCTAAATGGTTCGCGAAAATTAATATTTTTATATATAGTATAGTAACAAGATGAAAGGAAATCCTATTGACAATTATTTAGGTATAGCAATTGGCCTTAATAGATCTTAATATACTAAATTGTACACTATCTCATAATTAAACCATTCAGAACATGTATAAATAATTTGAGATTATGAAGTACCAGATATACAAGTGAGAGCTAACCTTTGTAACTTCATTGTTGACTCAATGATGATAAAAATACAAATATGTATACATACATATCAAAGATATAATTTTAACTAGATAAATTATATCTCACATATGATAATACTTGGTTGTTTTTATATACATACCTACCCAAACTTAGATTATTTTTTTTGTAAATTAAGTAAAACAATATGCAAATCATAAAGGAAGGCAAGGACACTGCTTATTCAATTATAGTCATTATAGCATCTTGTAATACATGTATAACAATACATTGTACTTAAATAGATGAACAATCTTACGGTCAACATGTTCTTATTTGCTGTCCCTTGGTCTCCAGATACAAGAGAGATAGTTCTTATTTGCTGTCCCTTGGTCTCCAGATACAAGAGAGATAGTTCTTATTTGCTGTCCCTTGGTCTCCAGATACAAGAGAGATAGTTCTTATTTGCTGTCCCTTGGTCTCCAGATACAGGAGAGATAGTTCTTATTTGCTGTCCCTTGGTCTCCAGATACAAGAGAGATAGTTCTTATTTGCTGTCCCTTGGTCTCCAGATACAAGGGAGATAGTTCTTTCATTCACCATATTTATTAAGGATGGTTGAAAGTATCAGGCCATCTTTTTGCAAACTTTCGTAGTACCAAAATATCAATATAAGTTTTTTCGTTTGCTGGCAAGATTTAATTTGAATTCCATGGTGTATGAATTGACTCGTATATACCATCATTTAGATTACGAGTTTTATTGCTTCAACAGTTTTGTCATCTTTAATGGTCATCAGTTTATAGCTAAAATCATGTGAGCTTAATGCATTGTTGGGTCGTTGTTTTACGTCCAGTAGCAAGTTTTAAATGCACAAACATCTTAATGTTATCTGGTTTTGTGAACCCTGTTATAGACTAGACATCGTTGTCTCGAGTCGTATTTTACTTATGCTAGATCACCTAGTTTCGGTCCTCATGAATTCACACTATAATGACCTCGGGCCGATCGATCCTTGCCGTCTTACCCCTACTTGAAATGCTTCATACTTAGCAGAGGCGCAGTACGTATCAATTTTCAAGTCCGCGTCTGATGCGTTGCCTTCATAAAAGCTCTAGGACTTATATGGGAAACATTTCATCGATTACACATTGAACATGTATACAATGATGTCTCGACAGGAGAATTACAATATACGTTTCACCAAAGTTCCAACTATACTGCTTATAATATACTTCGTACCATCAGGGCCGTAACTAGCCTCTTTTAATAGTGAGGCAAAATATATTCGCCGAGCGGAGTGAGGCGAAAAATTTTGGGCGAGGGGTGCCCCCAGAAGCTCTGAGAAAAATAACGCTAAATCGTGCATTCTGAGCGTTTCCCAGAGTCTTTCTTGCATTGAAACGGCTTAATTAATTTTTAGATATTTTTTTCGACAATCAGGTCCCAAAGCAAAAACAAAGATTCATTGTAATTTAAGACTTTTAGGTTTTAGAGACAACATTAAAAGACCGATATGTAGGATAAAGCAAAAATCGTAATTCTCATAATTGTTAATACCGTATCTGTCTGTCTGTCTGTTCTTGTCTTGTATTGGGATTAGACATTGGTGATTTTTTATGACTAGATTTAAATATAGTGACATTGCAGTATTATACTTTAAGTACTAGTACTGCTTAAGTCTACACTATAGGGACCATCTTCACCTTGTTTTACGATCTTTTACGGTATTAATGATTCTTTATAAGTATTGTTGAAGACCATCCGGCAACTATCAAGATGGAGAGTAGGAACACAAACTTTGACCATTGATCATTTGTATTTTTTCTATGCATTGACTTTGTGTGCGATTATGTCCCCATACTCCTTTATTATCTGTTAAAGGGTCTCAACACGACTTAATGCAAGTTTAACCTTTCAATGTAAAAGGTCATATATGGCAATACCTTGTTTTTTTTCTTCAAATTATTTGAAAACCGGGAAATATGTGACCTTACTTTAATTCAAACCATGTCAGCTATCTAGTTTTATTTACAAGAAAACAAACTGTTTTGTATTCTTTGATATCAATTTCAATTATCCATGCAGAAAGGACATTTTTTTTGTGTCCACTGAGTAGCATCGCATGTTCTTGGAATATATTTCTCGCACAATTCTGGACATCGGTGGACATGCAACATTGCAAAACCACGTTTACAAATGAAAATCAACATTCAGACTATAGTCATAAAGTAGGACAATAAATGAACAAAAGACAAACCCGGAACACAGAAGTATAAACAATAGACCATCAACTCTGAAAACTAAAAGGAAAATAAAAACATGGATAACGAAAAACATCCAGGGGATACACCAGAGAGTGAAGAGATCTTGCTACTTGCAAGACACTTTTCGTGAAAACAATTTGATATGAAAACAACCTTTTGTTTCTTTTTTTTTTTTTTTTTTTAATTTTTTTACATGAGGCATTTGCCTCATTTGCCTCAATGTAGTTACGGCCCTGACCATTGTGTCCTACATCGGTTAATTATGGGTGAATCAGGGGCGTAGTTACCCGGAGGCACGACAGCACGTGCGACCACGTCGTTTTCACAAAAAAAAAAAAAAAAAAAAAGCAGAACAGAGAGAGATGAGTTGGTCAATCGGAATCGGAGACTTTTGGTGTCTTTTCCGTCTATCCCGGATATTAGTTGGACAACCTAGTTACAAGTGTTGATGAAGCTGTTCATTCAGAAAAAGATCGTAGCTCGAAGTTGCGTGCACATTGATTCAGCATGCAAAAAAAGAAATGGCAAAATAAAAATTTATAAATTGAATGTTAAAGGAAACAACTATGTTGTAACTTTTTTTAATTGATGAAATATCATTAAATAGCGACATTTGGTTTCAAAATAATTGTTTTTTTGGAGATTATGACAAAATCGGAAGGTTACTTGTATCTTTTACAAGATTTTTACTTTTGAATTTGTAATACTCTAAGATATGTAGTTTTGGAGCACATTTAACAGTGTACAGTTCATCAGTTTGGAATGAGATGTACCAATCGGCATTAGAATTATCAGATCCCTTCGATATCGTTGAAAATATGCGTTGAGGCGATGTGGTTGACAGACTACCGGAGCCAATCACCCTGCAACCACGCCAAAACAGTATTGGAAAGTCTCATTATTTTTTGCGTTCATAGACCATATGATAAGGCAACTGCAGAGTGGGGTCGCGTCAAGTTATCAGAAAATCGCTTCTTTGTGTTGTATCTGCTTCATCGTGTTGTAGGAAATATCACAAAGGAACAAATTTCAATATTGTCTGAAACATACGAAACTGACCTAGCATGTAATTTTGACGAATTCAATTGGGAGGTCGCTCGATGCCAAACACGTACGCTGGTTTATAACATCTCGCGAGTGCTACCATGCCATGATGGCCCTGAGATCTACGTATATGTAATTGAAAACAAATGTACGATCAACAATGAACAACAAAAGTTACATAGCATTACTGCATATTCATCGGGATTTCAGTGTGAATGTTGACAAAGTAATAGAGAAGTTTGTTTCTGCCCAGACCCGAAAAGCAGATTTTGGACAATTTTGAGTAAATTCTGTATCACAAATATGTGTTGTTTATGTATTACTATATTCAGAAGATTTATTAATAGTTTTACATTCATAAATTTTTATCTACATATAGCTCCTCTTTTAACCGTCCTATGACCGAAAACCGAAAAAAAAATTTGCTGCATAATAGGGTCCCAAAATTTTTTTGTAGTTGCTTCCACATCGTTTCTTTCTAGCTACGCCCCTGTGAATGATCAGTTTGAGTTACGAACTATCATATATAGTCGTTATGGTATCATTCCAATTAGTTTTTTCTATTCAATGAAGTTGAAATACTGAGAAAAGACTTGATAGCGTCAATAAAGGAAATCGTTATCATGAACAGTGATGGGAGATGTAAAATTTACTTTGAAACGCAAGAAAAATTTTGCGATCCTCGATTCCCTCGTACTGCTAGTGCAATTTTAGTTTTGGTTTGGTGATAGCCCTTTTTTTATAATAACTTTTACTTGACCAAAACCTACAAATATTGGCAGTGTCCGTACATGGCGTATTCAGAAGCGGATTTAGGAGAGAGGGAGCCTGTTCCCCTTTTGTGGGAAAAATTTGGTACAAGTTAACATTGCATTAATTAATTAGGAATGGAGATGTTTAAGGCATTATGTATACATTTTGTACACTCAATACATGGACAAGGAGTTCAGTTAAAACAGTGACATCGTTTGAGCAGTAAATAAAGGCAACAGTAGTATACCGATGTTCAAACTCATAAATCCATGGACAAAAAACAAAATCGGGGTAACAAACTAAAACTGAGGGAAACGCATTAAATATAAGAGGAGAAGTAAAAGTGGTCAACCATATTCATATATATAATGATGGAAAACTTTTAAACTAAATAAATGTAGGTGACGTTAGATTAAGTAATAGATACTTTCCTATTTTAGGTAACATAACAGTTGTTCTCATTCAGTCACGTTATAGTTCTATTGATCATAGCTAGTACTAAAGTGGCGTTGAGAAATCAAGTCAATAAACGGTAATCTTTTAAAAGAATAAAAATGTATTTATAAATAAAGGCAACAGTAGTATACCGCTGTTCAAAACTCATAAATCCATGGACAAAAAACAAAATCGGGGTAACAAACTAAAACTGAGAGAAACGCATTAAATATATGAGTATGTATGTTTGCCATAGGAAAATAATACTTAAGTGTTTCTGTTGTTCATTAAAATAATCCTAAAGATTTTGCTAATCCATTAAATTGCTTTTACATAACTAAATAAATAAATTTTGTGTTTTTACTGTCTTCTGATTGGTTAAAATTATTAGTTTTATTTTCAATGTTGTCAATTTTGATGGCGACATGCCCACTTTGACGTTGTGTATTCATACGCTAACATGTGTGTACGTTGTTATTGTTAATATAAATAATATAAAAAGTTCTTTGAGCCTTAGTTCTGATAGAAATTTATTTATAATGAATGGCAATAATTTATTTTGATTTTATTGAACCATAAAACTAATTTTTGACTCTTCACATTTTACATAATCCGCTTCGCGGATTATTCAATGTGAAGAGTCAAAAATTAGTTTTATGGTTCAATAAATTCAAAATAGATAATAGCCATTCATTAAATAAAATATATGTCATTCAGTTATCATATAGTAAGTAAGTAAGTAGGTAAGTAAATTGTTTATTATAGTGACATGTGTTTTTCACAAAATATTATATAATACAGTGAAATATAAAAACAATAATTAGAACACCCGACCCTTTGGGTCTATAAGTCACTTTAAACATAAATTTCAATGCTACGACGAACAAAAAAAAATAAATGTTATCGAAAATTTTCATATAAAAAGTTTTTTCTCTAACTGAAAGCTTGCATAAGATATTTAGCAGTTTTTCTCGGATATATATATAACTCCTTTACATAAAAAAAGAAAAGAAAAACAGAATAGCTGACCAGTAAGAAGTAAAATTTCAAAATTGACTCTGAAATTTTATAGGTGAATAAAATAATTCCAAGCAGCAGGTGATATTAGGTTTAAAAGGAAAGAACCCAAACTCACAAGATCATTGTATTTTATCCACCAGCGTAATTAAGGTCTCAAAAGAACAAGTGTCAGAGAAGATGAACACATCTACAGAAGGTATGGAACAGACCAGAAATGAGGGAGCTAGTATTCCTCAGATCACCGAGAGGATATAATCCTAGGTCTCAGCTAGAATCCCCGAAAGATGTTAGATTCCATAAAATATAAGAATCCCTAAATTTGAAAGATGGGTCGTTATTTAAAATAGATATTAACGTTTTAGAAGAAAACGGGAGACAACTCGATAGAACAGCGATCCCTTCCCCTTTTCCTGTAACCGTTACTGTCTGCCGAACTCAGAGGTATTAAGGGTGTAGCCCAGGGGGCCCGCCCCCTTTTTGTGGAAAAAAATTGGTTGATTATAATGGGAATCACTGAAGCGAGTAATGAAGCATGACTGGAGCTGACCCCTCTTCAGTGGGCGGCCACCTCTAATGATTTTTTCTGTCTGGGTCCGCCACTGGAACCTAGGTGAGTGGTACTGTGACGTGTCTCATTTCAAAGTCATTTTCAAACTTAATGTTAGGATATTTATAATTGTCTAAATTAATCGATTTTACTAGCTGTTTCTCCATATACGACGACACCAATTATCTTCCAACAACTAGGAATGTCCTTTGACCTTTATATCCATTGACATTCTCTTTATATGTAGTTTTTCATCTCGTGTATAATGTTGAAACCTCGGTTGAAACTGATATTATAAATTCATCCACTGTATCTGTTATACCGTTTATATTGTGATCACTAGCTCGTTAGTCGGATTGTTATACCGATTTCAGTGCCAGGATGGATAATAGCAAAACAAATCAAGTTGAGATTTATGAAACTCGGAAATGACAGCAAGGATTTTTTTAACAAGCAGAGTTTAAAATACTAGGTTACTGATATGCGGCAAGATATCATATGATATTTGCACACTACTGTACATTATCAACAAATTGTTACGTCGCTATCTGTAAAATGTATTTATATACCACAGATCTTCTATCAACACTAATGAACATTAATCGTGGAGGATAAGACGTACAGTACATCGAATGTGGCAAGGTAAGTTCTTAACATTCATAAACTTTTTATATTTATTAGATTGCCTTGTATATATACCGACCGTATACATACATGATGTGTACAAGATTTGAAGTACATTAACCTCTTTTTCAAGTATATGATGTGTTGTTTAGTGAAGGGAGGAAACGAAAAGCACTTGAAAACAATATCTATATTTCTGATATAAATGTTGGCATAATCCAGAAAGTTGCATTATAATTGAATGACACTGTTTCAAGCACCTGTTCCCTCGTCCCCATTACGATTTTAGATTTAATTTTCGATGACTTTTAGTTTCGTGCCCCTAGGATTACAGTTGTAGCAGCTGTTATACGTTTTACACCATATGTAATAAAATGTATAATATTGAGTATTAATTGCATTTCATATCGTTTTTTAAACTATGAACTAGCATGTGATAGTCACACGCCAGTATGCAATTTACACGGACGAACATATTTATACTCCAACTTTAAAAGCATGTACACTACCCTTCTAACTCAATGTATAATCGATCATTAGAACAACCCGTATATAGGCGGAAGACTAAACAATACAATAATATGCATCGCTGCACGTGTGACCGTGTGAAGCATAGAACGAAACGTCTATTTTAACCCCAATTGGCATATAAATTTCTCTAAATAATTCATAGCTAAAAATTATCTTAATATAAAATCAATGATTTTTCAAACTAAAATGTTCCAGAACTGCAAGGAAATGTAAATTAATAGTATCACTCTTTTTCATTCGTGGCTGGCATGGTCAAAATCAGGTTATTGAAACCAATTAATTATAATTTGATTATTGACATATCCATACAATCTTAATGTCGAAGACATATTTTAAATACTTTTGCCAATTTTACATCCTTCTGTCAAATTTTGCATGACAACCACTTCAATTCTATAAAAATTTTATTTTGGTTAAAAATGTCTTAATTAATTATTTTATTTCGATTATAGTTTTTAGGGTCACTAGCTACGAGATACATAAACAATTTAAATTATAATTGTTATTGTTCAATCATTGATGAAAGTGAAATAGTAAAATAATAATTCGCTATTAGCAGCCAGTATGGTTCAATTTTGTCAAAAATGAGCTAAGAAACATCGATGATGAATTATTCACTTGCAAGTGAATAATTTGACCTCATTAATCCGTATTCATCTGAACTTCAATTTGATCCCTTAGCTAGAGATTGATTATGCATGATTGATGCGTGTTCGGCTATTAAAAGCAAAGAATGTCAACATTGAAAGTGAAACAAAGGTATATCATTTGATTGACTGATTCGATCCACCAAAAAATCATTCTTATACAGGTAAAATCGAAAATTAACTTATTTTGTAATCTTAATATTGAAATCAAATAGTCAAAGACAAATACACTTGCACGAGGTCCATATATCTATTTATATTTATGTTTATGTTTATATCGTGTTATGTGACTGTCGGTTGTTTTCGGGGTCATCTCGATAGTTAATTAGACCCAGGCGTCTAGACATTTCCAGACAAGGGACATATTCGCTTCATCAATAAGTCAATTATACTCATTTAATTGTTGATTTTTTATGGTTGTAATTTTGATAGAAATTTAAAACTTTATTTTATTATTTTTAGGATCACCAACATTCCATTACGCATGAAGTTAAAGCACTAAAGAAGAAGCATGAATAACACATATACCGAAATTCGTGTAGAAATTTTTGTTGAAAAGTCAATACTTCTGAGAGACAATTACTCAGAGGATGGAAAAATAATCAGCGTAAGGGAGACAATTGAGTCCATAGATGAGTTTCTAGTAGAAAAAGGAAATACGTATATTAAAGAAGCAAAAAACAATAATGATTCAAGGACAGCCTTATGCAACAAAGTATCCCAAAATAAAATAAAATCTTACAATCATACAGCTAAATCACACAAATTCGTCGAAAAGAGTATTGACAATAGACGAACGAAAAACACTTCTGAAGTGAAAAATAATCCGGAAAAAAGAAATTGTAGCGATAGTGATGTTAATAGCTGCTCAACATCTTATCTAGAACAGGAAAACAAAGACGATTCTCTTATTGGAAGACATTATGTCTTTCAATCACTAAATACAAGTGTGTCAGAACATATCCAACAACTAGTTAACGATACTTCAGAAAATCTTCAACAACGAGTTATTGATACAACAGAAAATACACAACAACTTGTTAACAATACATCATACAAAATCCAACATCCAATTAACGATACTCCAGAAAATACCCAGCAACAATTTAATGATACAACAGAAAATGTCCAACAACTACTAGTTAAAAATACATCAGGAAATGTCCAGCAACTAGTTCACGATACGACAGAATCTACTCAACAACTAATCAACGATACGACAGAAAGTAGTGAATTAAATGAATCGTCGGATAACGATGGATCGTCATCGGGATTCTTCTCGGACGACGAGATGGAATTCGACGATGGAATAAACCAAAGAATAAAATATTCGAAATTCCTTAATTGTAAACACAAAACCAGGCACGTATCAAAGCGGAGATCGCTTGCAGATACATTTCAGAGTAAAACGAAGAATATTAATAAAAGACAACGTGTTTTGAAAAGTAATGCAACTTTCACTGTAAGTCAACATAAAGTACAAAGCATTTTGGACACTTCAGATCAAACACATAAAGTTCAGCAAGGTTGTATTAACGTTATCGGAAACCTAGACAATATGAATATACAGGAGACATGTCTTGATACTATGAATTACATATTAGATCATATTGAATGTGAATGGAGAGAAGATAAGAAATATGAACTTCGCCTTGAAAGTTCGAGATCGTGTCTCAGCAAAAGGTGTGAAACCTCAACCGTCTGTTCAACAGGTAAAGTAAATCTAGCACGAGCCCAACACTAATAATCATTATTTAAAGGAGATTTTAAATTTTTCAAATAGTTAAGATAAAGATAGAGTTAGCAGGCATTTTTCTTCATTTAATGTTTTTTCTGCATATAAACTTTAGCTATAGAGATAACAGATTTTGATTGAAATATAAAAAAGAGTTGAAAACCCAACAATAAATGCATTAATCTATACTATTTTTTTCTTCCAAATAGGTGCATTTGGTAATAGCGTCGCAGATAAACCAACAAGCATCGAGTCAAATGAAATCATAACAAATTTTAAAAACAAAAAGTCACTTCTGGTAAAGAAAACAGATGAGAAATCAAAATGTAAGAAAATAGATATAAAAAGGGAAATCGATGATTTAGAACCAGGGGAAATTAGAGACGAGGTCGACTCAACTAAAAAGGACAAACACAAAACTTCTGCTCACCACAGTAGTAGTTCATTGAAACGGTATTTATTAACAAGAAGAGGTACTAGTAAGTATATAAGTTATAATCTCCGATATAGTTCTCGATATATTAGAGGACGATATAGTAGAGGTTTGAGGGGTCGACGGCCATACAGAGGACGATCTCAGTCTCACCGATCATTGTCGAGAGGACGCTCACTACCGCCAAGAGAAACACAAACAAGCAGAAATACATTTGATCGGCTTGATTATTCAGATAGAAGAGGTGTAGACTATGAAACCAATGAATCTACAACCGATCACAACGACTTGAGAAATAGAATAGAAGCGAACGAAAGACGACCATACAGTACCGATAAATCATCTTTTCGTAGTTTAAGATCCTCGCTTTACAGAGGTAGAAACTATTCACGATACGGAACATTACAACATATGAGAAAACCATACGAATCTGTATCAGATTATATAAGAAAATACAGAACTTTCGAATCAAAATGTGAAAGTGATACTCCGTATGAACATTATCAGTATCCATCGACCGAGGATTCGAGAACGCAATATCGATATAGCGAAGAAAGGGAACACTATGACAATCACACTGCGACACTAAAAACTACTGACGAAGAACGGTGTAAAGATAATATTTATACAAGGCCTTCTTCTGAATGGAGGACTCCAGAAATAAGAGGCCCTAGTTACAAAAATTTAACAATAACACGTAGATTTTCTACTGGAGATGAACGTTCTAAATATACTCGAAATGAGAAAAGAAATTACCGATCACATAGTGAATATTTTGAAACGAGTCCATATAAACATGATAGATATATATACGATGAATCTCGTAGACAATCACCCGGCCAACGCGAGGAAAGGGCCTCAAAAGAGCGTGCATCGTCATATAAACGTGAAAGACATGATAACAGAAAAGAGGAAAGAGAGTATGATAGAAAAGAGTCCACGAAACATGAAAAACAAGTGTCGAACGAACGGGAAAGAAATTCTTCACGCAAATCTGTATCAGGAACAGATAGTCTAAAAAGTGAACAGGTAAAAAAAATTTCAAGAATAAGCCGACATGCAACAGACGAAAATGGAACCTCGTCAGACGAGCACGGGGTTAGAATATCGTCTGTTGTCACAATTGCTCCAACAAGTCAACAAGATATTGCTGACAAGATTACAGCGTCGACGGAAGACAACAGTCAAATGACAATTATGAATCCCGTTCCTTCATTCAAGAAAGATGCGCATATGAAGTGTTTTGATCTTATCAGAGAAGCGGCATTTAAACAAGCCGTACACTTTTCAGAAGAAAATTGGGAAAAGTATGCCAAAAGAAAATTTTTGTTCGAAGATGAATTGGTAGAACAATTAGAACGCAATTATGACCGCTATCTTTATTCTGCCAACGACTTCCAGCAGAATAGCTGTGGTCCATTACCAAGGTTCGTTTCTGACGAGTTGATGACGGAGGCAATAGTTAATACATGGAAACAGCCACAAATGATAGCGTCACTAGACAGACAGTTTCGAGAATTTGATGACATCATTGGTTATGTTGGATATAACATTCCTTGTTACTGGTGTGAAATGATATTTTCCGAAGGGAAGTTTGTTCGCGCATTTCCTGTCCTAGACCCAATCGGACATAGAGATGATACAATGTATTGCCAAACAGACCAGTGATTAATTTTTCATTACAAACTTCTTTTTCATTGATGTTTCGTCATATTATTATGTATGATACAATTTCTATAATGTTCTTGCATGAATCTAATTCTTGAAGGTCTATAAATCATTTTTAATGTTGTGGATCTTGAAATATGTTCCTTCTTTCTCAATCAAAAACATACTTAAAGAAACCATTTCTGCAGATTAAACATTTGTACCCTATTTGTGTTGCCACTTTTATATGTAATATATTCATTTTGTTACATTATTTAAACATTGATTAGGAAGAAATGTTCACCTCAAAACTATAATATTTATCGGAAAGAGAACAACGATTATATAATGATACACACTTTTATCATTTTATTGATTTATGATTAAAGAGCTCTTTATTGGCGTAGATTACCTTAGCTGTATTTGGCAGCACTTTTAGGAATTTTGGATCTCAATGCTCTTCAACTTCGTACTTGATTTGGCTTTTTTAAAACTTGTTTTGGATTCGAGCGTCACTGATGCGTCTTTTGTAGACGAAACGCGCGTCTGGCGTATATATAAAATTTAGTCCTGGTATCTATGATGAGTTTATCGTCATGATTGGTGTACCATTGTAGCAATAGATAATTCGCCATGATATGTTGTCTTAACACCTTACCTTTTATCTTTTGGATCTGTTAATTATATAATAAATACCGATATATTTATAATTATATAATACATACCGATATATTTATAATTATATAATAAATACCGATATATTTAATTGTTATGTTGTTTTTTTTGTCCCATCCCCATCCTCTAAAAACAAAAGATCAGAAGACAAAAATAAACAAGACAAGAAATAAGCAGACAAGAAGACAAACCGAACTGAAAACAAGCAGTGTATAAAACAAAAATGGCAGTTGCAAGTAAGATAACAAGTCAATGTAGAAATAAAACATATTTTTTTCATCGAAATAAGCAGCCAGGATGAATGTATTTTCTTTGCAGTTTGTTATAACATAGTTGTTACATAACCCTTTACCATTAACTGTTTATGTGTAGCAAAACTGTCTGCAGCTGCAAAAGATTATTAATGCATCGATGAATATGTCGTCTACGTAGCTATTTATAGTTAATGAAAAGGTACTGTTAAATTGGCAATGATGATGGTGACGTGTATACATGTTCTCCAGATTCGTATACATTATTCAATATATTTGCCCAGAAACCTTTCAGACGTTTTAAACAATCCAAAAACGAGTTTAAATATCCTGTTTGGTCATACTAGAGGTGCAAATTACCAGATTTCAGTAACTCTACAATCGTGCAAATTTTTCACTGAGTTGCTTGTGCAGAAAGTTATAGGGCAAAAGTGGTTTATATCATCAAAGTGATATAAACTGATTGCAAATTTATTTGCTGCAACTTATGCAAAGCATTTTCTTAAATGAGAAAGGTGGATATGCTGGATATACTTACTGGAGCTGTGATAAGATGAATAAAGCCCTTAACTTTCTCCTTTGAACATTTATGTACATTTCGGCAATAAAGTTTATCGACAGGTTGAAGGTAATCCTACGGGCACATTATGTGCCACTTTAGTAGCTTACTTGTTCCTATACTGTTATAAACTATAGTTTATAGCTAAATTTAGTAAAGAACCTTCTAAAGTCCATTTAATTGGTATATCCAACAACACTTTCCGTTATCTTGATGATATGTATTTCGTTACATAATCAAGAATTCTTTGAATATACTGCTGAAACTTATACAAAAGGAACTTACTAGTTCTAGTGAACTATTTAATTAGTGATTTCGTTACTACAAATTACTTAAAACATTTACTAAATTCTTCCATAGATACAAAGATTTGGTTTGCAAGTTTGTCTCTACCTGTAGAAGACTTATTTCAAACGGAATAGAGCATCATAAATTTAACGGTGATGTGGCTAAGTTGAACGATAAAGAGATACAAAATTACCACAGTAACTACAAAAATGCAGAATGACATATAACTTGAACATCATACTAACACAAAAGTGTTTTCTTTTTCTTCATCAAGTGCTGTTCTCTAAAAGTACTTGCTTTGATGTTCATCTTGTATATATAATTCAAGGTTACACTTTGAATTAATTTAGAAGAAATACCGATATATCTAGATAATACAATTAATTATCTTATTACTAACACAATTTTATATTAATAGTATTGCAATTTTCATTATCCTTATTACAAACCTAATCTTGAACGATATCCTATTTTTTGGAAATATTTACCTGTAACGTCACTTTTGTGCGTCGATCTAGTCCGGTGACATACAATGCGTGGTTCGGCTGTGCTGTTTTTGTTTGCTGACCTAGGTTGTTTTACGTGTTCGTTTTTATTATGTAGTTAGTCACCACTTCGGTGTTGACATGTATATCAATTATATGGTACTTTTTATAAATTTACTGTTTGCAAAAGTATGATTTTTTTCTAAATACTAAGGATTTTCTTATCCGAGGCAGATAACCGTAACAGTATCTGGCAAAACTTTTTGTGTGAATTTTGGGTCATCAGTGCTCTTCATCTTTGTTTGGCTTTCTTTACCATTTTGATCTTAGCATCACTGATGAGTCTAACTCTTATGTAGACGAAACACGCGTCTGGCTTATTAAACTTTAAGCCTGGTAAATTTGATAACTATCAGCATGTCGTAATGTTCTATTGTATTGTTTCTTTGTGCATTTCTCTATCCTGTATGTTCTTCCATTTATTTATAATGTAGTCCTGTCATGAATGTTGTTATTTTAGTTTTATATTTTACATTAAAAGCGGGAACTTTGGCTAGTTACAAATCTAGGTTCAACCCACTATTTTTTTTCTTAAATTGCCTTGTACCAAGTCAGGAAAATGACAATTGTTATCTTATAGTTTCGGTGTGTATTCCATTGTCGTTTTTGTTGTTGCACTTTAGTGTTTCTGTTGTTTCATTGTTTTCCTCTTATATTTGATTTGTTTCCCTCAGTTTTAGTTTGTAACCTGGATTTGTTTTTCTCAATCGATTTATGATTTTCATAAACAGCGGTATTCTACTGTTGCCTTTATTTACATCGAGCAACTGATATTGAAAAATGAATTTTTCATTTAAAATATGTTTATCTTTAATTGCAATTACAACTTGATAACTTCACTTTCCTTTCTTTTTCATTTGGCATTTTTTAGCAGCACCACCAATACAACATTACTTAGAAGTTTTGCCATAATCTTTAACCAAGATTTCAGAAAACATTAACCTTTTGATTATGTCATTACCCCAAAACAAATCATGAAGTGAAGAGTTAAATTGATAACTACATATATAACAAAAATCAAAGTCAAAATGTAAGCTTTTGTACACCTTGTCAAGATACCACAAGTAGACAGGTGAGAGAGGTCAAAAACATTGCAACAGCGAAAAACCAAAATAAAATCCTGTCCAAGTTGTCACAAGTTCGTTTTACATCTTCTCCAGAAATCTTCTCGTCGACATCCAAATCTTCTGAATGTTTTTCTTTGAAAACTGTTACTTTATTCTTATTACTGTAACAAGTTACTTTATTCGTGAGTCGACAAATTACTTTCACCCAAGATGGAGGGCTTGGGTTGTTGCTATGGTGATTTATTCTCAATTGTATGGCTGTAACTGCTACAATGGCTGTTTCAAGTACCATCATCGCCTTCAGAAATATTGCTATTACAGAATTATCTGATGATTCTGGGAGATATGACGACAAAATAAAGGTATAGACTGAAAATGCTAGGTACATTGTTGTTGTGTAGGATATTTTCTCCCCGCTATCACAAGGAATACAAAACGTGAACAGATCAAGTACGGCCATCATGACTACAGGAAGAACAAATTCTAGAAGGACTCTATATGGTTTGCGTTTGATGTACAATTTAAACTGAGCTCTCTGTTTATTGTTTCTATTTATTATTCTCGACTTTGTCTTTTCTATTATCCAATCATCTTTTACTTCCGTAACATCTGTATCAACAACTGCAGAGTCAATCCAAATTCCATCACCATTTAGAAATATAAATTCAATGTCACATGACTGATTATCAAATGGATAATATTTAACATCGATAGCACACTGGGTTTCAAACCACAGAAAGTGTATCCAAGTGACATCCCCATTCTTCCCTACTTTCAACTGTTTCGACTTCGACTCATAATTGCCTATCGAAGCTCGACCGTTATGAATTCTTATATCCGGTTTCCAGATCGATTCCTCTGGTACAAGAATCTGGTTAATGTCATAAAAATGCGATTCATTCCATGTTAAATAATTGTCATTCCATTTGATTTTCAGTTTTCCCGAACCAGATATGCTTTGACTTTTCTCATTTACTTCATCAATTTCGTGAAAAACTAGTTTAACATCTACAGCTAAAGACTTTGAAAAATCCCAAGACGGTCTGACATCTTTATCGTACGTTTGAAATAAAGTTTTCTTCAAGTTCACAACATCTTCAGCGGAATACCCCATTCCAGTTCCAATAATAATTAACACATTCAAAAATACCAGCAGCAGCATCATAGTATGTTGCAGCCACTGTTGTTGACTGTGGTGCGTTTAAAAATGAAATGAGGATGAACAAGTAAGTTTTAAAATACAAATATTTAATAAGATCAATTAAAATAATTTTAATTATCACAATATATACATTTAAATACATTAAAAGTTCAATTTAATTTTTTCAAACATTCACTAGTCTAGTATGCCATTGATATGAAAAGACATTTTCGTAAGTTTTTGTATAGAATTATTCATTTGGAAAGATACATAATATGATGTAAAGAAAATTAAAGTGTTTTAAAAACGTCATTGAAACATTTAAACTTTTAATGCACTCTTGAATATTATGAAAAGTGATGACTTTTTTAATCAAAACATCATAATTAATAAGTTATATTTGGTACTAGTATATATTTTCAGAAACTATAGAGCATGTCATAAAAAAATATATGCTGTTACTAATGACATTAGACTCTCATAGAACGGTAAATATGAATCCCAAGTCCGATGAAAGCAAATGTAAATGACTATTAGCAGTTAGTTTGATTTTTTAACAAATAATTAACATTAAGATGAGAATTGTCAACATTCCAGTTTACTTGTGTAATGCAGTCAATGAGGTATAGATGTGAGATATGCGTCATTGAGACAGCTCCCCGACGACAGAAAAATCGTGTACATGAAAAAAGACAAGTATGTCAAGTCCCGAGTCTAGAAAGAATAGGATAATGATGTATGGCCAACTTTCGCTGTATTTGTTTCACCCACGGGGTCAAATTTTTCAAAGTTGTCCGGCAAATTCTATACCACAAATTAAGTATTGAAAAATCCATATCATACATGTTTTTCTTTTCTTTTTTAAACATATTTGCATATCATCGAAATGGTATGAAGCGCTGCATTCATGTTGCTGTTATAACATTTTGATATCAAAATAAAAAATGCAACCTTAATGATTTTTTAAGTTTTTCATCGAATTAACATTTTGCTGATGGACTATCACCCCCGAGGCTGATAGTCAGTACCTCGGTCCTGACAGGAGTAATAACACATTTTGAAACTATCAAGAAACTATATAAGGTTTCGACTCTCTCTTTTGGATATGGCTTCTCTTTGTCGAGCCTGCGACTTTTGCCGCAGAAAACTAGACATATATATATAGTGACGGCTGCGTTAGGTAACTTCTTAAAAGCTTTATATTTTTGATGGTGGAAGACCTGGATACTTCATTCTTTGTATATAGATCTTATGTTATGAAGTTTCCGTCTGTGATGTGTTCATTGTCCTTGATCTCATTTTCATGGTTTAGTGTCTACTTTAAAAAAAAAAGTTAAGTTTTTTTGTAATGTTAACTTCTGAATTAATGAAAGTAATATGAGTAATATGATAACTATATATTACTTTCTGTGGGAAATATTATATTGCTTTGCACTAATATGAGTAATAGGATAACTATATTATGAGTAATAGGATAACTATATTAGTAGGTGCATACCTTGCAAGGTCCTCACGCCCGTCTTACTGTATTCATTTGACCTCGACCTAATTTCATTGATCAGCGAACAAGCTAAAGTGTCGTGGTCAAGTCCATCCATATATCAGATATGATAAACAATAAGTTTACTATATTTGGTGTATGAAATGATTTTAAGGTGTACATGCCCAACTGGCTGGTATCTTCTGACCTTGACCTCATTTTTATGGTTCAGTGGTCAAAGTAAAGTTTTTGCGTTTTGTTCTTTTTTTCTATTACTATATGAACTAGGTCAACTATATTTGGTGTATGGAAGGATTGTATTGATTACATGTCTGTCTGGCAGGTATCATATGACATTGACCTCTTTTTTATGGTTCATTGGTCAATGTTAGGTTATCATGGTTATATTTGTTTCTCAGATACAATACGCAATAGCCTAGGTCAACTTTATTAAAGGCATAACATGATTGTAAGGTGAACATGTCTGCCTGGCATGGTTCATCCGACCTCGACTTTATTTTCATGGTTCATTGGCCAATATTTAGTTTTCTCAGTTAAGTTCATTTCTTAGAAACTATAAGCAAAAGGTCAACTATATTTGGTGTAATGAATGATGTAAAGGTGTACATGTATTTCTCGTTTGGTTTATCTGACCTTAACCTCTTTTTCTTGGATCATGTTAAGTTTATATGATACTTGTAGTAACGTTTTATTTTAAGGACTATCAACATGAAATCAATGGTCAGTAAAGAAGACGAGACACTTCAACGTGTACACTCTTTTTTCTGTCTTTTATGTCTTTATTTTTGATCATATAGCTCTTAAACTGTTTCAGTTCTTATAAATCATTGACTCTCAAATATTCGACTGTGAGCGTATCTAATTTATATCAGCCCAGAACTTCAATTCACACATGTAATTTACTAAAGTATTTGTTTTCATTTTCTGTATTATAATTGTTTTAGTGTTAAATATTCAGCAATTTTGTTTCCATCAGAGAAAAATATTTTCTCTGGTTTTCAATTTTCCATCATAAAAATTCATTCAAAGTTTGACAAGAACGAATATTTTGTTTGTCTGAAATTTGGTAAAGCAAAATTGAATAAGACAACCACGCTTGGTAATGCAAAATTGGTAAAGCAAAATTGAATAAGATAACCATGCTTTCTAAACTCTCTCTCTACATGTTGTAATCAGCCCTGTGTACCTTTCCTTTTTCCGCTGGTATGCCTCTTCACATCTCTTTCCCCAAGGTACTGTCAGTTCTATTGCTACTATCATCTTTGATGACTGTGACCAAACTACAATGTCTGGGCGTAGGGTTGTCTGTACTCATTCAGGAAACAGAAACTTCCTGCCAATGGCAGCCCACATAATCCACTCACTGCCATTGTCCAAGATGAAGTGATGTGACTTTGTTGCATGACCAGTATCTCCCTCTCTTACCAATCTGATTCGCTTTGCCTCTATTGTTGATGGTCTCTTCTTCCTTTTCTCAAGGATCTCTGCCAGATGTATTACAACCTTGTCATGCGATCATCGATATCTTTCCTATGCAAGAGCAAACTTTCTAACTGAAAGTATGTGTGTCATCGTGCCTCTTTGGCCACATAACTCGCAGCTTGGTTCTTCTATCAATCCCCACAGTCTTTGTGATGAAGAATACTTTCTGCTTGATCTACTGCAGTTCTCGTTGATCATTTCCGCCTTGTACGTGCTGTGATTCAAGCCTTGCTGATCTTGCTGTCCTTAAACCTCCAATCTTATCTTACCATCTTAAGCCATTCTGCAGCCTGTGCTTGTACTGTCTTCACACTAATTGGTATTGTCTTTAAAGGTTTCATTAAACCATTTTCCAAGGCACTTTATAGGGTTTTCTACTGTTGTTGGTATTTCGTCCTGTTTGATCTTAAGATAGAACTTCGTTGTAATGTGACCCTTTCTCAGAATCATTGATTTTAACTTCATTGGCTTAAATCTTTATCCTGGCCCAAGTGACTAACTCTTCCAGTATTCATCTTGCTTGAATATGGGATTTGCTTGTTGCTGGTATAAAAATCCATAAATCCCTTGTTTCTCTTTCTGCTCTTATTGTTCCTTTATGATGTTATTCATACTCATAATAAATAGTATCGGTGAGATAGTACATCCCGCAGCCATTCCCTTCTCTAACTTCTGCCACTCTGTTATCTACAGTAAATCGCAGCTGTTGAAATTCCACTAAAATACTCTTGAACTATCTTCCCGATGTGATCTGGAATATGTTGTGATCCATTCCCATCTCTATCAATTTGTGTACTCTCGGGCATATGCGTTTGCAAGGTATAAAAATAGAACTGCCAAATTCTTCTTTCCAGTCTTCACCTCATGTATGAGTTTGCTAAGAACACTAATATGTTCTACACATCATGAAAACACGCAATGCCCCCTTTCTGCATAGCTATATCGATGTAGCTATTATCTACCATATATTTCGTCATTCATTTCGACAATACAGAATAAATGATTGTTACCTCTATGCTCAACAATGAAATAGTCCTGAGATGTGGAATGCTTTTTTTATCTTCTTCCTTTGGTACAAAGCACCCTTCTGTCTTCTGCCAGCTTCCAGGAATAGTTCCTTTTTTCAAAGTGTTTGTAATAGCTGCCATAGCTTTCAAAGAGACTTTGGGCATTTTCTGTCGACTATGTATGGTACTCTACTGTACCCTGGTGCTGATCCTGATCTTTTTTACCACCTCACAAACTTCCTCCCATGTTAGTTCCTTCGTTTCAAATTATATTGTTGGTTTTTGTTCTTCTTCAACTGTTGGGCAATATCCCAAAGGTGTCTGTCTTTCCTTGTCTGAATGTGTTTGATGCATTTCTTCCTAACTACAATGCAGATGCTTTGTTCTTTCTCCACCAACAGTGTTTTTGTGTAGTTGTATAGATTCGTGATAAAGTTCGATCCATTTTTCGCTTTCTTCTTATTACTATTCTTGAGTTCTGCCATTCTAATTCTTTTCAACTCATCTCTAACACTGTCTGTAAGGAAGGCTTTTCATAACTTCTCAATCTAATTGCTTTTCTTGTACTGTCTGTTTAAGTCTATGAGCACCTTCCTTATGTGTTTAATTTTCTGTTCTCTCCTGTTTAGTGCCTGCTTAATGTTACTCCTTTCTTTCCTCTCCTCGACACCAAATATCTCCATTCCGATGTTAAATACTAGCATGGTCAGTGTTTCTATCCTCCTCTCAAAACATCCTTCAAGTGATGTTTCTAGAATTACCCCTGTATCATCGTTTAGATCTCTCCATTGGGCTTACCTGTTCATTTTTGGCCATGCTACTTTTCTTTCTGATGTGGTGTCTCTTGCCTTTGCTATGTAATGTGCTCCTCGCTTATCAAACTTTGCTGCTGTCTAGGGATGATCCTGGTGCTGAGAGATTCCTTGAGCTATGGTTTGTGTCCTGGCGAGGATTTTTCTGTGCCTAACCAAATAAATCAGTGCGCTGCTCTTTAACAATTCATCGACTGCATTCAGACCTTGACTAGTGAATCTTTAAGCCTCATTGGTTCTTACATCTTTCCACAATGGCATGTAGCTTCTGCTCTCTCTCTTCAGTGTCAGAGTTGTTGAAAATCCTAGTCAAATATGATTGGAGTCAAGTTAGTTCTTCATGGTCATATAACTTATGTTTCTATACATGTATATGCATGTTCCAGACCATATGAGTATTTTGACCGTAAACGTTTAGTCGTACGGTCAGACCATACGGACTGTACATACGGACTGTACAAGTATATAGTTAAGTACGAGCAGACCATACATGTTTTGGGATCCTATTGGTTAAATTAAAACAAACTTTTTATCAATTTTTTTTTAATGTTCTTTAAATTGTTATTATTACAACTGGATAAATAAAGTGAATTTCGAACAATTGAAATTAGATATTTGTTTAATTATAAGTCCGAATCCTGTTTTTGTACTCTAGCCCAATGTGACACTTGCTACCACAAGAAACATAATATTTTTTACATTGCCATATTTTGTTCATGTATGTTCCTTTACATTTGCATTTTTTTGTAAAGTACCAAAATATTCTAAAAACATTATCTTCCCACTTTATGTTTATTTCCGATAACTTCATTTCAGTGAGCATAATTCAAGTAATGTATTAGTATTTCTGACATGCTAAATACAGGAGAATAACATATTAAATTATCGTGACTTTTTTAAATAGTTGAAATATTCATTTTCAATTATACAATTGTAATTTTTATATTTATTTGAGATTTAAGTTATGTTGATCTGTAATATAAATTTGTATCTAATCAACTTGACCAACTTCTTAATATTAGGCAGACCGTACGCGTACAGTCCTATCGTATGCGTATGGTCCAAATACTCATACCGTCTGGAACATGTATACATCCCTGGCTTTCAAGTGTTTTTGGTTGTGCGTTCCCGTTTAAGAATATCAAGGAGAACACCTCAATCACACGACTGTTATTGTTACTTTTAAATATGCACATAAAACAGATATTTGATTATATAATTTTTCTTATTTAATAGACGGATAATATCTGTCCTAATTTTATCGCATATTTGGACGTATAAAAATAAAAACATTGATGTGACTGAATAGTAAGAACTATCATTCTTCACGACATAAAAAAAGCTAATCGGTATATCATTACATGTAAGATCATGCGACTAACGAAAGCCAACACTGGCGGATCTAGAAATTTTCATAAGTGGGGGCCCACTGAAAGCCTAAGAGGGGGCCAGCTTCAGTCACGCGTCAGTGATTCACTATATAAGCAACCAAATATTTACCCAAAAAGGGGGGACCTGGCCCCCTGCCCCCCCCCCCCCCCCCTAAATCCGCCTCTGTGCAAATTTGCGGTAGCATTTTTTTAGATTTTAGAATAGCAATTACTAGTATATGTATATCTTTTGAGGATTATGACAGTTGTTTTCCATTCGTTTGATTTGTTTGGGCTTTTCATTCTGCCATTTGATCAGAGACTTTCCGTTTTTAATTTTCCTTGGAGTTCGGTATTTTTTGTTATTTTCCTTTTAAGTATATATGTTTTAAAAAAACAAATCATGCATGGTTTATGATCATGTTTGTATGAAATATCTTACCGAAACTTATTCCACGACCTAAATGTTAGCCTTTGTATCAAGTGCATCCTTGATTAAACTTAATTTTTAAAGGACATTTAGTTTTGATGTGATTTATAGCTACTAAAGACGTAAGTCATAATAAGTATATAAAGGCAAGGCATTTAAGATTGTAATGTCCTATCTTTTATATGGTTTTTTTTCGTGAATAAAAACAATATCTTGCTGTTTGTTTGCTGTTCATTCTCGAATAAGTTGAAAATCCCTTTATGATGAGTCTTATAATAGTCCGAGTTGCTCACCTTGTAAAGATATGCCATTTTGATATTTATCTAAGTATTATTGCAATCAGTTATTTTTGCTTATTTGAATATCTTACTAAGAGGCAATTTTGTAGATCTTGTATTGGTAATCATTTTACTGTTTAGTTATACAGGTCTATCAATTAGAGTTTTTTTGTATATAATTGACAAAATTAAAGGAATAATGATAAAACAGTCCCCCCCCCCCCCCCCTGATATCATCTGCTTCTAACCAATCTAGGTTTTGAGAAAAATGGAAAAACGGACACAAATCATCACTTAGGGAAAATAACTTACAGAAACGGTTGTCAATTTTGGGCAAGATGAGGTATTTGTGCTGAACATTATAGCTTTTAAAAGAGGGACGAAAGATACCAAAGGGACAGTCAAACTCATAAATCTAAAACAAACTGACAACGCCATGGCTAAAAATGAAAAAGACAAACAGAAAAATAATAGTACACATGACACAACATAGAAAACTAAAGAATAAACAACACGAAACCCACCAAAAACTAGGGGCGATCTCAGGTGCTCCGGAAGGGTAAGCAGATCCTGCTCCACATGTGGCACCCGTCGTGTTGCTTATGTGATTACAAATCCGGTAAATAGTCTAACTCGGTAGGTCACATTCATGAAAGGGAAGGGGATTGTAGTTACGACGTAAGGAACATATCCGATATCATTTGTGAAACGGTTATTCCATAACGGTCAACCAACTCGTGATGGCGTCCGTAAAATTTACGAAGGGATGATTTCAACTTCACCATTTGGAACTCTTGGTTTAGTAGCTTCCTTGTGAGCAGTAACCCTCTATCAAGAAAATCATGATAGGAAATGCAAGCACGGGAATATCGTATCAATTGGGAGATATATACCCCGTATGCAGATGCTGCTGTAATGTTGCTACTTAGAAATGGAAAGTTCACAATTGGAAAGCTGAAATCATCTCTTTTGTCGTAAAGTTTTGTTTTCAACCGACCCTCATTGTCAATTTCTAGATGTAAGTCAAGATATGAAGCCGACTTAACTGTATCTGTAGTATCCTTTATCTCCAATTCGATGGGATAGATGCGTTCCACATAGTCACCAAATTTTGAATTGTTTAGTGAAAGAACGTCATCTATATAGCGGAAAGTAGAGTTAAAGGATATTGCTAACTTCTTATCTTTCTTCCTAAGAAGTTCCTGCATGAAGTCAACCTCATAATAATAAAGAAACAAGTCGGCAAGTAGAGGGGCACAGTTTGTTCCCATTGAGATGCCGACAGTCTGTTGAAAAACACGTCCTCCGAACCATACAAATATGTTTTCAATCAAGAAATCTAGCATCTTGATAATATCGGTTTCAGAGAATTTTTTGTTTAAATCAGAGTGGTTCTTTACAAAGTATGATTTATCCCTCCCTAAGACAAGATACTTGTATTTTAACTGTTCCGCTCCATCTTTTAAAAGTCTGCAAAAATACATAAATGTGTTATACTCATTTTTCAAGAGCAGTAAATCTTCTGAGGTTCCAACTGACGATATCAACCAAGTTGCCTATATATCTTATTTTTGTGAATAATTTGGCTACATATTGTTCCTCTATTTCTATTATACTTTTCTGCCTGCTTACAATTTATGATAAGGGTAGAAAACGACTTTCAATGGAAAAAATTCTATTCAAATTAATATAACTGGACTATATGCTGGCTATCAGTGTTTCAGAAGTTTATAAAACATAATAATAATAAAAACATTCCATGTAACTATGGAATAAGCAAGAATTGTCTCATTGTTAAGATAACTTGCAAAAAAACTGTCTTCGTCACGTCGATACAAAGAAACAAAGTTACCCATGAAAATTTAACATTGACCAATGAACCATGAAAATGATATCAAGGTAAGATAATACCTCCCTGACAGACATGTACACCTTACAATCATTCAATACACCAAATATGGTCGACTAATTGCCATTAGTATAGGGAAAAGAGACAAAAACACAAAACTTAAGTCATGAACTGTGAAAATTGTAAATTTAAAAAAGAAAAAACTGAGATTTTATTAAATAAATTATCATCATAAATTCTGAGTACACATATCTGCGCAAGTCTGACAGGAGGAAATCCCCAACTAAAAATATCATCAAATGACAACAAGGGATGACCTGTGCCCATATCACGCAATTTAATTTCCAAAGTAAACAAGAGGCCCTAGAAATATACCAGGGGATGAATGGGGGGTTGGGAGGGACCTTTAATGTATGATGATAAGTAAATTTGGAAAATAATCAACTGCCTTCTCACTACACCAAATACAGAAGATTGTGCATGAGATTGATGAAGGCTAGTGGTGCATCACAGACGATGTAAGTGGAATCTCTAACTACTCGGGAGAGATGTCTGGCTGCGTTCTTAATGAAAACCTCTCTCCTTGTAGCTATCCTTGAGAGAAGCCACGCAAACAGATGTAGATTCTCTGAACTGAGACGAAGAATCTTGCCCTAAAAAAAGGGACAGAAGAGTGTGTCGTACTGATAGAACCAGTGAGAGAGCAGAAAACAGATGAAGATCAAGATAGAGCTATAAATATGACCATCTCTTGCTCTGCTGATATCTTTTGAAGATCTTCCGACAAAATATAAACGGAGGGAAGCCGTAAACAAACATTCCACCCCAAGGAACACTCATGTAGTCTACTACGTAGGCCTTCTGACCTGGTACAGGAGACATGAATACTTGAACTTTGTAATTAAGGCTTGTTGCATATAGGTTTACAGGAAGCCCACATTGAAGGGTTATTGCCTTAAATACCTATTGGAGAAGTTCCCACTGTGTATTGACTGGGGTAAGTGTTCTGGACAGTGCATCTGCTAACACATTGAGTTTCCCTAAGACTTGACGAACTACAATCTGTAGGTGAAGATGATTGAAAAGAAAAGAGAATTGTTCTTGCTATAAGTAACACCTCATAAACAATGAATTCCTCCTTTGTAATGCAGTAGGGACTGAAAATGAGGCAGTGCAAGAATAACTGCTTTCATTTATAGTATGTTGATGTGTAATTTCAAAAGATCAGGCCTTTCAGTCACAACAATGCATACGCTGAAATATCTCACCTTCTTTATATACCATTGATGTTATGTTGACAGTCCTAAATATACAGCCACTATCACATAAACATGACCCAAGAAAATGATGTCAAAGTCAGATAAACCAAACAGGAAAAACAGGTACAACTTAATAATTACAATCATTCAACACACTTAATATAGTGTGACCTATAGCTTATAGTTTCTAAAAAGTAAATCACAAAAATACTGAACTTAGAGGAAAATCAATTCGGAAAGTCCATAATCACATGGCAAAATCAAATAACAAAACGCATAAAAAACGAATGGACAAGAACTGTCATATTCCTGACTTGGTACAGGCATTTTCAAACAGACGTAACCAAGTAAACTAAACATTGACCAATGAACCATGAAAAGGAGGTCAAGGTCAGACAAACAATGTCTGGCAGACATGTACGCTTCACAATCAATCTCTGCATTAAATATATAGTATACATATTGCTAATGAAACAAACTTAACCATGAAAACTTAACATTGACCAATGAACAACCAAAATGAGGTCATGGTCAGATGATACCTGCCAGACAGACATATACAACTTACCATCCTGCCATACAACAAATGTAGTTGACTTATTGCTTATAGTTTACGAAAAAACAAACCAAAACACTAAAACTAAAAACATTGAGCAATGAACCGTGAAAATGAAGTCAAGGTCAAATAAAACCTACGGGATTAGTCAATGTGTACATCATAAAATATTTCCATACACCAAATATAATTGACCTATTGCATTCTTGTGGATCTTGAGTATTGTACAGTGGGATAGGAACAGAAGAAAGCGGAGTTTATTCTCTGAATTGAAGTGTCAATCCCGCTCGAATTACTTTCAGAATCCAATAATCTAAGGTAATACTTGTCCATTTATTTAGGAAATGAGTTAAGAGAAGTAAAAGATGAGCCTCCAGTGGATTAAAAACAACAAAGAGAAACATTCATCTTCACTGGAGCTGGGGTTTGACTAAGATGCCTCTGAACCTCCGAAAATCCTATCATTGAAAGGAGACTTAATTAAAGGATCATTGAGAATATCCAAGACTTTTGCTTTATCCGGAATTTCAGCTCTTTTGAATAAAGTGCAATTGGCTACAGAACCCATATTCAACAACTGAGAGGCACATAAAGCCTTGTCACCTGTAAGTAGACCTGCAACATGTCCTTCCTTATTATTTTCTTTTCAATTTTGTTCCTATAACAATTTAACTGCTATAACTAGGAGATTACTATTTTACTGACATCTGCAGAGGGAGGGCTATCAGTACCCATTCATACCTGTATCAGTATATTGCAGTTTTCAGTAAACATATAAATTAGTAAGAAAGAAATAAAAGAAAGTGAATTGTAGCAACTCTAACCTGTAAGAGAAAATGCCTGACCTCTGGTGGAACAGAAGAGCACTTTTAAGTACTTGAGCAACTGCAACAGTTTTAAAATTAAATTTAAATTTAAACATATCTATTTATAGTGGATTGGGAAACAAGTTATAGCAACCTTTCCACTTTGTGGGTGCGAGCACTGCCTTGTAGCGGCATTAGCCTGCTCTTTTTCGAAATCTACAATAGTCTCTTTTACGTGCAAGAGATATGGCTCTCTCTTAACACGGGGCTGTAACACAATGTGTTACATAACAATATTTAAACATGTAGCTTGCAGACAATTATCGTACATGTATTCTGCCAACTTAGTACATGTATTATTTAATAGCCAGACTACTTTATAAACTGTTAACATTTATGGCCATTGTTGAAAGCTGATTAATGACCATTCTGAACTATATAAGATCCAGCTTTGGGCTCGAACGGCAGATTGGTACAAGAGATTCCTACAGATAGAATCCGATAGGAGATTCCGCCAATGTCTCGCCCCCCCCCCCCCCCCCGTGGGTAGGCTGAAACTCATGCACTTAATATCCGAATGTACTCCACCAGGACTGAACAGTTATATCACTATACGATCACGTGTCCGTGTGACAGAGTTATTGAACATTCAAACAATTCAATTTTAAAGACAGTTTCTGAACATTAGAACATTTGAACTTTAGAAACAATCTTGACTTTGTAATTACATAATAAACTCATTTAATTAACCACTGACTTCATTACAGGGCAGCCACTTATTGTCCCCTTCCGACAGACTATCATCGTTTCCTTAAAACCATACTCGCAAATGGTGCCAAGGGAGAGCCGAAAATTTTCATCCGGACGGTGATCAAACCAGGAACCTTTGTGATAGTAGTCCGATGCACTAACCACTACACCACAGCTCTCCTTGCAAAAGTGCTTAAAGCATGGGAAGCGCATCCCATTATCCTAAGTTTAGAAAGAATCGAAGATGATGACGCCGTGTCACATTTAAGTACCATTTTACACAAAGTAGAATCATTATCTTTAGAACGGAACTGCTCAGTAAATGAGGCAAGACCAAAACCACTTATTTGAGAAAATTGGGACTCAGACACAATTCAATTATTGATTATCTAATGAGATGTCGACATGTAGTTCGTTGGATTGTAAATAGTTTTGTGGAAAACTATTGTGTGACTTTACGTTGTTTATAGACATGGAATGGTAACTCTCATAATGGTATAATAAAAATGATCCTCCAAAGTAGTAGGGGTATCCCCTGTCTCTATATCCTTACTGAAATTAGTAGAAAAACGACTCATTACAGATGAAGGGATGGGCACAGGACCAGAATGTTGAGAACAATTTTGAAAGTCCCGAACTAGATAATCACCTTCTGCCTGGCTGCCTTAGGCCACTGAAAAACGTTCTTCCTCGTCACTGTTCTTCAGATCACTTTCAATATTATGATCTGGAGGGAGTGAAATCACTGGGGAGTTGGACTTATTGGTATTGTTTTCTATATAGCGTACCCAGGCAGTTGGAGAAAGCCGTCAATTCAAAAGAAATCGACTGACGAAAGCCATCAAGAATACTCTTGAACCGCTCTAAAGAGGGTCTGGTTATTAACCTGATAAACCTGGTGCCTTACAGAAGAGAAAGGTAGAGCAGCATGTACAGATACACTACTACAACTACTAGATAACACTGCTAAAGGAGAAGGAACTGACAGATTAGATGTAGCAAAATGAGTACCTACACCGGGAGAAGTAACTGGTCCACAATAAACACAAAAACCCTGACCAGAAAAAATAAAAATATAGATAAATCATAGGCAAAGGAAATCAATACCAAGACATGGCGTCACTATCCAAAGCAAAGTAAAGTAAAACCACAGTTTGAAGATGGGGTTCTAGACCCAGGTAAGCTTAATTCCATAGAGATACTAGCTATAATGCAAAATGTTGTCCTGCATTTTTTATGCCCCACCTTCGATAGTAGAGGGGCATTATGTTTTCTGGTATGTGCGTCCTTCCGTCCGTCTGTACGTTCGTCTGTCCGTCCGTTCGTCCCACTTCAGGTTAAAGATTTTGGTCAAGGTAGTTTTTGATGAAGCCGATGTCCAATCAACTTGAAACTTAGTACACATATTCCTTATGATATGATCTTTCTTATTTTAAAACCAAATTAGACTCTTGACCCCATTTTCATGGTCCACTGAACATAGAAATTAAAGTGTGAGTTTCAGGTTAAAGTTTTTGGTCAAGGTAGTTTTTGATGAAGCTGACGCCCAATCAACTTGAAACTTAGTACACATGTTCCTTATGATATGATCTTTCTTATTTTAAAATCAAATTAGACTTTTGACCCCATTTTCATGGTCCACTGAACAACGAAATTAAAAGTGTGAGTTTCAGGTAAAAGTTTTTGGTCAAGGTAGTTTTTGATGAAGCTGAAGTCCAATCAACTTGAAACTTGTGGTCAAGGTAGTTTTTGATGAAGCAGAAGTCCAATCAACTTGAAACTTAGTACACATGTCCCTTATGATATAATTTTTCTTATTTTACAACCAAACTAGACTTTTGATCCCATTTTCTTGTCCACTGAACATAGAAATTAAAAGTGTGAGTTTCAGGTTAAAGTTTTTGGTCAAGGTAGTTTTTGATGAAGTTAAAGTCCAATCAACTTGAAACTTAGTACACATGTTCCCTATTGGTTGATCTTTTTTTAGCTCACTTGGCCCAAAGGGCCAAGTGAGCTTTTCTCAGCACTTGGCGTCCGGCGTCCGGCGTCCGTCGTCTGTCGTCCGTCGTCGTCCGGCGTCGTTAACTTTTACAAAAATCTTCTCCTCTGAAACTACTGGGCCAAATTTAACCAAACTTGGCCACAATCATCATTGGGGTATCTAGTTTAAAAAATGTGTCTGGTGACCCGGTCAACCAACCAAGATGGCCGCCATGGCTAAAAATAGAACATAGGGGTAAAATGCAGTTTTTGGCTTATAACTCAAAAACCAAAGCATTTAGAGCAAATCTGACATGGGGAAAATTGTTCATCAGGTCAAGATCTATCTGTCCTGAAATTTTCAGATGAATCGGACAACCCGTTGTTGGGTTGCTGCCTCTGAATTGGTAATTTTAAGGACATTTTACTGTTTTTAGTTATTATCTTGAATATTATTATAGATAGAGATAAACTGTAAACAGCAATAATGTTCAGCAAAGTAAGATTTACAAATAAGTCAACCTGACCCAAATGGTCAGTTGACCCCTTTAGGAGTTATTGCCCTTTATAGTCAATTTTTAACCATTTTTCGTAAATCTTAATTATCTTTTAGAAAAATCTTCTCCTCTGAAACTACTGGGCCAAATTAAACCAAACTTGGCCACAATCATCATTGGGGTATCTAGTTTAAAAAATGTGTCCGGTGACCCGGCCAACCAACCAAGATGGCCGCCATGGCTAAAAATAGAACATAGGGGTAAAATGCAGTTTTTGGCTTATAACTCAAAAACCAAAGCATTTAGAGCAAATCTGCTTTGGGGTAAAATTGTTCATCAGGTCAAGATCTATCTGCCCTGAAATTTTCAGATGAATCGGACAACCCGTTGTTGGGTTGCTGCCCCTGAAATGGTAATTTTAAGAAAATTTTGCTGTTTTTGGTTATTATCTTGAATATTATTATAGATAGAGATAAACTGTAAACAGCAATAATGTTCAGCAAAGTAAGATCTACAAATAAGTCAACATGACCAAAATGGTCAGTTGACCACTTTAGGAGTTATTGCCCTTTATAGTCAATTTTTAACCATTTTTCATAAATCTTAGTAATCTTTTAGAAAAATCTTCTCCTCTGAAACTACAGGGCCAAATTTAACCAAACTTAGCCATAATCATCATTGGGGTATCTAGTTAACAAAATGTGTCCAGTGACTCGGCCAACAAACCAAGATGGCCACCATGGCTAAAAATAGAACATGGGGGTAAAATGCAGTTTTTGGCTTATAACTCAAAAACCAAAGCATTAAGAGCAAATCTGACAGGAAGTAAAATTGTTGATCAGGTCACGATCTATCTGCCCATGAATTTTCAGATGAATTTGATAATCGGTTGTTAGGTTGCTGCCCCTGAATTGGTTATTTTGAGGAAATTTTGCTGTTGTTTTGTTATTATCTTGAATATTATTATAGATAGAGATAAACTGTAAACAGCAATAATGTACAGCAAAGTAAGAACTAAAAATAAGTCAGTATGACCAAAATAGTCAATTGACCCCCTAAGGAGTTATTGCCCTTCATAGTCAATTTTTAACAATTTAAGATTTTCAAGTACTGTTATAGATAGAGATAATTGTAAGCAGCAAGAATGTTTAGTGAAGTAAGATCTACAAACACATCACCATCACCAAAACACTATTTTGTCATGAATCCATCTTTGTCCATTGTTTAATATTCACATAAACCAAGGTGAGCGACACAGGCTCTTTAGAGCCTCTAGTTTTTCAAGGCCAAATTAGATTTTTTACCCAATTTCACGGTCCATTGAACATGGAAAATGATAATGTGAGTGGGGCATCCGTGTACTTTGGACACATTCTTGTTTATAATTGTAATATCTGTCCTTCCTTTTTATTTTACACTCTATTCAGTCCTGCCTTTTTTGTTTAGTTTATCGTGACTTTTTTTTACAGAACTTGTCATTTTTATGCTTAGTTGCTCATCCTGCCTTTTTTTTTATAACTCAGAACTCCTGTCCTGCCATTTTTTTTTTCCTTGACCCCCGCAAAAAATCAAATGGTAGCTCCCTGATGATTAAACACCTATTATTTGTAGTTTTTTTTAACATAAATAGAATGATCAACTGTATTAAAAGCTTTTTGTAGATATAACTTCATCATACCAGTGTAGAGTACCAGGCAGGATTGAGGAGGGGGTTAACAAATATGATAAGCAATAGGTCAACTATATTTGGTGTATGGAATGATTGTAAGGTGTACATGTCTGTCTGGCAGGGTTCACATGACCATGGACTCAATTTCGTAGAACATTGAAATATTTATTTTATGTGATACTTGTAGTAAACCCTTCATAATACAGACTTTCAGTATGAATTCAATGATAAGTAAAAGAGGTTATACATTTTCAATGTGTGGTCTCTTTTGTAAACAATGGTTACTTTATCAAATAAAAAAAAAAGTTTTGACATATCTGTATGGTGTGAAAGACCATGTAGTAGTAGCATATCTTTATAAAAGATCTTTTAAACCTTAATTATCATAAGTAAGGTAGAAAGACCTTCAACTGTGTTTTTTTTCATTCATTTTCAGATCTTATTCTCTGTCCCCCAAAACTCTCATCCTTCCTCTTTGCCTCAATGGTTCTAACCCTTATTCCCTGTCCCCCAAAACTCTCATCCTTCCTCTCTGCCTCAATGGGTCTAACCTTTATTCTCTGTCCCCCAAAACTCTCATCCTTCCTCTCTGCCTCAATGGTTCTAACCCTTATTCTCTGTCCCCCAAACTCTCATCCTTCCTCTCTGCCTCAATGGTTCTAACCCTTATTCTCTGTCCCCCAAAACTCTTATCCTTCCTCTCTGCCTCAATGGTTCTAACCCTTATTCTCTGTCTGTACTATTTCATAGGAAATGATTTACATTGAAAGAAGAGTGACAATTCGTGAATGCAATGGCAATATAAACATACATTTAAATGACTGGGCCAAATATTTTTTGTTCTATTTTATTAAAAATATTATCACAGTATAAATTAACTTCATTGTCATGTTAACAAGTGTTAAGTATGTGTAGATAACTAACAAAGTATTGCACAGAATATATCCAAGGTCATTGTAATATCCAAGGTCATTGTAATAACATCATTATTATGCTGCCAACGAAGCAAGTGCATCTGTACCAAATAATCCTTCAAAATGTTTCACATATTCTTCACAATGTTCACCTGTAATCAAATAATGATATTTAATTAAATGAGTTTAATACTCATTAATAAACTATAGCAATGACACAATACATTTATTTTTAGAATAATAAAAAACATATTATTCTATTACTTATAATTCATTATGTGGTGAATTGTTCAGGTTCAGGATTCTTTGGAATTATATGTTGTAACTTTTGTTAGTTAAGGTTATTGATATTTCCAGTGTTACAGAGTATACTACAATATACCATAAAGGTACTTAAGAGTTAATGTATGCAAGGAAGGTATTCAAATTACCTTTTTTCTGTTTTTTTCTTTCTTCAAGGTAACATCAATAACATGACTACTTACCTGCAGGAAATCTAGGATTTTGTCTTAATCTGATGTTTCTTTGTTCAAAAAATTTAAACACTGTATAAAATAACATTGAATCATCTGTGTTCATTGCTGCTTCTAAAAATTTCCTAGCTGATACAGTATCTACTATCCCAACACTTCTAATAAACCTGAAAAATATATATTTCTACATCAAATACATACATATATCTTAGACTAAAACTTACTTCATTTAAAAAGGAAATTGATAAATTAACTTCAGCTGTTTTCGGCTCTTTGGTTGGGTTGTTGCCTCTATTACAAATTCCCAATTCCCTACTCAATTTTATTTTTACAGATATTTTTATGCCCCACCTACGATAGTAGAGGGGCATTATGTTTTCTGGTCTGTACGACCGTCCATCTGTTTGTCCATCCGTCCGTTCGTCCTACTTCAGGTTAAAGTTTTGGTCAAGGTAGTTTTGGATGAAGTTGAAGTCCAATCAACTCTAAACTTAGTATATATGTTCCCTATGATATGATCTTTATAATTTTAATGCCAAATTAGAGTTTTTACCACAATTTCATGGTCCACTAAAAATAGAAAATGATAGTGCAAGTTTCAGGTTAAAGTTTTGGGTCATGGTAGTTTTGGATGAAGTTGAAGTCCAATCAACTCTAAACTTAGTATATATGTTCCCTATGGTATGATCTTTCTAATTTAAATGCCAAATAAGAGTTTTTACCCCAATTTCATGGTCCACTTAACATAGAAAATGATAGTGCAAGTGGGGCATCCGTGTACTATGGACACATTCTTGTTTCATTAAATTACATTTTTCAAAAGAAATGCTACCATACTTAACCCTTATCATGCAAGGGCCTCTACTGCAAATGTTATTTTTGACTCCAATGGCTCTTCATACTTTTAGAGGTATACTGCTTGATACCGATTTTGAAATTCATACATGTTCCATCAAACTAAAGCTGCTGATTGTGATATTCATCAATTTTGTCAATTGTCATATATTTGTCAAATCAAAAGACATGCATATTACAGCTTAATGAAAATCTGAGAATAACTTGCTAGCTAGAAGAACATTATCAACATATTTAAGATTTGTATGGCGTTTAGGTTTATTTTGGCAAAATAAATTACATTTAAGCTATATCTCTGTCTTAAACAGTGATTAAAAAGAAGACTAGCAGAGCTCCAGTATATTTCATAAAAGCAAAAAAACAGTTTTAGAACATTTATTTATTCAAAAAGTCTGTAAAAATTATTTCGACAATGTTTTGGAAAAAAAATCCACATTTGATTGCAAATGCAAAGTCTGAAGTATATCAATGAAAATCTGGGGAAAAACAACAAGACACAAAATAAAAAAGGAACCTTTTCAACATTCAACAACAAATATGACTATAAAGGTAAACAAACAGAAAACTAGAAAAGAATGAATGAATCTCTCTAAAATAGGAGGTACACATTGTCAATGTGTGTGCAAAGTTTGAGTAATGGTTGATGAATAGTGGTTGGATCTAGACATGACACAAACAATGTACCCACTAGGTGTTTCAGATCAACATATTGATGACATGACTGGAGATAATATGTCTGTATATATTTGGTTGAACCTACCTTACAGCAGGCAGTAACTGATGTTTTGATAATAGAACCTCAATTATTTCTTCATTTGCTGTTGATACTCTCTAAAAAAAAATGTAAAATACAATCGTTCATTATTTAATATAACATGGCATTTAGCTTGTTGCATACATGTGATGGACTGTGAAACTCAGATCAGGAGATTGGGAAATTTTGGTCAGGAGACTCAGATCAGAAGGTTTTTTATAGACATAAATTTTGTCGTAAATGCAACTGTATGATGTAGAAATTGTCTTTAAGAGTGTTTTTTCTTCAACTTTCTATCAGAATGCAATGTGTTTATAGTATCATTGTAGCCTTTCTATTTGAATGATATCACATTGTTAATAAAAAAATTTAAGAAGAGTCTGCTGTTTCTTGTTTTGTTTTAGGTAATTGTTGTTGACTGCTTGTAAATTACACATTATGACCGTCTCTTTGTGTATAGAGTTGTATTGAAGACTAGTTTCTCCTTGTCATTGGTAACTATTATAGGCAAGTTAAAATCACAAATAAGTGAACAAATGGTATCAAATTAAAATCAAATGTCAGATTTTCTATATAAACTTCAATTTAAGCCTTGAAAAGAAGTCTATATTCCTCAAATAATTTTTAAATTCATGTTTCTATTTTGTCCCAAGTCATTTAAATCATTTAATTACCATCCTTTTATGACTGTTTGATAAAAATATATGAGGCCCCTCATGGGGGGGTCCTAATAATCACATAATCACCATTTTTTTGCCAATATAATCACATAATCATTAAATATTTGCTTATCTTTAGTAATCAAATAATCATAAACTAAAAATACAGTCCTAGGTAATCAAATAATCATGAAATATTTGGCTAAATAATCAAATAATCATTAAAAAAACGGCCAAGTAATCACATAATCAAAAACCCCATGAGGGCCCTCATATATATCCTTTGTATTCTTCTTACAATTTACTTTATTTAAACAATAATAACTTAAAACAGGATAAATCAAAGGGAAGTAACCAAAATCAATTTCTATTATCTGCCAATACACAGTTTTTATTACACATCGGCAGTTTGTTAGAGGTAAACATCGTTGATTACCAGTATGTTTGACACCGAAGCTGTCAAGTGAAGCCATATAATTATATATCTCCTTTGATTTACAGGTAAAATTTAACACAGGTGTCAGTTACACCCGTAGTACTACCTAACAAATTATAAAAAATGGCGGCAGAAAATTTCCATTCATAAAATATTTCATACACGGGATTTTTTTCTCCTAAACGGGAGGACAGGAAGAGACCCCTGAAAACAGGATGATTGTACTCCCGTCGGGAGGTTCATATGTATGTTGTTGTCTGCTAAATATTTCGCTTAATATTTCAAAGTTTTTACATTCAAATATTTATCTTGTGAAGTGCAGAGTCAAATAGAGATAAATATAAAAAGACTGACCTTTAACATGTCTAGAGCTAACTGATGAGCTGGAGCATATACATGTTCTAAAGACAACATCAAACAAGCTAATGGTTTAGAATCGGCTAACACATGGTACTGTAAAAACTGATGCAGTTGGTAAAAACAATTATTTCTCACTAAAATGTTGATGATTAATTCATACAGGTAATGCTGAAAATAAAAAATAAATATTTACAAAATCAATTAGATTTATTCCAAGCACATTTTGCATGATTACTGTGCAATACTATTGGTTATATCATGACTAGTCTCATTTTGAGTTAAAAAAATGATAATCCCTACTAAACAATAACACCCATAAGTAGTTTTCATGAACTTCAAAGAAGAAATAGCTACCAAAATTACTTAAATTTCATTTATCAAAGGATGCATGCATATGGACAAATGAGGTCAAATTATTTTTAAATAATGTCATAATGTAAGACATTGATATATCAGTCATGTTTTTTAGCTAAGTTTTATAAAATTTAACCAACTGGCTGCTTATAACAAATTATTATTATCATGCTGTAATAATGCTTGAAACAAAAACAAAATCAATGTTATGTTTTTCTGCTAAATCATAGCAAATGCCCCTTAAAATATATGTAAACCTCAAATCTGTGTACAGTCTCAAATCTTAGTACTTTCCTAAGATCTGTGTAATATTCCATATAGCATCATATATGTCACATATATTATTATATTTTTCTCAAAACCTATTTATTAAATTGATCAAACAACATTAAGGCCCTCAAACAGCTCATTTTATAGCTATGTGGTAAGGGCTTTGCTCATTGTTGAAAGCTGTTAGATGACCTATATTTGTTAATTTCTGTGTCATTTGGTCTCTTGTGAAGAGTTGTCTCATTTGCAATCATACCACATCTTTTTAACATTACATATTAAGCAGGATTATGTAAACTGAACTTTCTGATGGTGTACACTATTTCTACCATCCCCTGGTACTTACCTGAACAGGAATGTTACATTGGCTCAAAGATCTTATATATTCTATCAATACTGCTACTTTAAACTTATATTTTATTTCCTGAAACGAAAAAAGTACAAGTCAGTATAAGGTAAATCCTAGAATGAACCTTTATTATTGTGAGAACATTGGAAAACCATTAAACACTGAGCTTAAATTTAATATAGTTTTTAGAGGCGACAGGAATGATTCAGACAGTTAATAGAACCTTCAAAAACCCTTACAGTCAACATTGTCTGAAGGGCATTAACATGAATGCTTCAGGAGATAAATTGAACAGTCAAAACCACTAACAGTCAATTTGTCAGAAGGAAATAGACATTTTTTTCCAAAGCATTATCAGTATGTTTTCAATGAATGAGTTTGAATATCACTTTGGTATCTTTCGCCTCTCTTGCTTAAACTTATGAATTGCAAGTTTAACAAATTGTATCCTTATACTCAAAGAGCATGATTGCTCTGAGGGATACGATTGCCATTGTTTTCATTGATATTAGTATTATTCTTAAAAATAATTCAACTGCCCATGTAAAATGTACCTGTGTTCTCTTTTTAAATTACCTAATCTTTTTAAGTTTAAAAAATAGCTAATCCTCATTGTACAATTAAGAGATAACTGTATTGTATTTGAAGCTTTAAGGACGTCCATCGGTAGTTTTACTGTCGCAAATTTAGTTTACCTGGCGACGCGGAGCGGAGACAGGTAAACGGGTATTTGCGACAGTAAAACTACCTATGGACGTCCGAAAAGCTTCAAATACAATACAGTTATCTCTATTCTAATGCAAAACAAGTTCATAATTAAATTTCAATCATTATTCCAGTGTAAAATCTTCATAAAAGAAAACTCCGCGAAAAGATGTTATCTTCTTTGGTCCCTACACTACGTGACGTCATAGGTATGCTTCCGCCGTCAAACATAAACACAGGGCTTTTTCTGGCTTCTGTGTCGCTTCAGAATGTAATAAAATTTGATAAAAAGAAGATTTTTAGGCGCAACAAGTGAGTTTTTTGTTTATTATTGTAGAAATAACATGTTAATACATTCCGAAATTCAAAATGTCGGCTTCCTTAGTTACAGACAAGGAGATAGAGAATTTTACGCTTGCTGTAATCCAATCAAAACAATTGTTACAAAATAATTGCATTAGAATACCTGATTATCTTCAAATTCTGAGAATACATGAGTATACATTTCTGACTGGTCTACTATAACTTGTGCATGGTTAAAATCAGTACCAGGAATCTCACCAGCCTATAAAGTACAAATGTATGCAATATGTATTATTCATATTCAATACTTCGAGCAATGGCAGTTTTTATGGTTTTGAGCTTTTATATTCTGCTACTAGATGTTATTTTTCAATCCCAGTCTTTATGGTACATTTTTTGTAATACTGTTTACACTAAGCAAACAAATGAAGGAATTGTCCTTTAAATCTTCTTTTATTGCTTAATTGGTAAAGGTTCTAATTGTTTAATTGGTATTATGATGTAAATTAAAAAGTATAGGGGTTTTAACCAGATTTTGCTGTTCACTGATCCTGACTGAACGCACTAGCGTGGCATTATATATATATATAATTTTGTTTTACATTTCAAAAAATTTCAAAAGTTAACATATTAAAAATCAATTTCAAATTAAAACATGTTAGCACATAAACTGTAAACATACATATTATCCAACCTACCAGTATTAGCACCTCTTTTTCTAAATGTTGTTGGTAAACTTTATTCAGCATGTCTAATATTTTGGCTATGGTAGACAAATCGGCCTGTTGCCCTGGTTTTAACATTTCTCGACATACAGATAATATTACTGATTTACTATCTTTTCTTAGTAGTAAAAGTTTCATCAGACGACTCTGTAAAAAATGAGACAACTGTCAAAGATTGATCCATTGTTATCAACTTTGCCAATTACAGATTACAAATTAAAATATAGTAAATAGGTGTCAAGAAATTGGTCATAAAATATTTCTTGATATCAGTATAAGCGTGGAGACCTAGTTGGGTTTGCAACCTTATTAGTTTTATTTATTACCAGAATATGAAATATCTCTATCATGGAAACTGTATTTGAGACAAATATAAGCTTTATGTATTATTGATATTTTGACAACTTTTTCATATATTATTACAGTGTTCTTGTCAGTCAAATTAAAAGTCATAATCTGAGAACCCCATAGTAATTCATAAGACACAGAATTATCAATGATTTTTTAATTAAAAAATATAATTGCATCTTTTTCTGCTATTATTTTCAATTACCTTTTTGCATTCATTTATCAGATTGGTCATTTTGGAAACTTTTAACCCATAAGCTAAGCATTGTCATTTATTTCAAAATCTTTAATTGAATAGATTGACCCTGTAGATATCTACATACATACCTTGTCAGGTATCATGGTGACTAAAGGTTCTAACTTCAACTCTACATACCACAAACATCCTGTAAATGATATAAGTTGTCATTCTTATCATTTTCGCAGTCAATTAGCATGATTTTGTGTCCATCCAATAGTAAGCACTTTTGAACAAGTCATGATTTTCTAAAGCTTATTTTTAACTTCCCAGTAGTTAGTGGTTTGCCTTTGTCATGGTTTACCACATACATTGAAATAAATGTTAAAGAACTAAACATTTTTTTTCTGCCAGGAAAACTGTATAAATAGTGAACCAAGACCCTGAAGCAGTTGATGCGTGGTATCGTTAAAATTAAGGGGGATAAAGAAAAGTCAACCTTAAATGTATTTTTCTTATTTCTATCTAAGTCTTTCTAATTATAACTGCTTCCATGTATCTTTGAAAAGTACATGTTATACACTAATTAGCTTTTCTCTTTGAGCGTCTTTTTATCAGATTGTTAGATATTTTTTAATTAGTAAATGTATTTACTTTTGATCTACTGATATTATCTAATTTAGCATCAATAACAATAATTGGCTGAAACACTAAACATACTTTTTATCTACTATGAGGTAATATCATATTTACCTAATTTAGCATCAATTACAATATTTGGCTGAAACACTATCCAGTTAGCTGAATCTGGTCAACAGTTAAGGATATACATGACTGATATATAACATATCAAATAACACTAGAGGTCAAAGGTTCATGATACACTCTGTGCTTCACCCTTTTGAAAAATATAGCTTGAGTCAAAAGATAAAAAAAATCTGACCTAGGCCTGTATGTGAAACAAAGGGAGAACAATGAAATCAGGGTTAACAATGTATTACCTTCCGTTAAATGAAATTTCCTTTCAAAGGATACATAATTCACAATTGTACTCCATCATTTTATTTTCTTGAACACAAAGAGCTGTAAAGACAATTACATACAATTTATCATTGGAAAATATCAATTTTGCACTATGACAGTTGAATAGAATATATTTGAATCTTGGAACAAATGAAACAGCAGTAAAAAAATTAACTTATTAAACCAGTATTTTTTTCATTGAATTTGAAAGAGCAATTTTTTTTCTTTTATCTTAAATGTAAAGCACATTATGATTATAAAACCATACTTACAAGGTAAAAGTAACTTAAATGGTTTAAGAGGCAGTGGTGATACAACAGGATAATGATATTTGGCAAAACCATCTGTTTCTGTTTCCAATTGGATATCAAATATTACAGATGTCTACAAAATACAGATATGCATTTATGATTCATTACTGTTTAATTAAAAAAAATATTTTCGCAAGAAATATTTCATGCTTACTCAAGGCATTGAAGTTATAATAAGATAAAATAAAGCTTGCTTTGTTTTAAATATCTTTTAGTTTTTTTTTACATTGCATTTAGATTGTACATGCTGTACACATATAACATTTCTGAGGATGCTATATCCTTGACTTGATATCTATCATAAAGTAACAATTAGGAAAGATGAAAAAAGGTTTCATATTGAGTGAGAATTGGATATCATTTGATATCAACTGGAGTTTTTTAATTTCAATATATTAATAAACAAGCCTTTGGTGAGTTTATCATTATTATCCAAATTAAATAACGAGAGTAGATATCAAGCAATATCCAATTTTCACAAGTTGTTAAACCTATTATGGTCAATACTTTCATTGTGTTAAATTAAAAATTCCCTGAATTGTTGATCTAGTCTTTTGCGCATTTCAGTATGACGTCACATGTCCTGTTCTGATGTCAAACTTAAACATCCAACATTTTAAATCTTTTTGTTGACTTCAAACATGCAGTGTGATATGAGATATAGTTCTTCATTCAAGAAATAGATCACAGGCCACAAACATAAGAGAAATTCAAATATCATACCTTAGAAGCTTGATGATGTACCACTATTAAATTATCAGAAACATTTATAGCAAATCTTCCACTCATATCTAATCTTAAAACATCTGTTTTACGTGCTGGTGTGTCCCTAAAATTAAATAATTACACATTTAAATTAAATGTTGCCCCATTTGGCAGATTTTTTCTCAACCTGAATATGCATGAAATAGTTGCCACTAGATGTTAACCATAAAACAATCAATCAATCCACCATCTTTATACTGGTCTCTATCTAGTACCATCTGAAATCTTGATCTTTTTATAATGAGAGAACAGTCACCACCATCATTATATTTTTTTATATGTTTCACATACGGCCATGATGTAATTGAGGCATGACATTAAATTCCAACTGCTGAGTTGAACAGAGCAACAAAAAAAATTCATATGACAGCAATAGTGAGTTAAAATACTTCTTTTTTCCTGTACCCATTCTGCTGTATGCCTGTATGCATTCTGCTGTATGACATTAATTTATTTATGATGGATTGACTATTGCATGCTGAACTATATGCATGTAAACCAATTAAAATACCTTGATATTTGGTACAATACAATTTCAGCGCCTTGTGATCCAGGTCTTGGTTGATGTCTGAGTATTACAATATACAACTGGTTATATCTAAAAGTAGAAATTAATCATATTCAGAAAAGGTTATAATATAACAGCTATTAGATACTACAAGTTTTACTCCAATGCCTAAATATCTCAGACTGTTCTGTCTTTCATTGGATAGATTCAAGCTTTCCCCATTGCAAATTTCTGGAGGATGTTTGATTATCATGAAGATACTTTAGCTCTTCTGTGCATGAAATCTTACCTGGCTTTGACTATTTACTTTTAAATTCTATAGGATTCATGCTTTCATTATTGTCATGCATTGGACAATGATTGATAAAAATGTGACTCAAATTGTATTTTTATGGGGTCTCTAAATTTTTCTTATGATCTTGACCTTTGGATTCTGAACTTGCAAGTTAAAAAAGATTCAAGCATTTCAGGAAAAAGCAGGAGGAAAAGTTACCTGAAGATTTAAGTAGCCCTTGATCCTGTAGTTCAACTACAAGAAGGAATCTTCTATATCGTGCTGTCACCTTGATTATTGACATTTGACTGCTGACCTTTAATTTTAAATGACGCATTGCTAAATAATACACAAAAAATAATAAATTCTTGACTTCTATCCTCCTGAGACTAAGCCTCCAAGCATCACAATTAAGAACTGCCATCAACACTAAAGTCCCTAATTGACAATAAACATACAGATATAACTATGGACAACCACTGATGTGGTTTTTTACTTTGGACATGAATATCAATAAGCGGTAACTGTAAGTCAAAATTACTTACATAGTTGCCATAGAAACATCTCTTTCCATTAAATTAGGTTTTGTCTGTTTTGGAACAACTGGAAGATCCACTTCAAACTTGGGCAATTTAATCACAGATCCTGCCTGTAAATCAATACATGTAAGTCATGTGATCAAATAGTTTGTTATCACTACAGCCTGAATACTAGATACCTATAAAAATGTATGGTCTTTATCTCACCATCAGAGATCAATTTCATATTTGTCATGAATAGACCTCTTTATAACCACTGCAATGAATCGCCAAAATATTACCGGTACATTCAATCCAACCCACAATAATCACAGCAGGTAGATTTCTTTTATGAAATATATGATATGTGTCGGATAGAAATTAACCGTATACAAGTGCACATATACATGTACTTGTACAAGACTATAACCGTATACAAGTGCACATATACATATACATGTAAAAGACTTTGATTTATTTATATGTGTCGGGTAGAAATTAACTGTATACAAGTGCACATATACATGTACATGTATAAGACTTTGATTTATTTTTAACATTCAAATATGAAATAAAAGGTGAATTTTGGTCTGTCTTATACAGTTCTTATAAAAACTCAATTTTCAATCCAGAAGAATTCTCTAAATGTTGTTGATCCTTCCCAATATTTGCAATCTTTTTGCCAGTCATAACAGACAGTTACAACAACACTTCTTTAGCATTATTTCAAATATTACATGTATAAAAAATGTCTTAAAACGATATGAGGATAAATATATTATCATTGAAAACTTTTCCAAATTCTTAAAACTAAATATATACTTACTCGAAAATAAAAAGGATTCAATGTGTTGCTAAGACTACCAGAGGCAATCAACAGTAAATTGCTTTCAGCCTACAATAACAAAAACATTGTGTGAACTGTATCAAGGTTAATATCATGTTTTAATTAAGAAATGACTGTAATATTTTTTCTGTCCATGAAGAAATAACATTAAAAATGTGGTGCGCACTGAATAACGCGTGTAGCGGGTTATTTAACAGTGTGCACCACATTTTTTATGTTATTTCCAATAGACAGAAAAAATATAACAGTCATTTCTTATAATTTAATTCTAAATTCCATCACAACCGTAGAAAACCATCAAAAAACGTTGATTACGTCACGATCACATGACTAAATTATGTCTATGGGCTGATAACAAAATAATGTCAGCCAATCAGAGGACGCGTTACATCCAAAATTAAATTATTTTTATATAATAACGTTTAACTTTTGTGCCTAATAAATTGTAAAATTACACTCAGGTGGAAAGAATTTCTGTTTTGAGAAAAATGCAGTTGTAAGATTATATCTATTTGTCATGACTTCTAAAATGTATTAACCTGTTTGATACCTGAGCACCAAAACAAGAACATAACCTCAAAGCACAAGACCTTGTGGTTTTGTTCCTGTAATAACACTTCAGAATATTATTCATGAGGACACAATAAAATAAATTTATTATTTAGGGAGTTTGAGAGGGGTTTGATCAACAAAATCAACAAAATCATACATATTCTAAACTTACCAGCCATTTATGCCATACAACACTAACATTTATAGTCTTTAAACACTTGAGTGTCCGTCGTTCAGGAGTTACCTATAAAGTAAATTCAAACGTCTTATTGAATATTTAACAGACTGAAAAAAATTGTTTTTGCAACATACCTTTTTTTAATATAATGCTAATAAACTAGCAAATATCCATCTCACCCTTAGCTACACAGCTGTAAATTGTTTTGTTATAAATTAGGATGTTAGTTTTCTCAATTGAATTGTTTCATGTTTTTCATGTCAGAGCCTTTTTTAACAAACCATACAGTATTGGTTTTTCCCATTGTTCAATGTTGAAGGCTGGACTTTTACCTATAATTGCTTACATCCACTTCATTTAACACAATGGTATATAAAAGTAAATGTGGGTTAAACATTAATCAGACAGCAAACTAATGAGAAAACAAAATACCCAGAAGGCAACACACAGGCAATACAAAGGGGTTTATAAAATGCCAAATTCAAAATTGTCCTGTGTCTATAAAAGATGACAGAAACAATATACAATTATGACCCGTTGAAAAGGTGAATATCCAAAATTGTCAACACGAAAAGGTTATTTCACTGAGGGCGTTCAGTGAAATAACTTTTAATAGTTGACAATTTTGGATATTCATAGATTCTAAGGGGCCACAATTGTTTTATATTACCGAACTAACAGTTGAAGGGCCTTTTGAATACTTACTAAATGTATATTCATTAGATATTTAGTAACAAACACAAGCTGATGTTTGAAAATACATTTGAGGTCTAGAACTTCTCGAAATATTCACCAAAGGAAGAATCTCCCTGAAAAGGACCATTTATAAGAGATAGCATTGGCTTTTGGCACTAGATTCATGTCCAAAGTCTTATTCTTCCTTTCTCAATGGGCATCAAGTGTAATTATTCTTCCTTTCTCAATGGGCATCAAGTGTAACCTGAATGCTGACATATTGTTCATTTACATCTGTGACGTCATTTTCATGGAAGATAACTTGTGTACAAATCTAGAAGGTTAACCGCCGGTGAATAATAGGTTTATTCACCGCTGGTGTAAATTTCAAGGGTAATTCATCCTTCCTGGCGATTAAATGAAAATTAACTGAATTAATCTACGTCACATGATAACGTGTCACCCAATAGAATTATGTAAGGTATAATAATAAAAGATATGCCATCAACCCCAAATTTTCAAAATAATAAAACACCCAAGTTATAAGACAACGACTGACAAGGTATCTGACTTGGGTCTGGCACATGAATATGTGCCATGGTTTAACTAGTATAGATTATTAAGATTTGTAACCTCCTCTTTTCTATCAGTGGACCAAAAAAAATACCTTAAAGAACATATCATAACTAAAGGCTCCAAGGGGCTCGTTTTGCTCATTTGATTAAAATCATGTACAATTTAGTATTATTATCACTACGTTTTGCCAAGAGATATCTTATGAACTTAAGACCTTTATTCTGTCTGAAGGAATGTCAAATGCAACACTAACCTGTTAATTTATATCTTTGCTTTAATTACCAGTCAGAGCTCAGACATAAATGAGTCTGAATCTGCTTTTGACTCATAGAGGTCTGAATTTGTAAGTTTTAGGATTTGTCTCCCTTTAATGTAAGACAAATATTGACTTAAATAAGTCAAATATTGTTAAGCAAGAAATAATTGACCAGAATCAAAAAGTTGCAAATATCGACTCCTACAAGTCGATAAGTAACAAAATTGGTTAACTTCAAGACCCACGCATATTTATAAAAAGGTCATGCATCTAAATCAAATAATGACAACATTGAAAGACAATGCTTTGTCTTCTATAGAAAAATATGAATGAGAGTCTAAAAAATCGGAGATAATGTTAATTAACCTTACAATGCAACCACCTGGAATCACACTTAATGAGATCAAACATCTTTGTTTAGTAAGGATGTTCAATTAGATAATTAAATATAGATAGCTCAAGTCCTTGTGAACTCTCATCCATGTTTTTGCTGTCATAGGTGGTGTAGTTTGGCCACAAAGTAACATTAAGATTTTTCATCAACATGAATAGACCTAAACAAGTCTGTCATTTTCTGACTTAGATAAGTCTAAAATTGAAACTACATTTTTATAATAAATACATGTTTTGACTTCTTGAAGTCAAAAACAAAAATAGACTTGTTTATGTCTGAGCTCTGACTGATTACCTGGTAAAATTCTATTCCATGATCTGTTATAAAACATATTTCATTAATTGCTGTCCACACAAATCCATTAATAATTGTAGACCTACCCTACAAAACAAAACTAGACACATACATACTGTAGAAATAATTGTAGACCTGCCCTACAAAATGGAGCTAGACAAAACCATACTGTAGACATGATATTCGTTATGGAAAGTGATTGAAGAAGGGCCATTTCAATATGCAGTTTTTCTTTTTGTTCTATGTTAAAAAAAAATCATTAAAAATAGAGATTGTAAATAACCACCTATTTAATAAATGCTGCTGGTATGTTTGAGATAAAAATTTCAATTAATACAAAGTCTACAAATTGGTAAAATAAACAAAAAAGTTACAATAAATCAGTCTTACATGAATTATTTTTTTAATTCTCAACTGTTCAGCATAACTTGAAAAATAACTTTATAAAAAAGAAAATTTAAATATCAAATATATGGCATTTGAGAAACCACTTGTAAGTACATGGAATATTTATAAATTCACAAACGTCCAGGATTTAAAAACATTCCACTTGTGGGTACTCATTCTGAAATAGTTTTCTTTCTATATCTTAGCAACACAGGATGATAAATATCTGAAATTTCTGATATACATCTTAGCTTTGTTTTTCAAATGGCAAAGATTGTTTTTACTGTGTCAAATAGTATGATGCATTATAGGAGATTCAGTAGTTGCTGATTGTTCAAGAAGTTATTGGTGATTTATCATTATACTAAGAGTGCACAAATCTTTTTACCATGACAGAAGTTGACTTAACTTCTGAATTAGTTCATTCAATTTTTGTAATACTAATCCTATATAAACCAATAGAAGTTTTTACATTATATTTAGTGGTCACAGAAAAATGCAAATTCAAATAGGAAATGTTGTGCAAAGTAAAAATCCCACATCAGAGCTGATCATGCACATGCATGTAATATAAATATGGGTTATTGTTTTAAGAAATTGATCAAACTAAAATGTTAGTAATATTGTCATATTTTTTGTTTTTAGTAAACTGTCTCTTTGGCCATCTAACAAAGTCCCACTGGCAATTCAATGATAGTATATGCTTTCACATGACAAGAAATTTCTCTTTGGATTTTTTTTTAATAATTGAGTCAAATGTCACTTACAAATTCATAAACCTGTAATACAAATACACTTCATCATAAGCACCCTTACACAGGATTTATACTTAATTGAGCAGAAATGAATGTTGAGTTAAAAAAAGAATTCTTTGATGATCATTATCATAAAAAAAATATGTAAAAATTGTACCTCAGGGTTAATTACTCAAATCAGGAGTCGTCTGATTTTTTTTTACTAAATATGGATTATGGATAGATCCAACTTTTTTGCCCCTGTCAGTTTACTCTTCCAATAAAGAATTTATGATATAAGAGAATAATATATAGATATAGGAAGATGTGGTGTGAGTGCCAATGAGACAACTCTCCATACAAATAACAATTTAAAAAGTAAACCATTATAGGTTAAAGTACGGCCTTCAACACGGAGCCTTGGCTCACACCGAACAACAAGCTATAAAGGGCCCCAAAATTACTAGTGTAAAACTATTCAAACGGGAAAACCAACGGTCTAATCTATATAAACAAAACGAGAAACGAGAAACACGTATATATTAAATAAACAAACGACAACTACTGTACATCAGATTCCTGACTTAGGACAGTATAATCTGTTTAAGCCTTGGCGACAATGTTGGTTGACAGGCGAAAAGAGACTTCAGCTTACTATTGTCAAGATGATTGAAAATACTGGAATTTTACCCCTGTGTTTTATTTTAAGCCTTTGCAGCCATGGTGGTTGTTATGTGAGATTGCTAAAACAAGAGTTGGTTCCTTTTTGCAGAGTTGTATCAGAGGTGAATATTTTTGTTAAAGTTGAAGAACAAAGGACAACAAGTGATTACAATAGCTCATACTGGTCCTTTGGACCTTTCAGAGCTTAAAAGTAAGCTATGTTTTGGGAAAAGTTTAGAGACAATGTGAGACCCTCATCAGGGTTAAACACCACCATTGAAAATGTTTTATTTAATTTCACATTGTTTAAACAGTTATAAAAGATTGCAAACATTAAGTAATTTAACTTAAGTTAACACAACACCTAATTCATAAAAAAATCTCATGTTAAAAATGTTTAGTTCAGGCAAATTTCACATCAAAATTGTACAAAAATATGGAACAGGTACAGTAACAGGATTATACTTTATATATTTTCTAGAGTGTATAAAAAGTGAGTTATGGTATCATTACATTGTGTACAGGAAAACAATAATAGTTAGACCTGTTAACCGCTTACCTTACATGTCTGTGAGTATTCTAACTGATCGGTTGTTCCATCAGGTGAAAAATTTATAAATTCCTGAAAGTAGTATAAGGTATAAGGTACCACAGATTTTACTGTTAAAAATTGTGAACATAAAAGAAGATTTGACACAATAATTGTCTTGCCAGGTGTAATATATGAATTATTATTGTCTTGCCAGGTGTAATATATGAATTATTTTAAAGGACAATGAACTCTTTTTTTTTTTTTTACATATTTATGTAATCAAATCCAGTACAAAGTATTTTTTTTTAATATTACATGTATAATTTCTAAGGTAAAACTTGAGACAGTCATCCCAAGGATTAACATGATTTCAAAGCCAAATAAGTTATATACTATGTATCAGAAGTATTTTGACTCCTTACAACCTACAGGCATAACAAACATTGTTGGTCAATAATGTACATGTATATCGTTAAAAGGGAACAGATCCAATCCTATAACTAAACTACAGAAGTGCACAATTGAGGCCAAGGTCAGATTAAACTTACAAGAATGGCATGTACCCATGACAATCATACCATACACCACATATAGTTGACCTTCTGCTTATAGCATTTGAGAAACAGACCTAATCATGTAACTTTCACTTTGATCACTGATTCATGAAATCAAGGTCAAGGTCAGGTGAACGGTTCACATTGACTGACGGACATGTAGACATTGTAAGGAACCCATATACAACCAAATAAAGTTATCCTATTACTAGTAATAAGTAAGAAATTCAAATGACAATAAACTCATTTTTTTTAAAGCAGTCACTGAACCATGAAAAAGAAGGCAAGGACAATGGACACATGACAGATGGAAATATTGTAACATAATCTATCTGCATACTAGATATAAAGCATCTAGATATTCTTTCTACCTCCTGAAATATAAATCTTTACACTTTTCTTTACCTATTTTGTTAACTAACTGAGGCGATTCCAGAAAAGTTTTGTCCAAGCCATGCTTAATATCTGCATCAATTAAAGACTTTTATAAAGAAATTACCCAATTACTTCAATGTTTAGGAGGGAATGCAGACCAGTCTTAAACTTTCATTTTTGTCACTGTATATACAAATGTAGAGATTCTAATTAAATATTCTATTTAAAAGGAATTCTTTATTTCAGACAATTTTTTTGCATTCCTATACATGTATCTAACCATACTCTATTTATTTGCTTGAAGAAATCGACATTTGATAAAGGAAAACATATAAGCATTTTCTGTATTATACAAGTACATATATATCATTCATAATACTGCACTGAAGCATCAATCATAGAACGAATATAATTAATAGTACTTACAACTGATTTTTGTGATCTTTGTACACCTAGAATTCTTTTGTCCCCAGAAAATTTTATAGATAAAACATCTCCTCTGCTTTCCATTCTGTGAAAACAAGATTATTTTAAATATTGTTAAAATATGAACCATCATGTGTACATTTATGTATATAATATGTTTTTTCTGTTGTATAACATAAAGCCATCTTAACAAAGGGTTTCAAATAAGCGTACAATAAAACTAAGACAAGAAATGAGCTGTCAAATTGACATCAAACCAAAGGACAAGTTAAGATAAGGCACGTTTTTTGCCCCCCTATTTTCTCATTTTTCAAATTTTGTTTGGGAAAGCTACTTATCACATTAAATTACTCCCTTAGGTTTGAAAGTTGTTTGGATGAACTTCAAAACTATTAATTTTAGAAAAATGGTGAGGTGAGGGGGGTAAAAGGGCATCAAAAACGCCAATAGAAGGAAGAATTACGATTTTTGGCCATTGTTTCTTAAAATTTAATATCGTGCACCTACGTGACCCGGAGAAAATTATGGCGATTTAGACAGCAAAAACATTTCTTATAACATTTGAATAAAAAAATTCCTGGGTCACGTTGGCGCAGGCACTTTAAAACTAAAATATCTCTACTGAACACCTGCAAAGTGAATAATAATTACAATTTTAAATAATAACAGAAAGTTTACCTCCTTCACCTCACCAGGTTGCAACAATTAGTGGTTTTGAACTTAATCCAAACAAACTTCAAACCTGAGGGAATATTTTAACATAATAAGTAGCTTTCCAAAACACTGAACAGTTGGGGCAAGTATGGACACAACATTCAAGCAAGATACAGCTCTGAATTTGGATTGTGATTAAATAGTTGAAACAGCAAAGGTTTCTGATACAGAATGAATGTGAGAATTTTTTTTTTGCTTTTGAGCAATACACTATGCTGTTGAATATAAATCCCCTAAAAAAAAATATTTACCCCTCACCCCTCCCCATTTTTTTTCACCTCCCCCAATCCCTTACTTCAAAAATAATCTCAATTCAAATTTCTAATTAAGTTGGCAACAATAACTACTCATTTAAATACATCATAAAGTATTAAAATTTAAAATAACTTACAGTCATGGTTAAAATTAATATTAATTAACAGTAACTTTTAAAAATAAATTTACAGCTATATATCTCAAGACAATTATGACTTCCTTTAACATGATTTTCAAGCAGTGTAAGGGAGGTAATCAAGTAATCAAACATATATATAACAGTAATCTTTAAATTTTAATTGGAATTGGATTACCTCCCTAACACTGCTTTTAAATTGTCCTTTAACCAGAAAAACCCTTGTTTCCCCTTTTTTTGTGCCTAATTGCTTAATGATTTGATCCATTACCCCCTATAACCATCCCTTTGTAGTATGGAAACTTGTGATATAATTTTAAAGAGATTTATACACTTAAACACAAGTTATTGGCTGAAAATTACAAAAATGCTTATTTGGGCCCCTTTTTTGGCCCCTCACTTATTGAAACCCTCCTTGGAGCAAGAACCCCAAACTCAATTCCAGCCTTTCCTTTGTAGTAAGAAACCTTGTAGTATAATTTCAGAGAGATTCATACCCTTCAACACAAGCTATTGTCTGTAAACTACAAAAATGATTCTTTTTGGGCCCCTTATTCCTAAATATTCAGGGATATAAACTCCAAACTGACACCAAGCCTTCCCTTCTTTATATGGAACCTTGTGGTACAATGTCAGAGAGATCCATACAGTTAAACATGTTATTACCCCAAAACTTCAAAAATGCTTGTTTTTGGCCAATAATTCCTAGACTGTTTGCCCCATAACCCTTAAAATATATCCCAACCTTCTAATTAATGGTATGAACATTGTGGTACAATTTCAGGGTAATTGAAATACTTATACACAACTTATTGACCTGAAACTAGATAAATGTATGTTTTGGGCCCCTAATTCCTAAACCGATGGGACCATAACCCTAAAGATCAATCCCAACCTTCCCTTTGAGGTTACAAACATTGTGGTAAAATTTTATTGATTTCTATTTACTTATACTAAAGTTATTATCCGGAAACCATCCGTCTTTGGATGACGCTGACGACGACGTGATACCAATATACGACCGCAAAAATATAAAAATTAGAAAATAGGGAGGCCAAAATCAGGCCTTATCCTACCTTGTCCTTATCTGATTAGATAAGTTGGTCATTCTTGAAGTTATATTTCTCAAATTGCTCGTCATGTTCAGAACAAGACAAAAATGTTAGTGACTTTCAAAATAAAGAACAGTAAGTTAACATGGTTAAGCACTTATCTTCTGGTATATTGCAGGATAAAGTTTTGCTTCATGTATGTATTGGATAGCAAATTCAGACAAGTGATGATCTTATCAGACAATAATTTGAATAACAATACATGTATATAAAATTAGCAAATTAAATCATAATTTCAAATTTCTTTCAAATATAATGTACGGTACAAATGTACAACCTGAAAGTAAGAGAGTTGCTATCGTTTGGTCCTTTAACCACCACCCCCATAGCTCCACAGGAACGTACTGCAAATACCTACAACATACATAAATCACTCAATGGAAAAAAATCAATTAACCCCCTTTCCCTTTTTTTTTGTGAGATATAAACAAAATGTTTTAATTCATAGTGTAATATAAATTCTATGTTCTTTTGCCTCTGATCAATCATTATTTTGCATGTAAAAAATTAAAGGTTATCTCTTTGAAGAAGACCATGTGTAATCCTACAAATAGGTATTCAATTAATATTTGTTCCAGCTTTTCAAGTTATGTCCAGGCTTTTTATTTCCTTGTAAGTGGTCACATATAAACAAATTCAGACAGAGTTATCTATTACATGTACTAGTATACAAATAGACATTCAACCTGACTCATCTTTCCAAATTATGTTATGGCTTTTTTTAATTCTTAGCAAGAGGTCATCCTGTTGGTTTTTGATGTGAGCAGTTTTTATTACGATATGTGTTTTAGTTTTACAACATATGGTCAAGAATCTACATAGATAAAGGGGTGGTTTGTGTGTATGCAACACTGTTTCACCCCACCACATTAGAGCCTGTACAAAGTAAGGCTATCTGAACCATGTGTTATTGTTGTTGTTTTGTCTTTGAAATCTATTTATTCTGAGGAATTTGAGTTAGGTGAAGGAGTTTGTTCTGTAGTTAGAAAAAAAGATTGAATACACAATGTTGAATGTCAGGGATTTCTGTTATCCATTTCATGTACATTGTATTAAGTTATTTGACATATAAATAAAGGGTATTCTTTCTGGCTTCTGTTGTCCTTGTAAAACATTCATAATATTTACTAATATCATCTGTTGACAATGGTTGATGGCAAAGACAACATAACTAAAGTAATATTTTTTTCCACAATACAGTCCCTTTTGCACTCATACATGTACAACATCTTCTTATATCCATACTTAGTACAAGTATAAATAAAAGGATTGATAGATTGATTGTTGTTTGCTTTAGTCCAGTAGCAAATATTTCACGAATGATCAGAATGAGAACAAATCATCAATTAATATGGTAGGTTCTGTAAAGTGAAAGGTTGAGGTATCAATGTAGTCCTCCAGAAAAGTAAGCTTACAATCGCCTTCATGATGTTCATGTGGCATCACAGCAAAAAAAAAATAGCCTTCAGACGTCAAAATATACCTAAACACAATTTGTCCGCAATTACTGGACATCACAAAGGTTACTGTAAAATTCTGACATCACAATAGTGTCACAGATTCCAAAATAGCAATTTATATACACCAATATCAAGTTTTTTAGGACCTGGGTCAATCTGTGTATATGATATATGACATCATTGAACAATGGATTCTTATCGAGACCTTATAACATAAATGAACTTTCTAACAGGAAATATACGCAAAAGAGCACAAATTTAGAATTCTTCTATCATTTAAACTATTAACACATTACCATGTTTACGTAAAATAAGCAAATCCCAACCTGACAGGATAATGGCGGTTTGGCCATGATCAACAAACTGAATATTTTGCCATGACTTCGGTGCGACTAAATGGAAAGTTTGAAATAAAAACATGATTTCAATGACAAAGGGTAGACAAGACTGTCATTGGTTGAAACAACACTGAATCAAGGTACCAGACACATATACAAATGTGTACACAAAAATATGTCTCTGAAGCCTTGCAGACAAGTGTTGAAATGAAGGGATTCAAATGAAGTTACAAAGTCATTTTCTAAGCTATGACAAATCAGAGTGTGTGGCCTTCAAAGACAACATTCTAGTTGTACCACAGGCACTAGACGTTCTGTCAATAGCATGAAAATATTGGCAATGGGAAGAAAATAGTGTCCATATATATAATATATATATATGGACACTATTTTCTTCCCATTGCCAATATTTTCATGCTATTGACAGAACGTCTAGTGCCTGTGGTTGTACATTCACCTGTCTATTAGCGTCGTCATAGAATACGTTTGTGACTTTATCAACTGGGTCGAATCGAATAGGGTTTTTACAAAGTTCGATGTAAAAACACCCATCGTTTTGTTGTGCCATTTTTGCATCTCTTCTGTTTTCACTGTCTTCACCAAAAGTCAAGAGAGATTCCGAAAGTCTATTACAGGTGCGTTCGAACAGACATCTCTATCCTTTATTTAAATAGTACTGTTTATCATACACATTTTATTTGTGTTTTCTTTGAACAATTTAAAGTAAGGTTAATTAAGATGAGAATAATAAGATTTGGGCGGGCAGGGGAGAGAAGAAGGATTTTGTAAATGCATATCCTGACAATTAAATAGATAATAATAAAATAACATGGTATAGGACACAATACAAATGAATATATTCTATCATATAAATAACTTCCTAATTCTTACTCTATCTGCCTGTTATGATCTGTTATGGTTCTTAGCTTTTATGTGTGAGTGGAGTATCATAACTAAGACTACTATAACGTTATAGTAATCTCAGATCATAATAATTTCAGAATGCTAACTTAAGTTAGAGTGGAATAAAAAAGTCATAAAGTGACATAACTCTAGAAAGGCACCCTGCCAAAAAAAGTGTCCCCTATCATTTTATGTTTCTTATTTGCAATAGAAAAAAAACCTATTGACACAGAGATATGTTGAAATACAATTTAAAACAAGAATGTGTCCCAAGTACACGGATGCCCCATCTGCACTATCATTTTCTATGTTCAGTCAACCGTGAAAATGGGATGAAATCTCTAATTTGGCATTAAAATTAGAAAGAACATGTTTACTAAGTTTCAAGTTGATTGGATTTCAACTTCATCAAAAACTACCTCGACCAAAATGTTTAACCTGAAGCAGGACAGACGAACAAACGAACAAATGGATGCAAAGACCAGAAAACATAATGCCCATAAATGGGTCATAAAAAAGACAATCTGATTAACAGCACATACAACATTGCTTATCATTTCAAAGTCACTGGACCATGACAATATATCTGATAGTAATACAATATATAGAAAATAGCATTGATCTACAAAAAGCTCATTTAAAACCGATTAACCCAAAAAATCTTAACAATAATTGAGGCTGCCGCTAAAAACGCTGAAAAAGGCAACACCTACATATCAGCAGTTTTCATTGCAGGCTAGACAAAACTTGACAAAAAGTTAGGTGGAAGGGGGCAATCACTTTGGTTTCCCTAAATATATTCGCAACTATAATTAACTCTTGATGATTAAGAGCATGTCATATTGTACAGCTACTTGTCTATTGTTTAAGAAAGTATGTTGCATCCTAAGGAATTTTTTACTAAAGCTTCTTCCTAATCATGAGTAAAATTTAGATTTTTTAACATTTAGGTAGTTTGCATTTTGATAAATGGACTATTTATCTTTATGGCTGATAACAGCAATAAAGGGCTGCGCTTTAGCGCATGATTACGCCCGTTGTTTGAAAGACGACGGGCGTATAAAAATGGCAAAAAAGACTACAATGACAATGAGGAGCAGCAAGAAGATAACAGGAAAAGTGAAGATGGTGAAAGTGACTCTACTGAAAGTTATGATCTAAATGAGGAAGTAGGTGATGAAAGTAAGGATTTCATTGATGATGAAGATAAAGATTTCATTGATGATGAGGAGGCCTCTTCTGAGAATGAAAATGAGGATTTTCTGATGATGAGGACAGTGATTACAGTGAAGAAGACACTGATGATTAAACCTAGTTCAGCTTTTCAATATTTAGCATAAAAAACAAATATCATTAACATTGGCATATAACATAGAAGTCTTCAATGCAATATAAGGAAAGTGATATATGATTATGGGTTTTAGTAATTCTATGGCTGATTTACTAATTTTATAGTAGTTTGAAAGAAGGTAATTTTCTTTGGGTATATTGCTCATAGTTAGATTCTGTTGAACACAGTAAGGAATCCATACTAAATTATACAAAGATGTATGCAAAAGTTGTTCAAATGGTGCTTAATATGGTGGATAATGATTATTACCTTTTATTGTTTAGAATATTCACAAGATGATCATATTGATAAATGTTTAGGAGACTTGATTTCCTTATTTTTTTCATAAAATGACACCCTTTAACATTTAAGGAATATTAAGTCACATGTTAGGATTTTCATGTTGTCACTTGTTCACTTATTATGTGCTATTGTAGACTAGTTATGTTTTATAACATTTTTTATTGCGCTCAACCCTTCCACCGAAACCGAACTCTATAAAAAAGCTGCAATGCTAAGGTATCATTTGTGATTTCAATTGCAACCAATTTTAACAAGAGTAAAACATCCTATATGCAAAAACAGTATTTGATTTTTATCCATAGCTTAGATAGTAAAAATGTTATCATAAAATGATATATGCCTCAGGGAACAGTTAGTATCTCAGGGACTGCTAATGTGCTTTCATCCTTGCAACCATTCAATAATAGTACAAACGTATGACATTCATGGAATCTATTTTTTACAAGAAATTTAATGTTTTAAATTGAACTAAAGATTTTACAAATTTTATGTTTTCATCAGATTTTATTAAGTATTATTTGTTACATCAATAGATATAAACAATTCACCAAAGTTTCATGGACATTGGTGAAAGCCTTTTTGAGTTATTGTCTGAAGTGTTAAAAAATTCCCCTTTTTTTTATGAATAAAGCCCCATAAATCCAAAACTTAAAATCTGAAATTTATAAAAATTGAAAGGGAGCTTACATCAATAGATATAAACAATTCACCAAAGTTTCATAGACATTGGTGAAAGCCTTTTTGAGTTATTGTCCGAAGTGTTGAAAATCCCCCCTTTTTTATGAATAAAGCCCCATAAATCCAAAACTTAAAATCTGAAATTAAAAAAAAACGAAAGGGAGCTTACGTCAATAGATATAAACAATTCACTTAAGTTTCATGAAAATTGGTGAAAGTGTTTTTGAGTTATTGTCTGAAGTGTGGACGACGGACGGACAACGGTATACCATAATACGTCCCGTCTAAAAGACGGGCGTACAAAAACAGAAATAACCTTTTATTCTGATTTAAACATGTTGAAAGATAAAAAAATATTGCAAACCACTTTTTTCCATTTTAAATACTTCTCATTCACACATAAAAACTGTATAATGTATATGGTTATGCGAAACATACATTTGAAAACTCAGAACTTAAGTCTGTTTTCAATTATCCAAAACGATTATTTAAACCAACATATTCTCAATTTGCCATACATGTATTAAGTACAACTTCATTGATTGTTACCAAACAAACATGAATACGTATTCCACCTTTTACCTTAATTTTTTTAATAGAATAATGTAGTGTAGATCTGAAGTTCTGAACATAATAAGCCCCCCCCCCTTTTTTTTTTATGAATAAAGCCCCATAAATCCAAAACTTAAAATCTGAAATTTATAAAAATTGAAAGGGAGCTTACATCAATAGATATAAACAATTCACCAAAGTTTCATAGACATTGGTGAAAGCCTTTTTGAGTTATTGTCCGAAGTGTTGAAAATCCCCCCTTTTTATGAATAAAGCCCCATAAATCCAAAACTTAAAATCTGAAATTAAAAAAAAACGAAAGGGAGCTTACGTCAATAGATATAAACAATTCACTTAAGTTTCATGAAAATTGGTGAAAGTGTTTTTGAGTTATTGTCTGAAGTGTGGACGACGGACGGACAACGGTATACCATAATACGTCCCGTCTAAAAGACGGGCGTACAAAAACAGAAATAACCTTTTATTCTGATTTAAACATGTTGAAAGATAAAAAAATATTGCAAACCACTTTTTTCCATTTTAAATACTTCTCATTCACACATAAAAACTGTATAATGTATATGGTTATGCGAAACATACATTTGAAAACTCAGAACTTAAGTCTGTTTTCAATTATCCAAAACGATTATTTAAACCAACATATTCTCAATTTGCCATACATGTATTAAGTACAACTTCATTGATTGTTACCAAACAAACATGAATACGTATTCCACCTTTTACCTTAATTTTTTTAATAGAATAATGTAGTGTAGATCTGAAGTTCTGAACATAATAAGCCCCCCCCTTTTTTTTTATGAATAAAGCCCCATAAATCCAAAACTTAAAATCTGAAATTTATAAAAATTGAAAGGGAGCTTACATCAATAGATATAAACAATTCACCAAAGTTTCATAGACATTGGTGAAAGCCTTTTTGAGTTATTGTCCGAAGTGTTGAAAATCCCCCCTTTTTTATGAATAAAGCCCCATAAATCCAAAACTTAAAATCTGAAATTAAAAAAAAACGAAAGGGAGCTTACGTCAATAGATATAAACAATTCACTTAAGTTTCATGAAAATTGGTGAAAGTGTTTTTGAGTTATTGTCTGAAGTGTGGACGACGGACGGACAACGGTATACCATAATACGTCCCGTCTAAAAGACGGGCGTACAAAAACAGAAATAACCTTTTATTCTGATTTAAACATGTTGAAAGATAAAAAAATATTGCAAACCACTTTTTTCCATTTTAAATACTTCTCATTCACACATAAAAACTGTATAATGTATATGGTTATGCGAAACATACATTTGAAAACTCAGAACTTAAGTCTGTTTTCAATTATCCAAAACGATTATTTAAACCAACATATTCTCAATTTGCCATACATGTATTAAGTACAACTTCATTGATTGTTACCAAACAAACATGAATACGTATTCCACCTTTTACCTTAATTTTTTTAATAGAATAATGTAGTGTAGATCTGAAGTTCTGAACATAATAAGCTAGAAACAAATCTCAAGTATACACAGCCAAACTTATAATCTTTATCTGAACAGTTTGTCTTTTCATCTCTGATTTTTTTTCCTTTGTCATTTGTCAAGTTTTTATACATAAATAAAAAAAATTAAGTTTTGCTTCTCTCATCCTTTTCTTCCCTTGAATTACTCAGTAAAGGTCTCTGCTAGGAATTTGTTTGAAGCAATGCCTAATACCATTTCATTATGAAATGTATTTTTTCATTCCTCGAGCTTAATAATCAATAATATACAATATGGTCCGAGTACAGTTATTGTCCTTTGATTTTTGTTGTCCATGAATATAGTCCCTAGTGTGGACAGTGTGTTACATGCCAATTTTTTTTATACCCCTCCCAAATTTATTTCTCCATGTTTTATGCCTCAAATAGCAAGTAGGGGGCTGAAATGACACTATAAAAAAATTTGGTCATGAATTTTAAAGTAAAGTAGTGATTTGGTCCAGCTGAAAAAGGTTAAAAATGAGCACTTCGGAAGCTGTCAAAAGATTTCAAGACCCCCGAACATAAAATTGTCCATATTTTGAGTTAGAGGCGATGAAGTTTTCTATAATTTTGATATAATTTGTCCCAAAAGTAGTACAACACACTGTAAAAATATTATTGAGAAATCGCAGGTGGGATTTTTTAAATTTTCATTTATTGTCTAAAAGAATTGCACTACGAAATAACTGTGTACTTGGAGTCTCAGACCATATAATAAATAATTGAGTAAGTATATTTCCTAGCACTGTGCATTCATTTATTTTCTTTGTAATCAGTTTTGTGATTTGAGAAAAATTAACCATTTTGAAGTACCTAACTTTTGTGGTATTTTTATCTGCTCCTATCATATTCTCTAATAATTAGAAGATCAGCATATATCAAAATTTGCCAATTATCCCTAACAATAAAAATAAGTATTTAAAGAAATGAGAATGTATCAAGAGTATGTTATCTTGTCACAGAGTGGTAGCTAGTCACCTGAAACCAGAAGTGTTACGGACGGATGACAAATACATCAACACTGGGGATAAAAAAAAAGATGTAATGCATTAAATCATTTGTTTATTGATGTTTAAAACAAAACTTTTGTGATTATAATACAATCTCATTGTACATTACCAACAATATAGAATAAGTTTAAACAGCATCATAAGATAAACAATTCTAATAATGATAAAAACTAACTGAACAAAAGCACAAGGACCAGTAGAAATCTTGATTAAACTGAATACATTGTGTCTGGATATTGTACTTTTCCTCTGGAATGAGACAATGTTTTACATACATATTGTAATGCCCAAAACAGTTGAGCAATCCTCTGTTGCTTTAATGATTCACAAGCAGTACCAACTTCCAAAATTAAGAGGGAATGACCTTTGTTGGCTAGCAGTTTCTAGCAGTTTCTAAAGTAGGGAATATAAACATAATGTGATGATCCTGTCTTAAAATACATCATTTTTTATCATTTTCAAAGTGTAACTATATAAATACTAAAATTTCCAATATTGCACATTTTTCCTTATTCTCAGCATACATTGTTTTTACATTAAAATATTTTTGAAATAAATGCACAGTAAAGAACAAATAATAATTTTTGTCTGGAATGCATAATAATAAATATTCCAAAGCTTTTATCTGTAAAGACACAAAAACCAGGTTTGACATCACAAAAAAATCTTGACTCACCATTTAATAATTCATATGACAATGTACATTTTAGGATAGATAAATTAACAAGGGGTATACCTAGAATAAGTTACGATAACATAACTTAATCAATTGTCATTTTCTTTAGAAAAATAAGCAACATGTACCTTTATAAAAAAATCTTTAATAGTAGAATAAAGGTTTTGTTATCAAATAGGCTGCTTTTTTAAAGCCTGGTGGAATTTTCTCTTCAATTGAAAATTACAGTCAAACCTCATTAATTATAATAATTTTAATCAATATGTACAATGGAAAAGTACAATATAGGACTAACTTTGAATTGTAGATTCAACAATTATTTAAAACTGTAATATCATTATTGATCAAATTCTATGCATCAATATATTTTACAATAAAATTTCAAACCTATTTTTCTTTAAATTAAAAAGAAATCTACTTTAATTTTAATCAATATTTGAATTTTTTTTTAATGCCACTCAATGCTAAAATATTTTGACATAAAATATTTGCTTTAAAATAGATTTGAACAATCTATTTTTATGTTTAAATAAAATAACAAATATCTTAATACTACATTACAATCTGTTCATATGAGTATTTGACTTTGAACAACCAAAAAGATAATATTTTCATCTTTTAGTAAATAGCACCAAATTGTTCTGTCTTTTTTAATTTGTGTGGCCCCATTCAGCGTCACATCACCAGTGGTTGTACTCTGACTGTAGGACAAAACATGTGACACTTTATAACATATGATTATCATGTTTGTAAGATTTCCGTAATAAACAAGACATCAACAGTGATATATCATGATCCTTCTACTGGGATATTTTTTTTCTGTAAAATTGTCATCAGCTGATCATTTATCAACTTGGCAATTAATTCTTCATCATTCTGAAAAAGAAAAAAAATCTTTTTAATTTACACCTAGCTTCTAGAACATATGTAGAAAGATAGGAAGCATATATAAATAAGTTTAATAGAATTTATTAAGACTAAAAGTGATTAATTTTATAATCAATAGTCTATTTGCAAACTCCATTTTTTACATAACTTTCATTGATATTGGAGGAAGAAAGGAAAGAGCAAAGGAGTAGGTCCAGTAAGACCCCCTTTTGGCCCCAAAATATAGCAGTTTGACAAAATTGTTAAAATGTAAACTTTTAGTTATTTATTGGAAAGTAGAATGCTTCTGCTACATATATATGGGCTGTTTTTGACAAAACAATGCACATATATCGGGAACTATCATCATTAAGTCATGCTAAATTACTGAAATCTTCACAATTTTAGCATTTTAGTTAAATTTTTAACGGTTTCCGTCTTAAATGAAAGTGGCCGCATTTGTGTTCATTCTTAATATTGAAATGTAAGTTGTATTTGATGATAATACATAACATATATAAAGGTCCAGGATGAACACTGATGCAGCCACTTTCATTTTTGACAAAAAAACATCTGAAAAGTGACAATATTTGGCATATTTGATAGATTTTTCATATTTAAGCTCGAGTCAGAGTGTTTTTAATGACTAAATCAGTTAAGATCTTTCACATAAACTAATTGAATCAACTGAAATAGACACTTAAGTGTTTAAAAAGTGTCGAAAATCTTTGGTTAGATGAACCTGAAATTTAAGGCCAAAATCAGCCCTTACCGGACCTTCTCCTTTATTTGTTTGTAATGTCTGTAACCTTTTTTTAATATTCAATTTTTTGTAAAACTTAAAAGATAAATTAAAAAAAAAATGTCAATATATCACTTTCAACTTATCATGCTTTGCCTGGGCAAAATTTGATTTTGTTCAGTATAGAACCAGTCTATGATTGACAAAGGGAAGCAATTTGTGTTAAAATGTTACAAACAGAATTGGCAAATGGACTATTGATATAGAAGTATTTAAAAAAAAATAAAAAAAATTTAAAGGTGTTCAACTTTTTGTTTATGTAACTTCGACCAACTTCAAGTTGACAAGTATGAGTATGAAGTAATCTTGGCCATGTGTGATAACCATTATCACTGCACTTGATTCCTCTAGGGATACCTTGATTGGTTTAAATGTCTTCAGTAAAAAAAGTCTAGAGAGAATAAAAGCATGAAAGTAAACACCCTGGTCAATATCCCCTTTTTCTTTGTACCTATGTTACAACATATAAATCTGTATTTTGTATGACTTCTCAGTATAAATAATTATCATTTATAAGTTAATTATACCAACCTTGTTAATGAAACCATAGTGAACTAATTCTTGTGCAAGTTTTTCTGCATTGTCATCTTTTGAAAAATCTGCTGTTAAATTTCTATTCATTTTATCGTCCATCTTTAAATTGAGTGTTATGTGATATTTAGAGGAATCGCCCTTCCTGACATTACACAATGAAGATGTCACCAAACGATTTTCTACATCTAATGAATTTTGATCTTCTGACTTTTGTGGATTGTCCACCTCAGGAGTTACAGGACGTGTTTTAGTTGGTGGATCTTGCATAGTAAATGCCGTCAAGGGATAAATTCCATTTCTTCATGAAATAAAAAAAAATTAAAATTAATAAGTCATCAAATTATTATAACATGCTATGAATCAAAATGCTGATAATTCCTTTTTTTTTTTTTTTTAATGTTGATAATTCATTTTTGTTTAAATGTAACACTTAAGGTCATACTTAAGGTACTTAAATGTGCCACTTAAGGTCATACAAAATTTCAAGTTAAAAAAGAACCTTACTATAGTTAATATGGTCCAGTTTACCCTCATCCAATATATTTTTCTTCTTTCCTTGTAATCAATTGATAGGTTTATAGATATTCCACAGAATTTCACAAATATCATTGCTCTCACTCATTACATACACACAATGAAATACCATTTTTATTTCTACAATATATTGTTTGCTAATACATGTATCTTATTTGCAATTTGCCCTTAGTTGTAACCATATCTTTTTTTAATATATAAATATAATATGGCATTATTTACAACAATATAACTGAATTTATGTAATGGAAAACATGCACTGAAATCAAATTACTCACCTAACATCTTCCAAAAACTTTTCTAGTTCTAAATTTGGCACTTGTGATCGTCTACAAAAAAAATATTGTTTCTTGAACAATGGGAGATAACTACAATTTATAACAATGACTCATTTACATTTTGTAGAACAAATATTAGATTCCTTCACCTTGCAAAAGTTATGAAATTTGAAGGTGTAACATTGTTTTTAAGACTTGAATATCTGAGCATATATTCCATTGATAAATTTCTGTAAATGTTCATGGATAGGATGTATAGAATATCAGGATCTATGCTCTATATTTTGTGTATAAAAAAAGTAGTGATCAGCCTTGGAAGATTTAGATATCAAGTCAGTTACATATGGTTTTGATTGCATTTTATGTAATCTTTACCCCAAAACAATGATTAAATCTTTTAACCGATAATAAAAAATCAAACAGACCAAGACAAATACAATAGCACATGCTCACTGTCTATTTCTATTTATGTTTAAATTGGATTATATGATTGTCAGCACTCTCTGAATGGTAAATTAGATTGTTCTAGTCTAAAATACACATGAAATGATGACACCTTTTATCGAGTTAATGCATTGTTAATTGTTTGTATTGTGACTTTTTGTAATTTGGATACACAAGTATATGTTTTAGTATGTTATAAATCACATATAAGAACTAGAGTCAAATCAGTTAACATGAATTTGACAGTATGGTTCATCGTTTTCCACATTTCTACACTCCTCCTCGACTTACTTCCATTGCACTGGTTCTTTACACCTGATTTCAGCAAATACAGTATTGGGATCTATCCTTTTAATAAAGGCTTCATCTGTTAAATTTTCAGGAAGAATTGCTGAAATAAATTGAATATGCATGAGTAAATTTTCTTATTTAATGTAATAATAATATTTTTTCATATTTTAGTTCTATGATAAAAGAGCTAAAATTTATAAAGCAGTTATCAGATAAATATACATAAACTTATAATTTATCTGCATTCCAAAACATATTAATGTCACATTTTATTACAGGTACAAAGTTCTATTTTAGTTACTGTACTACAATGCTTCATGTATTGGTTATTTCCTAATTCATAAAATTATACTATTTGACTTAAACTTAGAAAAAAATGATCAGTCTATCAGAATTTGTATCAAAATATTGTTTAATGATGTATTTAAACAGATGGTATACAAATGTTTTACGTGAAAAAATAGTTTGAACTAGTACACTATAGATGTGAGATTGAATTATAAACCCAATTTGTTTAATACATAAAAAATATCAATGATACTCTTTAAGTTTATTTTAGTATTTTCTTGAAGGAGCTACTTAGCCTCAATTATTCTTTGTTAATGTACATAGATTTTAAATATCAGTTTTTAATCTGTATTTTACCGTTGTGAAAGTAACATCCTGTATGAGGAGAATGCGTTTTTTTTAAAACAAAAGTAAAGGTTGAGACAGCATGATTTTGAATTAATAAAGAGTGTAAGGTAGATATTAGTATGCTGATGTTGTTTACTAGTATGATCCACTGTCAATGATAGTCTACATCAGAACATCATATTCATATCAAGTCTGAAGTTAAATATGGTTCTAGGTTAACTACTGACCAAATGATTGCCTCATGTTACTTGGTCTTATTGGATTGAAATTGGGGTAGGAAAAAAGCTGTCTGGCTGGCTCAAATATTTTTTGGAAGATCTGAAACTAATGGAAAGTAAAAATATGTTTTAGAGACAGACATTTAAAAGAAAACCAACAATTACCAGTTCATTTGAGTGTGATCATGGATAATGACCTTAGAGGATTATAGTAATAATTACACATCTACAAACTTACAAAGACTTTTGACAAATGTGTGAGCAGCAAGGAGCCTCAACGAATGTACTTCGAACAATATGGCATGGAATAACAGCTCCCTAGCATTTGGTCTGTCTGCTGGATCTTTTATAATACATTGGGATATAAAATCCTAAAAAAAAATTGTTAATATATAAATACTATGTTATGTATATAAATAATAGCAGATTTATTAACAATGTTAAATATCTGCTGTGAGTCACAATAGGAACTTTTGGAAATAAGCAGTAGAAAAACAATTCAAAGAACTTTGTATATTGGAAATCAGCTTTTATTTTACCATGTTTATATGCAAAAACTTAAAATTTATAATCAATTAATAATTATGTGTTAAGCAATTTTCTTTTTAAAATTGTTTCTTTCATTAAAAAAAAAGAGATAAAATCTTTGAAACAATTCAATGTAAACAAAATGTATAACAATAGCTAGTAACGTTTTTTTTTTTGTGTTTTAATCATTGATTGATTGTTGTTCATTTGCTTATCGTTCTATTCAACTTACTCTTTGTAATGGATTTTCTAAGGATTCTAAAGTTCTTTTAATATTTTCTTCTGTAACATGTACACTTGATTCACCACCATTTCCTTGAAAACCAAGTGCTGCAATCTGTAAACAATCAGGAATGACAGCAATCATATACAATGACATAAATCAACTCCTTCATATATCTACAAAATTTTATTAATTTTGAACAACTTCATCATGTTCATGGTAAAATACGTAATATGAAAATTTCAGTAAACAGCAAAATTTCTGTCTGAACCCTTATTTGGCATATACACATGTATTTTACAGTTCACATCATAATAACAAGGAATTATTTGAATCTGGAGTAATTTTGAATTCTGAAAATTCACTGGAATACTGGACTAGTGAGGTACATTGTTAACAGCAGAAAGTGCAATTTGTTGTTCAATAAAAAAATAAAGAGTAAAATTGATAAGAAATGTATGATGAAAACTTTCCCAATTTTGGAGAGTTATCCATGCATACATGGCTAAAGGGAGTTAGTTACTTTTTACTGAAATAGCAGTTCATACCTTTCTTAGCAATTTTCCAGAACTCGAAATTATTCCAGATTAAATTAATTCCTCGACCATATGTAAAAAAATCATGTCAACACACGACTCCTTTTATATGCCAATTTACCAGAAATAAAGCCACTTTACATCATATTCAAGATATAGTTTTCACCAGAAAAAAAATCCCTCTAACAGACTGAACCAAGCTGTACACTAATACTGTGAACACAACTGGTGTAGTTGTGAAATATTACTGGTCAAGAACAATTCTCTTTCCATAATTGTATTTGTTACACTCACCTCTAATGCACAAATTCCAAAAGAATATATATCAATAGGAGGTCCAAAGGCACCAGGATCTGAAAAACAAAAACAGCAATAACATCAGTTACTTTCAGCCATTAGTTTTGATTCAATTCATGCAAAGTATTATTTCTTGATAATTGTTTTTGTTATGATTAAAAGAAGTGATGCATTATATGTTATTTTCTTACATTTAACATCACTTACCATTCCATAAACAAATTCTGGATTAAGATGAAACTTTGTTTTAAACTCTCATTACTTACCTTACAATGAATTTAGATTAAAATTGTGTTTTCTGCTACCAAGTCACACTGTACATTAATCTGATAGTTATTTTCTATCCTTCAGGGCCATTATAATATTTCAATAGACTACTTTTGAGTTCATCTGTCACCGAAAAAAACTCTTCAATTATGTGCGCCTTTATGATGTCATTTACCAGATAGAGGGGATCGCCTGTATCCCTGCACTATTAACGTCATCAAGCGTCTTAGTGATCGTCATTGCGCAGGATAAACTAGCAATTATGTTTATTATGTAGGTACTTAATCACAATTCCCTAATGATACAAGTGTTGATTGTCAATTATTAGAATTCAATTTGCCGAATGATTTCTGCAATATAGCATTATAGTATTCCAACCACACCCTCAACATGGGAATGGAAGTGATGAGGCCCCTAAACGCACAAGTGATGTTCACTAAAACCAAAGTTTTTGACGGAAATGCATCGAACTCGAAAGTTGTCTATTCATTAACAGATATGTGATACATCGAAATGCATATTCATATACAGCAGAAAAAACTACTCTACAGTCTATCATATGTGGTTCTAACTCCATAAGTTTTAGAATTATTAATTGTATACTAGTATGTGCACAGTGCATTTATATCCATTTCCATATATACAAGGTGAAGATCATTAATTTTATTTGGACCCATATATACGACGTATTGGCGAACAGTCTGTTTATAAAAACTTGTCAACATGAACAATCAAAAATGTTTAAAAAACTCAAATTGCCAGGTTGCATTGAATGTTTCTTTAACAATAAACACAGGATTTATTTACTTGTATACAGAATTACTGTGGATTCATTAATATTCTTGGATACCAATTTCCATGGAATTCTACGAATAGATATACATTTGTACCATGAAATTTAGATGTTAAACCAAGTGCCACGTATACCTGTAGGATTATACACAAAGTTTATCAGAACCATGAAAAAAACTATTCACTAAAATATAATTTTTCACAATCCATGAAAATTTGTTACCACCATATAAATGAATCCACAATATATGTAAAAAGAACAATTTGAAGGAGGAATTGATTACATAAAACTGGTCCAATCTTTTGGAAAAAATTCTGGAAACAGTTGACAAGTCTGGAAATATCAAGAAAATCTTAACAATTCTGTAATATTAGCAGATTCATAACTTCAGTACATATTAAATTCTATTTAGTTAATCTTTTGTTGAAAACTGAAGGATGAATAAATTACACAAAATTCGATTTTTATGCCCCACCTACAATAGTAATGCCCCACCTACGATAGTAGAGGGGCATTATGTTTTCTAGTCTGTACGTCAGTTCGTCCATCTGTTCGTCCGTCCGTTTGTCTGTCCGTTCATCCCACTTCAGCTTAAAATTTTTGGTCAAGGTAGTTTTTGATGAAGTTGAAGTCCAATCAACTTTAAACTTAGTACACATGTTCCCTATGATATGATCTTTTTAATTTAAATGCCAAATTGAAGTTTTGACCCCAATTTCACCGTCCACTGAACATGGAAAATGATAGTGCGAAGTTCAGAGTAAAGTTTTTGGTCAAGGTAGTTTTTGATGAAGTTAAAGTCCAATCAACTTGAAACTTAGTACACATGTTCCCTATGATATGATCTTTTTAATTTAAATGCCAAATTGAAGTTTTGACCCCAATTTCACCGTCCACTGAACATGGAAAATGATAGTGTGAGTGGGGCATCCGTGTACTATGGACACATTCTTGTTTTAAAAAGATTTTGTTGAAAATTACCCTGTCCAGATTAACTTTACAACTTAAATATGTTTGCAAATGTAGGGACCTGTTGGAAAAACTTTATGAGTTTTATAATACAAAATAGGTATCAACAATTACATACTACAAGCCAGTTTTGCACTTCATGCAACCTGGCCAAAAAAGCAAAAGTAATAAACAATAACAAAGCTTCATTCCAAAAATTGTCTTTGAAACTTTTAACAGGAGGCTGTCAATAAGACAGCAAACCAGGTTTTACTTACATGTATTGAAAAAGCAATCAAGAGCTAAAACTCCTGGACAGCATAAGTGGTATTTGTAAAATTCAACCTTGACCTCCTTCTTGTCTTTAGAAACAACATATTAAAATTTTACAAGGATCAGTTTAACTTTTCTTGATTAAATGTACAGAAACAACATAAAGTGATATTTTTCAATTAACTTAGTCCACAAATCCTGAATAGAAAGTATATATAGTCAATTTTAAAACTAAACCTCCATTTTTTTATCGAACGCTATTGCACAAAATAATTAAATTTGAAAAGGACTGATTTTGTTCTCAAGTTATTACATTGTTGTTCACAGAAACAACATAAACAGTAATCTTTCATTTTAAAATAAAGAACATATTAATCCCTGAATGGCCAAAGTGAAAATCTTCGATATCTAAGTTGACCTTTATTTTGTCTAGTAAATAAATCAATCAAATAAAAAATCACACAGATGCCAATCATTGCTATTAAGGCAAAGTTAATACTATAAATGTACCAGCATTAACACTTACATTTCCTTTGTATGTCTGTTTTCAAGTAAAATAGAAGACTAAATTGATGTTTATTGGTAGTTTCAACACAATTTTATGTTCTAATTAATATTTCTTATAATTTGCTATATCAAATGTACAACATAAAATGGAAATTTGGACTGCAGATACAAAACAAATATACACTTGACACCCTGGATGCTTTACTTGACTATCTAATTTACCTGACTGGTCAGCTGACGTTATATCTAAAATCAAAACACAACTTTAAATACTTAATACAATACTGTCGATTCATTATTATTTGTTGGATACCAGTTTTCGTGGATTTCATGGGTAAATGGGATCCATGAATTTCAATGTTCAACGAACAACAAATTGTTCATAGGTGTGTATGCAAACTTCAGCAAAAACACTAAATTTAATATCAATGAAAAGTGTAAGTTTTCTTTATCCTCGAAAATTTGAACCCACAATAATAAATGAATCCACAGTATAGGTCTTGTTTAATGCATCACAGTAACGTCCAGGATACATGGCTTTTAAAACATGATGCACTTAACCTACTGAAAAGTTAGAATATTTTAAAATGGATTACTTTTTTTTTTTATTTTCAGATCAATATGAAATTGCTTAAATATCTCCTCTCATAAATTTGATCTTTAGAGAATAGAATCAGAGACAAAAAAAAAAATACACAAAAAATAAAAATCTTTAAAAATTTAAACTCCACGAATAGAATTTACTTTATTAGCACTAAAATTTCAGAAATTTAAACTCCACAAATATAAACCACTTTAAAGTATTTGCTTATCCAGTACATTTATTATAAAACAGCTGTTGATATAATAATGCTTTATAAGTCATCTTATATTACTTCAAAACTAATTAAAATCAAGCATACAAACCATTAGTTTTATGTAACAAATAAATTTAGACAAATATGCATGTATAAAAAAACAAAAATATTACCAACCTGCATATTCAGGTGCAATGCAATGCATATTCTTTATATCTTTTCTGTATGTCTTTACATGATGCATAGCATCTGGAGCAACTGTTAAACATATATAAGGCAAATATTAAAATATACCTTTACACACAATATTAAATTTACATATATGTCCAAACCAGTATTTTGACTTTATGTCAATGATTACAAATACTATCTTTATACATCATGATAAAAAAGCAAGACTATAAGTTCTTAAAAAAACCTATTATTATCAGAAAATGTTCCTCACTAGGGTTGAAAGATTAAATATATGTATATATTTCACTGCGAAAACTCTAGTCCTTTGATAGCTTCTAGATAGTGTTTTCTTCGAGTTTTTAAGTTGTTGGGTAACTGTCTCATTGACATATATTACATATCTCCATGTACTCAAATCTGAAAATAGGACACCAAAAGAAAGGACCAATGGACCAACTTATTTTACACCAGTCTCATTTTTTTAATTTTTGTAGATGGAGGAGATCCTAGCATCGAGTAAAAAAATTAATTTGTGAGAAAAATTAGAACTTTACTAAGCAGTTATTAGTGTTATTTGATATTAACATAACTTGTGCTCTTGGCAGGCAACAATTTTCTAAATCCCATTAGTTCACCCCCAAAACTCAGGAGAGTTTCAAAGTTAGAGAGTGGGAAAATGCTTTGTACATTTTCACAGGAATGTCAAAGTTGAACTATGCTTTTGACCCTAGCTTAAATTTTATGGTTTTCTGCTTGTGCATGTGTCACCTTTTAGCAATAGTGAATAGTCATGACAATTACCCAACACCTACGGGTTGGAAAGAATTTTTCAAAGTACTTATCATGCTCAGAAATTTATTAAGTTGAACTAAGTTGTTGACCACAACTTTCAATTTTTAATTCCAGGTAAACTACACACCTTCAAGTAATGATGCATAACCATGCAAAGTTTCATAACATAAATCCAAAGGGCAAAATAATGTGGCAACAGAGGCGGATTTAGGGGGAGGGGGGGCCTGTCCTTTTGTTTGAAAAATTTGGTTGATAATATAGGGAATCACTAAAGCATGACTAGTGGTCTCCTCTTAGGCAATCTGTGGGCCCCCACTTTAAAAACTTCTGGATCTGCCACTGGGCAAGTCATTGTGTGCACAAGTGTTACCAATACCCAACCATTATACTTCTTCCCGAATAAGTTAAATACCTCATTCAAAATAAAATTAAGAATGGACTCTTATTTTTTTTTTTTAATATTTGAAATTTGAAATTGAAAAATAAATTTGTATTCTAAATCACACAACTGGCTAGGATATATCTGTGTTTTTATTTGTTAAAACTTGTTAACCTTCATAATATATACGGTACATGTTTTGTATCTATAATGTATTCAACAATTTAAACTTACAACTATAATATCAAAGGTTCTGTTTATTAATGTCATTTTGTATTTGTTTTCTGCAACAGATATCTGGTTATTTTTTAAAACATTTGTTTTAGTATATACCATAAGACCATGTTACTGTCTGACTCTTAGGTCAAGTATTGGTTCCTTTAATTTCATGCAACTTTTAAAGGAGTAGGGGCATTAAGGCCTAGTTTTGGCCCAATAAATGAAATGTTTGATAACCATTTCAAATTGGCACATAATGTTTAGAAATGCATAGGGTCAAGAAATATATAGGAAAAACATAAAGATTTTTATCTGATGTCAGATGACGTCAAAATTACGTTATAATATGTACTGTTTTCACAAAAACGATGAAAAATACAGAGTTAATGCAGTTTTCTATCTTTATTTCCATTGTGGAAACATCCTGCGCAGCTGAGAAACTACAAAATAATTTAACAAAAGCTTTATTATAACTATTGGCATAATCTCACCAAATATAAAGTTGTTTCTTGGGTGCGCACATACTTTTTCAATCTAAAATATACTTACAATTTTATGAAAAAACAATTAAAATCACGAAATTTCACAAAATATGCAAATAAAGGTCATGATTTGTTGCCATGGTAACTTGTTCGATGTCAAATTTTTAAATTTTTTTTTTAGTACCTTATACCTTAGTAAAGTTTTCAGTAATTTAAGATTATGTATGATAACTTTTAAATTTGCAGTAATTTTTGGGCCAAATATGGGCCTTATTGCCCCTACTCCTTTGAATACATGCAGTATATTTTTCTGACATTCTTTGTTAAATCTGTTAAATTAGTTTTAGCAGTTTAAAGTTCAAGAAATCAAAAGAACTAAAGCTATTACAATAATATACATGCTATAGTATACATTAACTAGTTCATGAAATTGTTATGTGCAAGTTCTAATATAAACCAACCATATGTAGTGTTGGGCAATTAAGATAAAATCCTGTAAACCATATTTGTAAATAATCACAAGTGTATAAACAATTGTTATCCATTTCATTTAAACATGATGGTTAATAATTTTTAATACAACTATCAAATAACAATTGAGGTAAAAATTTGTTCAGCTTGATTTTGGTGTAACCCACATGATATAACTTTTTTTTTACAGTAATATAGAAAACATAATTGATTATGAACATATGATATCCTAGATTTCAATGATAGATAATTGATCATTGGAGATAATTATTACAACAGCAACATAACGAAAATAATTTGAGGGTGAAACAGAACTACCAACATAATTTGAGAGTAAACCAAAACAACCAACTTAGTCTGATGGTCTAATAGGACAACCAACATAGTCTGAGGGTCATGCAGAACAACAACAAAGTCTGAAAGTCAACCAGAACAACCAACATAGTCCGAGTGTATAACAGAACAACAAACATAATCTGAGAGTAAACCAAAACAACCAACATAGTCAGAAGGTCAAAACAGAACAAGCAACATAGTCTGAAGGTCAAAACAGAACAACCAACATACTCTGAGTCAACCAGAACAACCAACATAAGCTGAGGGTTAACCAGACCAACCAACATAGTCTGAGGGTCAACCAGAACAACCAAGATAGTCTGAGTCAATCAGAACAACCAACATATAGTCTGCAAGTCAACCAGATCAACCAACATAGTATAAGATTCAACCAGAAAAAACAACGAAGTATGAGGGTAAACCAGAACAGCCACCATAGTCTGATGGTCAAACAGCACAACAAACATAGTCTTAGTCAACCAGAACAACCAACATAGTTTGAGGTTCAACAAGACCAACCCACATAGTATGCATCAACCACACCAACCAGCATAGTCTGAGAGTCAACCAGAACATCCAACATAGTCTGAGGGTCATACCGAACTACCAACATAGTCTAATGGGTCAACCAGAACTACCAACATAGTCTGAGAGTCAACCAGAACTACCAACATAGTCTGAGAGTCAACCAGAACTACCAACATAGTCTGAGAGTCGACCAGAACTACCAACATAGTCTGAGAGTCAACCAGAACATCCAACATAGTCTGAGAGTCAACCAGAACAACCAACATAATCTGAGGGTCATACAAAACTACCAACATAGTCTAATGGGTCAACCAGAACTACCAACATAGTCTGAGAGTCAACCAGAACTACCAACATAGGATGAGAGTCAACCAGAACTACCAACATAGTCTGAGAGTCAACCAGAACTACCAACATAGTCTGAGAGTCAACAAGAACTACCAACATATTCTGAGAGTCAACCAGAACTACCAACATAGTCTGAGAGTCAACAAGACCAACCCACATAGTATGCATCACCCAGACCAACCAGCATAGTCTGAGAGTCAACCAGAACATCTAACATAGTCTGAGAGTCTATCAGAACAACCAACATAGTCTGAGAGTCAACCAGAACAACCAACATAGTCTGAGAGTCAACCAGAACAACCAAAATAGTCTTAGGGTAAAACAGAACTACCAATATAGTCTACTGGTCAAACAGAACAACTAACATAATCTGAGAGCCAACCAGAACAACCAATATAGTCTAGAAGTCAACCACAATAACTAAAATAGTCTGACATTCAACTAGAATAACTAAAACATAGTCTAAGTGTCAAAATATGCAACCAACATAGTATGAGGGTCAACCAGAACAACCCACATAGTCTGAGAGTATAACAGAACAACCAACATAGTCTGAGAGTCAACCAGAACTACCAACATAGTCTGAGAGTATAACAGAACAACCAACATAGTCTGAGAGTCGACCAGAACTACCAACATAGTCTGAGAGTATAACAGAACAACCAACATAGTCTGAGAGTCGACCAGAACTACCAACATAGTCTGAGAGTATAACAGAACAACCAACATAGTCTGAGATTCAAACAGAACAACCCACATAGTATGACAGTCAACCAGAACAATCAACATAGACTGAGTGTCAACCAGAACAACCAGCATAGTCTGAGATTCAAACAGAACAACCCACATAGTATGAGTCAACCAGAACAATCAACATAGACTGAGTGTCAACCAGAACAACCAGCATAGTCTGAGATTCAAACAGAACAACCCACACAGTATGAGAGTCAACCAGAACAACCAACATAGCCTGAGGGTTAACCAGAACAACCAACATAGTCTGATACTCAACCAGAGCTTAAAACATAATCTGAGGGTCAACTAGAACAACAAACATAGTCTGAGGGTCCAACAGAACAAGCCAAATTAGAATGAGTATCAATCAGAACAACCAACATAGTATGAGGGTCAAACAAAACAACCAACATTGTCTGAGGGTCTAATAGGACAACCAACATAGTATGAGGGTCAAACAAAACAACCAACATTGTCTGAGGGTCTAATAGGACAACCAACATAGTATGAGGGTCAAACAAAACAACCAACATTGTCTGAGGATCTAATAGGACAACCAACATAGTTTGAGGATCTAATTAAAAAACAAATAGTCTGATGGTCAAATAGAACTACCAACATAGTCTAAAAGTTGAACCAAAATAGTCTGAGAGTATAACAGAACAACCAACATAATTTGAGTGTATATAAACAAAACAACCAACATAGTCTGAGAGTATAACAAAACAACCAACATAATTTGAGAGTATATAAACATAACAACCAACATAGTCTGAGAGTATAACAGAGCAACCAACATAATTTGAGTGTATATAAACAAAACAACCAACATAGTTTGAGAGTATATAAACAAAACAACCAACATAATTTGAGAGTATATAAACATAACAACCAACATAGTCTGTGGATCAAACGTAGCAACCAATATAGTGTGAGATTCAAACAAAACAACCAACATAGTCTAAGATTACCAATTGCTTAGAGTAGAAGTTGCAATACTAATGTTCTTCATGTCTTTGAACTCACAACCTCTTGCACTCCAGGCAAGCAAGCTATGATGAAACCACTGAGTTGTTTATAACTAGCTATATGCTTTCCTCATTAAGTAAAGATAATGAATTAGTATACAGGTAATCTATAATTACCACTATTATTTCAGAGACTTTGACAAAAAGAAGAAAAGTTGAAAGATGATTGATGAGTAACAACAAATCCGCCCATTAAGGTTAGGAGCACTTATTTTTCAACTTCATTTCAGGATACAGAAAACATCTTAAAAAAAACAATTGAATTTTCATGTTCAATAAGCATTACAAAAGTTAACCTGTCTTCAAAATAACATAAACCTTTTCCAAGTTTCATTCCTACATATAATTTTTAGCATCTACAGATACAAGTAAAAAATGGTGCACAAATTGGGAGTACAATACAACAATCAAGATGCATTTTAAACTGTGACCTATTCCTAAACTAAAATTAAAGAATTTCTTATAGATAAAATGTGCTGACATATAACATTAAATAATTCCAGTATTATAAATTGGAGATGGCAAGGGTAAGCACACAACAAAACTAAGAAAACAAGCTTTAAAACTTTTAGAATACAAACAAAGCAAAGTAAAAGTGGGGTGGATTATCTTTCCCTATCTGTTTTATTTTATCATTTTGTTCAAATGTCTAATCATAAAATTAAAACAATGTCATCATAAAAATTGATAATATTTATAAAATTTCTATTTGAAACATTCTTTCATAAATATTGGACGTCACAGTGTATTAAATTTTTCAAAATCGATTAATTCAATTTAAATGAAAATAACAACAGAGACAACAGCAAAGAACATTATTAGCACTGTGTTATGGAGAGCTTCACATAATAAGAGGTGGTGCATTCTTTTATTTTCAATTTGGACCTGCTGATTCTAGATGAATTTAAAAATAGATTTATTCTGGTTATTATTATCAAACACCAGAACATGCTTTAGTTTTCCACCACACTAATACAGTAGTACAGCAGCATTAACCTTTTGTCTCCCTGATTTCTCCTGTCACATAACAGACGGCTCCATATTCTACAGGGAAAGAAAAAGTAAAGCAAAAACCAATGACACAGATAGGTCAAATAATAAAATAAAACATGAAAGTTTTCTCTTGTTCAGAAATTAAATGTTTTGCAAATAAAAATCCCAAATGAGAAGCAAAACGATTTAAATGTGACAATCCTCGTGTAGAAATTTCATTTTTCAAACTATTCTTATTTTTTGTGTTTCAGAGTTATAACGCATTAGTAATTTGCCATACATTAAATGCTGAAATAGATATCCAGCTAGTGTTAAGCATTTTAATTTTCCAGTGTATCACTTAGTGCTAGCTTGAATTTGATTGAAAAGAAATTCTCTAGCAGCTTATAAACTACTAGACAACTTCGAGGAAGCTCTCATAAGAAGTGCTCCTTGAAAAGTTCTTACTCTAGAATTAAATACACTTTGTTAATAAAAATCAAGGAGGTTATATGAGAAGGAGAGAGGACGAAAGACGATAATTACACATAAAATATTACCGACTTTTCTGGAAGTGGGTGATAATTAGTTGAGATCGACTCTGTCACAGAGGGAGATTTTGTCCTAATTACATACCCGAGTAAGAACGCAAACACCAGAGGTGTCATAAACTTACCGGATATATACACATGGAAAAAAGTATTGCAACACCTTGATTTTTTAAACTTGAAAAATCAGTCTCTTATTTTGGATGGAATATGATAAAATATTTGTAAAATAATATTGAAACGTAGTTAATGATGACATTGGCATTAAAAAGAACAAAAAATTAATGAAAAAAAAAGTTTAATCTAACCAAAATTTTTATAACAAAATAAGTGTTTTTGGTACAAAAAAAGACATTTTACAACTTTTGCTGTAGTCGAACTTTATAATGTCAGACATTTCAAAATTAATCTTTAGATGATTGTTCATATCATGGTTGATCCTTATACGCCAAAGAATTAGTACTTTGTGCGCAGCCTCCATTCAAACAGATAACCACATCTTAACGTCTTCTGATTCCTGCCATAAGTCGACTAATTTGTTGCTAAGGGAGCAGCAACCATTCTTGACGAAGGGTATTGTTTATTTCATGACGTGTTTGAACTAGGATGTCCTTTCATGCACTTTACGCCCAATAGTGTACCATATATGCTCGATATGGTTCAAATTCGGACTACGATTGGGCCAAGGAAGATAAACCGAATTCCATTGGAACAATGGATCTTCCTCCATGACGCCAATTTCTAACTTTGCCGAACTCTGCACTATATTAGATATGTGAATCTGTGTGTCTATTCGTAGGCAAAGGTCCCCCAAATGGTATTATCGCACGATAACCAGTAGCGATGAGCCAATCTCGAACAGTTCTTGTTTAAAGGCTCCTGTATGGTCATCACTCTCTTTTTAGGAATGTATTGTTTGCAATGGGTTTCCTTCTGACCAACCTTCATTATGCTTGATTTTCACTAGCAGATGTTATAGGGGGTCTTCTTGACCTCGGATGGTCTGTAACATCGTTTCTTGACTGATTTTTATTCTCAAAACGACTTATAGTGGAATGGTGATGACCAACAATACGTGCAATTGTCACAGCGACATACCTGCTTCCCTCATGCTGATTATCTGCCATCTTGCTGCAGTTATGAGTTGTGGATGACCAATTACAAGGTCTCAATCACATAAATTTATAAACTTGGTTATTTTAAGTGTTGAAAACAATGAGGATAAAAACAGCTGTTTTAGTGTTTACGAGTATAGTACCTGCATGTGCAGATAAGAACTGATAGAGTCGATATTTATTGATTAAACTCAGGTGATATTTGAATAATGTTTAATTAGTTCTATTTCAACAAATTATTTAACAAAAAAATTAAAAGTGTTTTTTAATTTGAATTTCAATTTGGTGTTGCAATACTTTTTTCCATGTGTATATAATTATAGACATGTTAAAAAGATTTTTTTTATATTTTTTATTAAGTAATTAAAAATTCAAATTTTATGTTACAAGTAAACTTATTACCAATGGAAATAAAACGAATATCCGTCTCATTGGCGTCAATGTCAATATCAACAGAAAGTCACTTTTACGTTGCTCCCGATAAATTTCTCTATGTTGCAATTGCAAATAATCCTTCCGGTTGTTACCGGTCACCGTAACTAAAGTACTTTGCTTATTCCTATACTTTCCATAATTATTACCTGCCAATACTCATAAACAGAAATTGAAAGGTGAAGCGAAAATTTTTATTTAAAGCAATGTAGTGTTGATTAAAATCGCACAAAAACTTTCCTTTAAGCCCTCATAACTTTGTCATTTCTTTATATTTTTTCACCGTAGACAGACGATTGATTTTGAAATTGTGCGTCAAATCTTTTTCCATATCATAAACACCTTTACACTGCATTGTTACCAAAAATACACCTGAACCTTAATGACCCAGTCACTAATAACAATCACGTGACATATGCGATTTATCTAATAGCCCAAACTGCTAGCGATAACAGCCCGGTACATCAGAGGGCCATGTCAAGTGGGTGATAAACATGTCGGTGTCTTTATAATTTGATCATTTTTCTTTGATCGAACTGCTATCCTGGGGATTCTTATTTTGTATCAAGCAGAGTGTTCACTCTCCTTTTCATATAACCTCCTTGATAAAATTAAAATAAAAAATATGAATAAAAATTTTAGAAAAATTAAATTTGACTAAAATTTTTAAAGATTATGATTAATAATAGTCATAAAAAATATAAATCTAGATAACATATAAAAAACATGTTAATCTGAAGAAACTTTACAGAGACATGTTCCAAAAAGTAATTGTCAAAAGTTGATAGATTTTCACATCAAAAGAACAAAAAGAAAGGAAAGAATATGACCTAAAGTTCTAATATATAGCTTCATTTCATAGTTCATTAGTTAAATGATTTTGATCACTGTTTTTTTTTGTCAAAGAACAGTGTGTCTAACAAATTACTTATATATACATGTATATAATAGTTGTCAGATTTGCTCAATGATACTACATGTAATATAGGATAGTCATATACAGAGAGGTTGTTAAATAATCAAGTTGACAAATAGTATGTCTGAAGTAATATTCGTCAGAGTAATTATAAGTCACTGTACAGATCTTGGTTTGCCAGACTAAAGTATTAATCAGTACACATCCAATGGATTAAGTGTAAAGACTTAGTGTGAAGGATTTATGTGTTCAGTGAAACCTGAATTCTGAGTAAATAACATAACTCTGCATGTCATTTTTAAAGTTCACAACACAATAAGTATGTGAACTAAGTTGATTCATATGACTTGTAAATTTCAGATCATGAAAATAATTAACCTAGTATTTGTTGGTCTCTTTTCAATAAGAATGCCGTCCAAGATTTTTCATGCTGCCTTTCAACATGACATACAACACATACAATTCTGGGGTAAAAAAACAAGCATCATTTTTCAAATAATTTTTATGTATAAATATCTGAATTATACCACAAGAAACACATTATCATAAGAGTTATTACCAGTGTACAGTGAATATTTGTTATTCATTAAGCACAGGGTTATATTCTTATATATGCAAAGTTAATTTAAGATTTTTTTCAATTGTCATTTACCCCATTTTTACAAACATATTTCAATAATGTTTAAAAAAACACACATAAAATAATCAAATTAAAAAAAAAAAATTGTTGTAATTTGAAAATAATTTTGTTAGCTTTATCCTTTCTTTAATGTTAAGTTATCCTGCAAACATCTTGATGTAACACCAGATTGTAGTGTATTGGAAATTAAAAAAAAAACACACTTAGATCAAAAATCATGTCCTGTAGACGAAGCTATGCAACTTTAACTTTGGTTGAGTTTGATCTAGCAAATTTCAAGGAGTTTGGAGATAAGCAAAGTGTACTACAGACAATGACAATTACAGTCAATATAAGTGATCTCTTTTTTGTGCTACAACTTTATTGTCTAGCATCATTCACACATACGAATTTATTAATCTACTATCTAAATTGGACATGCAATCATGCCTGATAACAAAGGAATAATTGTTTTATGACTTTAACCATATTGTTTGAGTGTAGAAACCTTACCAGTAAGAAGCAGAAGCATACTGAATCAAATTCCAGTAAACTGCTTAATCAACTAAAAGCTGCTTCATTCCTGAATCCTACACCGAAACAAAGAACTTTAGACTGAGTTTCAGCAAACTTGTCAATAATAGAACCAAACTTGAATGGAATACAATATAACCTTAAATAGATGCGAATTTTTTTTGGCTGTTTGCAGAGAAATGGAAAATGAAACTTGAAAAAAATACACTGAAAATGAAATCAAAATCATATAAGATTATGTATTGTTCAACTTTTAACAGCAAAATTTATTATGTGTAACAACAAATGTCATTCATTTCTAGCATTGATTTGAATGGAACATTAAGGATGACACACATGGTTTTTCCTGCTGCCAAATTTTGAATTGCTTTTACTTCTTTAAAAAGTAGGTAATTTGAAATGAGATGCGAGTTCAGTTTCAAGTTTTCAACTTTTTTTATTCACTCAAATTCAGCTTAAATATGGTGGCAAAAAAAACCCAAACTATGGGTATTTAAGATTAAGAACAATGGTAGGACAAACATGGGTCACCATATGGCCTGGCTGCTGATTAATGGGGTCATAATCATAATTAATATCTAGAGTGATATCAAGATTTAAAATTGCTGAAACTACTAATCTAACAAGATCTTATAATAATTTTCTTGCAATTATGGGTTTCTTCGAAGATAGGACTATCAAGTAAATATGTGTTAATGCATACCAGTAAAAGTTTTTGCAAAACCTACAAAAATCAATTTAAATAGAAATTACTTGCAAATAATTACAAACAGATCATTCATGAATGCATTACCAGAAGCTTAAGTTGTGATGAAAGCTAAAAACAAAGCCAATCATATAAAAGCATGATTAATGTAAAAATTAAGATTTAGTGGTAAAGCTTTTTTGCTGAATTATTTGCCGGATTATATATAACTCTCTAGCGCTGCAAACAGGATATAATGAGTTTGATAAACCACTCGCTGATAATATGTATTATGTAATTTCCTTTCATATTCATATAAATCATTGTTAAAACAGATTCTACTTCTTTACCCTGTTGACTACAAAATTTGATAAGTTTAAAATTTAACTATTTTAAGACGTGGATGAATTTTGTAATCATCAGTGTTGTTAGGTAGATCCTATAGATCTGTCATGTGCAGTAAATGGAAACAAACAAATATAAATAAATTACAGGAAAGCAAGAGAATGATACAGCCTTCATAAATTAAAGCAGATCATTATGCATGCAATGCATTTTAAAGCAAACAAATTCTTAACGAGAAATTGTGACTATAAAACCTTTGCATCATTCCTAACTGTTATTAAGGGGTAAAAGAAAGTGAAAATAAACTTATTGAAAATGAAATCATAAATAATTAGCATATGCTGCAAAGCATTTATTCATGCTTGTATTACTCCGCTGTAAAGTGTTGCCTTACCTGAACCAATCTTGATAAGCCCATTATGCTGTATAAATATTGTGTCACAGGCTAAATTTCCATGAGTTATTGGAGGATTGCAGGAGTGAAGGTAGCTAAAAATATATGTCATGGCATGTACAGTTATGTTACATTATTGACAGTCAATGCTGGATTGAACTATAATAAGAGGCTGTCACAACGACAGCAAACCGGATTTATTAACATTTATTTGTGTCCTGGCAATATCACAAGAACCATTACTGATGAATGGTGAAAGTGAAAATCGTCAATATCAAATTTGACCTCCATTTTGTCATCAGTATCAACATATTAAAATTTGAAAAGCTTAGATTGAATGGTTCATGAGTAAATGCAACAACGTGAATGGAAACGCCATTTTACGATCTTTCAAGAACCATAACTCCTGAACGGCAAAGGTCAAAATCATCATTATTTGACTTGACCTCTATTTTGTCATCAGTAACAACATATAAAAATTTCAAAACCTTTGGTTGAATGGTTCATGCGTAAATGCACGGACACGACTGGAAACTTTATTTTTCAATCTTTCAAGAACCATAACTCCTGAACGGTAAAAGTCAAAATCGCCATTATTGAACTTGACCTTCATTAAGTTGTCAGGAACAACATATTAAAATATGGGAAGCTTTGGTAGAACAGTTCATGTGTAAATGCACGGACACGACTGGAAACTCCATTTTTCAATCTTTCAAGAACCATAACTCCTGAAAGGTAAAAGTCAAAATCGCCATTATTGAACTTGACCTTCATTTAGTTGTCAGGAACAACATATTAAAATTTCAAAAGCTTTGGTTGAAAGGTTCATGAGTTAATGCAAGGACAACATTTGATTGCCGCCCGACCGACCGCCCAGCCACCCATCGTACATCCCCAAATCAATAACCAACATTTTTGTCACAAAAATCTGGTTAAAAATTATCTCATTTGACATTTTTCAAGTAAAATTACAGTTAATACATAAATTTGTGAATGTCTAATCTAAATCTTACTGTTACAAAATTTTAACTTTTATCTTGACATGGTGAAGGGAATTATTTTTTACAGTTAATATGAAAATTCATTGTAAAATTATCTTTTAAAAGCAGTTCTCTTTTATATACATGTACAAATGTATATGCAAAGGGGGGTAATTTTTTTTACCTCTGATGAGTTAAGCCTTTTTCAACTGAATTTTATAATTCCTTCTTCTGTTGTACTGTTACACCACTGTCCCAGGTTAGGGGAGGATTGGGATCCCTCTAACATGTTTAACCCCGCCACATTCTGAATGTTTGTGCCTGTCCTAAGTCAGGAGGACACTAAACAATAATTATTTAAAATTCATGTTTGGAAACAGTTAAGTATATCGCAGGGGCAAAAGTAGAAATGGGATTAACTGCAAAATATTGTAGTCACACAGTGACAAGGAGGATAATAAAACATTGGCCTAGCCAAAAATTTGGTCATCTTGATGACTGGGTAACTAATAAGTTTAGTCCCTGCATTCCATATAGTTTTCTCCTTCAAGAATACACCTTAAAGAAATTTCCATGTTGAGCAGAGTTTCTTATTAAGGATAGAGTATCCTGCTAACTTCTTATATTTATAAAATAAAATAAATTTGACACAGAGATATGTCTCATTTGTTGGAATAAAATTCTGAAAAAGACTATCTGATATATATAGCAACATTGCTTATGAATTCAATGTTGCTGGACCAACTAGTGGGTAGGGCCTTGGAACGTTTGACAAGCTGAGATGTACAGCCAGCAATGTAACTTTACAAAAAAAGTTGATCTCACAAATAGTTCAAATCAAACTAACTTAGGAAGCAGAAAACTTATCACTGAAAATTGATAATTCATTGAAAGTCACTGGACCATGACCTGAGAGCAGGACCTCAAAACTGTAGTCAAACTGAGATATACAGATAGTAATGCAACTACATACAAAATATTATTGTCGCAAGAATTTCCTAAAAAGATATCACATTCAAATTATGTTATCAAGGACATGAATGCAAATGAGACAACTATCCATCAGAGACCAAAATAATGTTTACATCCAAAAGACTTTGTTCTAATGTATCATTGTATATACATACCTCAGTGCTGAAAGAATCTGTGTACACCATCTCTTCCATGCCTAAAAAGAAAAAAAAGCGGAACTATTTTAAATCCCACCCAATCTAATATTCAAATGGTGATTCATGGTCAGAAAGTATTTTTTTATATTCTCGATGAGATATTTTAAAAACGTTTTACTTATGAAAGTTGATAAAACTAGAATTTATAGTAATCCTGGAGATATTATCTGAAAAACTTCATTTATCGAATGAATGATAATTGCAGATGAATAGTGTAGTGTTCAAATTCTCGACATTAAGTATTAAATGTCTGTTTAATTTTATCCACAAATGACAAAAGCAGAACCTTTGATTTGAATGGTTCCTGTCTCTTTTATAGTGTGATGCATATTTTCCACATTTCAATTGATAATACCTAACTTTCATATATCACAGGTCCATTTCTCATTCTGGAAATGAGAACTAGAATGAAAATACTTCCTTCTCTAGTATTAAGTGGGAAAATAAACATCCCTGGTCAAGTAATACTGAAGTGGTATTATCTGTACAACCTATTTATTGATTTGCTACTCATTTTATATTCATTTTATATTCACTTCAAACAATACTTAAGCATACCTTTAAATTAAATGTTTTATTATTTTTCCTGGTTTTCTTCATGAATTGAGACAGTGAGCCAGATGACATATATTCTGTTATGAAGATGACCTGAAATAAATGCAATATATAAAGCTAAAAAATCAAAAGAATTGGACAAATCAATAACGAGAGTGCACAGTGCCACTGCACACACCAATTTGTCTTGCCTGCTTAACTGGCCATTGATTTTAAGTTGAACGCCTAATGATAAAGGTTTTACTATAAGTATCACTTTTACTTAGCTAAAAGATAATTTAAAATTATAAATTATGTTTTTTTTTTTGTTCAATCATTAATGAAAGTGAAATAGTGATATAATAATTTGCTATTAGCAGCCAGTATGGTTCCATTTTGTCAAATTAAGCTAAGAAACATTGATGATGAATTATTCACTTGCAAGTGAATAATTCCACCTCATTGAATCCGTATTCATGAGAACTTCAATTTAACCCCTTAGTAGCAGACCAAACGCTTGTAAATTTCTACTTGCAATTTTTTCTGTATGTTTAATGTACAACAATCTAAGCTGCTTGTCTGTTATTTGAAGATAAACAAAAGCAGTTGGTCTGTTCAGAAGCAAATGTAGCAGTAGCAATTGCAGAGTTTCAAATTAAGAGCTGGGAGCTGCAAATTATTACAAAACACAAATTTGCTCACTTCTTTGGTGCTAAAATAAAGAATATTTTGTGTTGTGTTGTCATGGAACCTTTTACTGTCGTTTCAATATTAAAAATATAAAAATGTTTCATGTGTAGTTAACCATCAATCTTAAGAATTCATTTTCTGTAAATCTGTCAGTTGTCTTTATAACCATGATAACTCTCATTGGCAATCATACCACATCTCCTTATTTTTACTACCAGTAGATGAGTTTTTTCTGATGATCATGGTCTTGATTAATGAACCTTTTCCCAGTATTTCAATAAGTCAGTTTTCCATATTTTTTTTTGGCCAACCATACACCTAGTTTAAATAAACCTACCAGGTAAGGCCAGGATTTTTTAATTTGTTGGTTTACGGATCCGCCGACCCAATTTTGCCAATTTCCAGGATAAAAATAAAATTGACTTTTCATGCTTTTTTATTCCCGCCAACCCTAACAAATGCATTATCCCTGAGAAATAATTAAAATACTCTTTATTTTATGAAATGAAATGCAATAATCACTAGCGAAATTGATAACACTTTCTGTTGTGAAAAAATTAACTTCCAGTTTAGGTTTCTAAAAAATAGACAAAACTGACCTTGAAATGTCGTTTGCGCAAATAATTTTGCGGAACGAAACCTGTGTTTAAAACCAATTACACAATAAGTTCGTTTTCCTTATTTGTCATCAGTCTGTAAGATGCACCATCTTATAGAAATAGACTTGTCCAAATGTGGACAGGTGGAAGACATCAAGTTAAAGCACTGAATATTAACAAATTATTTGGAATTTTCTTGTTTCATAGATAATAAAAAAAAATCGTCCATTTGGATAAAAAACAGGAATGCATGACAACAGATTAACCCGATATTCTCGTTTTTCCAGTGGACGAGTCTATTACGTTTTTGACACGTGTGTTGAAACTATTTTCGTACGACGTTTTCACATTTTATTTTTCTTTATCAGTTTTTTGTGCTTGAAGATCATTATTCACCAAGTTTTCTGGAATTGATCATTATAGAGCTACGTGACTCTGTTTTTCTTGTTTGTGAAATGACGATTTTATTTCGTATTTGTACGTGAACACCCCCCCCCCTTTCCCCCCTTTTTTACAGGAAATTATTAGACAATGTCATGCGATGTTTATGACGGCTGAGCAATAATCTTTCATTGAAGTAAAATTTAAGAAATGATGACAAAATAGCATAACAAACATATTGTTAGAAAGGTGAAATATATATATATTTTGCATATTTTTCTGTCTTGAAAATTATTTTTTTTTCTTTTTTTCCTTGACCGACCGACCCGATTTTTTCATGGGGAAAATCCGTAAACCAACAAATTAAAAAACCCTGGCCTAAATGTAACTTTAATATTTACTTACTCTTGATTTTCCATCTTTTGTGTCTGTCCAGTACTTGTGGAATTTGACTATATTTGGATGGTCTAACTGGATTAAGTTATCAAACACCTGTCTTATTTTGTCCTGCAATGATAGTTACATTATTAGTTAATTTTATTGCTTTTACAGATATGTATTCATTTTAATCCTTTAATTTACTTAAACTATTTGTATTAATATATTATAATTACCTGACCAAGGATCCGGAAATTTTTTCACCTAATTTCGGTCATTTTCGGATAACTTAAAAGTTGGTGCCCTTTTTCAAACAAAGATTGTGTGTATGCTCATACAGTGATACGTGTAGCATCAACAAACTTGTTTAACTGTTGCATCGCATTTACTTCAGAAATTTCCCTACCATTTTCCTTAAAATCGATCTTGAGCAATAAAAGGAAGGCAACAGTTTAAAAATGAAATGATTTTAATGACTCAAAACGATAAATTTCTCAAACTTCGCTTACGTTTCTTTCCATTTTGAAGACAAAATTATAACCGGATGTTTTACGACAATAGTAAAACGACCAATTCCAGACTCATTTCCGGGATTAGTTTTGTTTATCAAATTCACAGGAAATCGTTGGCTTTTTAACTGTTTTACCTTTAATAGTGTTTGAATATTAATTATAATAGTTGGACTTTTTTAATTTAGCATGAAATCATTTTGAATTTACGATTTAGTGTCTAATTTTCGGAGGAGCATTTCAAGCACGTGTGTTTGTAGTGAAACAATATTTTGTTCTACGTAAATTAATTTAATTTTAATTTAATTTTAAATCAGAATTGACAATGTCTAAGGTGAGAAAAGTAATTAAATATTGCAGACAGTTGTTATGAACTTTTAATTTCTTTAAAATATTAGTTCTGAGCTTGTGATCAATAGAAAATTTAATTAAAAACACAGGTAAAGAGATTAGCGATCATTAGCCAATATTTCCACGAGGCATTACTATAGTTATTAGGAGGGCCCTCAGGATTATAACACTTTACTAGAGTGGCAGTTTTATAACAGGAAAAGGATAATAAACAAAAAATAAGTTCAAAATGGTGATTTAGACAATGTTAGAAACTCGATCTCAACGAAATGACATTAAATGACCGAAATTGTTTCTGTAAAAAAATAAAATTTGTCCTAAATCCCAATTACTCATTTAGGACAAAATACTTTCAGTTTAGGTCAAGACTGGCATATATGACCGTTTCCAGACCCTTGTACCTGACACTCTTATTCTCATTATATACATTTGACTTAGGCTAATAAGCAATCAATCTTCAAAATTGTAAACATACCGATCTATAAATATAACTTGTCAGGTCATAGAGGAAAGATGCAACTATATTTTAGCTTAATTCAGTTTTTCTTGTCACAAACAGTATGTACTAGAGATGAAGCTTAAAAATTATGTCATAATGGCTTTCTTTTCAGAAAGTTATATGATCATAGGTCACTTCATTATCATATAATATGTATATATTAGATTTGAACTCTGGTGTAAAACTTAATATTTCTTTGAAACATAAAATGTAGGTCAGAGATATAATTGGAAACATAAAACTCCCTAAGGATACATTCAATTGCATTGCTAAACAAGGATTGATATATATATATATATAAAGATTTTTTCAATAAATTTATGACAGATTCAGTATGTAGCAATAGAACTATGGTACACTTGATACTATATATACATATCAAAATATAAAATATAAATACTGTTCATACTTGAGCTAGACCTTCTGAATGTGTGCCAACCCAACATAGTTTCTACAAATGTAGTAACACATATATAATTATGAATGCTGGATTCATAAACATGTATCTATAATGAAGTACCTCTTGAGCCTTCAAATTTCTGTTTTCTGAAAACTGCACTTCATTCCATACCACTTCGACACCTTCTTCTGTGTCCATAGCAAGAAAGGCATAATCAATACCTGGAACATCACGCTGCTCTACCTACAAAAATATTTTATAGTGTGTTTAAATTAAAACATCTTTTTTAAAATCATTTAAGCATTAAAGGGGCACTAGCTATGATATATATAAAAAAATAAAGTATGATTTTTTTTAGATCAATCATTAATCGAATTAGAATAATGAAATAATAATTTGCTTTTAGCAATCAATTTTCTTTAATTTTGTTGAAATAAGCGATTAAACATAATTTTTGACTGATTCACTTGCAAGTGAAAATGTCATCATCATTCTAACCGGTATTCATGTGAACTTCAAGTTAACCCCTAGCTAGAGATTGACAACGCATGCATTGTACGTGTACTGGTTATTTAAAGAAAAAGAATGTCAACAATGAAAATGAAACTACAGTAAATCATTTGATTACTAATTCGATGCACATAAAATCATTCTTATATGATTAAAAACAATGAGAAACATCTATTTTTAATCTATAAAATGAAATCAAACAGACCTATAAAAATCCAATTGCACGTGTTGGTTTAATCTATTCGTATCTTTATTTTTGTTTACATCGCTTATTTGGTCATCTGAGGTCAAATCGATAGTTAATTAGATGGTGTCTGGACTAAAATACACACGAAACGAACCTATATATTATCTACCCCATGCTCTGTAAACTGTTTATTTTAGACTTTTGATAGTTTGGATAAATGTTTTACATGGTTATAAACCAAATATGAGAATTTGAGTCAAATCGGTTACAATGAATTTGACAGTTAGTGCCCCTTTAACATATACACAGTAACTTCATTGTATCACCACAGTTTGTTCCTAGCAATTCGTAAAAACCTTATCTGTAATGTACTATGTACATCATGTATACACAAGACTGTTTATTAAACATTGCAATTTCCACAGTATAGGTGCATGTTATCCTCAAATAAAACAGCTGAGGACTATAACTTTTGAAGAATACCACGCAACAAATATTGTGGATAGCAAGTAAAGAATCACTCTAAGTGTTTTGACATTCCACAAAGCAAAACACCACAATATTCAAACTCATTCTTTGTAAAGACAGTGATCGTGTGGAATCAGCTAGACAACACTGAAGTGCACTCATCAAGAACAGAGAGCTTCAAATCTGCTCTCACGCCAATAAATCGGTGGCAGATTCTCAAACCGTTGAATTAAAGCCAGTATTGGTATTGGCAAGGTATTCATACAGGTACAGAATGCACATTAAGTGTTGAATTACCCTGGCACTGATTAGACTTGCAGTCTATCTTATGATTTTAATCTTAATTAAATTTTACAGTCACCATAATAATACAATACTAGAATCTAGGTCCATTCGCCAAAAACATTCCAACAGATTTAGACAATTTATTATAAACAATCAATTTGCCAAATGCAGAAAGTATCAATCAACTATTAGCGGAGTACATAGAGGAAACAAACCGTTTTAGTGGATAATTTAATACAAATTTCTTTTAATTTTTAATATTTTTTAATTTTTCATGCCATTTCGATAACCTCATTAACCATTTTTTTCTTTTTTTTTCACTTGATACATTTATATAAGTCTATAATATTTTTAAAGCGCCACCTACAATATCTAAGTACAAAGGAGAAACTACACTAGTGATAATAATTTTACAAGAGAGGATAATTCACAAGAGAGATTACTCTGTCATCACGACAAAGATTGAAGATTGAAGATCAAAAACATGTTCACGCCCATTCATATTCACCCCTTTAAGGCCCTTATCACTTTGGCACTTAAATTCTATTTCGCACCCTTATGTTTTTATGTTTTTGTGTTTAATAAATTATTTTATAATGGAGTTTTGGTAAGTGTATTGCTATAGCCTCGGCTATACCATATATGGACCATAATTTGGTATTCGGCCTTTGGTTTCTTTTTGTATCCTTTTTTATAAGTTCTAAAACTTTAACTTTTATTCTGTGGGTTGTGTTGGTGTTAGAATAGTATTAATGGAACAATTGAGTTTTTCAAGAAAAAAATAATACATTTTGATTCACCGTTTACATGACAGGAAACCAAACAGAAAACCAATCTATATTTTCTTTATTTTGTACAATATATTTCAAAAGACATAAATGAACACCATTACTAGTGTTACTTGCTTCATGTTAATATTTAAAATTTATTTTCAATGTTTTTTTTAAACGCGACAGGAAACCATAAGAAACCGAAAGCATTTTTTTAGTTTTATTTTATTGCAAAATCTGCTTAAAATAGTCTGAACAGTATACTTTTTCTTAAAATCCATCTTAAATGTAACAGTATTATAAAACTCCTAAATATGTGCTTGTTTTGAAAACAATTAGTAATAAATAAATTTGGTGTATTTACTGTCTTCTGATTGGTTAAAATTATTAGTTTTATTTTCAATGTTGTCAATTTTGATGGCGACACGCCCACTCTGACGTTGTGTATTCATACGCCAACATGTGTGTACGTTAATTGTTATTGTTAATATAAATAATATAAAATGTTCCTTGAGCCTTATTTTTGATAGAAATTTATTTATAATGAATGGCAATAATTTATTTTGATTTTATTGAACCATAAAACTAATTTTTGACTCTTCACATTTTACATAATCCGCTTCGCGGATTATTCAATGTGAAGAGTCAAAAATTAGTTTTATGGTTCAATAAATTCAAAATAGATAATAGCCATTCATTAACAATTTATTCAGAAATTTCCATATTTTCTTCATTGATACAGGATACCATAATCGTTGTATCTTGATGTTTTAGCCAAAAAAATGTATTTATATTTGGTTTTGAAATTCCAGTTATATACAATTTATTCCAAATCATTGGCAATGTAAAATTCTTTAAATCCAGTAAAGAAAAAAACTTTTAACTTGGAATTAAAATCTTTAAAATAGGCACCATGTGATATTTGTGACCTGTACACCATCTACATGGTTTCCACATTTTAACCTACTTTAGTGGGCTAAAATCAATAAATTACTTCCTTTCAAGTCATGCATGGAAAAGTTTACTTCTCCTTTGACAAGTTTATTGCGTTTCTGAAAAGTGTTTGCAGAACATGAATAAAAAAAAATAATTAAAAATTGTGACAAAGATAGCAACTTTGTACACTCCAAGTGTAACGGTATATTAACATGTATTTTTTATTAAGTTATCTTTATTCACCTAAAATATCCAGTAATATTTACTGCTGAAGCAAAATCAAGCCAACGAGCATCGGCACAATGATAAGAGACGTAATGTCGATTGAATTTTCAAAGGACCCTTTACATCGTTATCAGGAAACAAAGTGTGTCATAACGTCTGTCAAATCTGAAATCGATTTTGTCAAGTCATTGGGCATTTATTTTCACACAAGATCGTATGTAACATTATGCACATAGGAAAAACAATAGACCCCCGGTGCAATCTCTTTGAAAATTGTATTTTCCTTTTTTAAACAAGACGAAACAAGTCTACAGATTATGTTTGCTAACATCCCGTTGGAAACAAAAACAATGTTTATACCTAGTATTTCATACATCTGGCCGCAAGGGCGTGATCACATGTTAGTCACATGTTTCACGTATGACCGGAAATGATTAGAACTTAACGACAAAAACAATTTTAATAAAAAAAAAGGAAATAACTGGACTTCAGTTTCGTTTGAAATGTAACGCATAACGATAACGTCATTTTCTAACTTAATTATTACGAAGAACAAAACTAGAATGTAAATCATCTCTGATTTACCTGTTTGAACATCTCGCGAGAGTTCATATTTGCATATTGTTATAAAGAATTCTATTACAACAAAGCAGATTACATCATCTAAAATTTGCGTTACGAAATTGGAAACCAAAGTAACGCTAGTGTTCTTACACCTGCTACAGAAATACTTATAGTTCTCGGCATTTTCTTCTGACTATTCTAATTGGTCGATGTTCTTTATTATTTGAAAGCAAAAGTTACGAATTTGCCGGTTATAAATCAGTCAGCGTTATGCACTTCGGAAGCGAAAAGTAACGCGAGAAACGACACAAAAATACTGTCGTATAATCTTTGAAATTTGTTAATTTCAATTTTTTTTCTAGGGAAGAGTAGCATACACTTGTATGTTGATAAAAATAAAGGCTTCTTTAGATGTAGTTACAACTTTTCTTACAGTAATACACATTTTTATCACTTTTCTATCGTTATAGGAAACGAGCCCAATAGCAAATTATGGTCCATATACATGTACATGATGTAGTACAACTGCTATGACTATTGTATTCCTTTTCCCAAATGTTAGTAATCTTGTAATACATTTAAGTGAGTGATATTTCATAGAAAAAGTTTTCAATCTGTATCAATATAAATTCTGCCAATGTAGGCACTCCTCCAAAATGAAATTATGAAGATAGTGAAGTAAATTTGATTATTTTCTTACTTCTTCTCTTCTTTTCTGCCATCTGCCACATGGCGAATATTCTAAGACTTCCCCTTCATCTTCAGACTCGTCAGCACTGTCATTTTTTTCTGGTTGTTCCTGGTCTACATCTCCCATGTCAAAGTTCTTATATGAACAAAATTTCTGATCATTCACGAAAAATTTATTTACCTTCGGAGCAGACGGAAATTGGATAGATCACAACTTCAGCAGCAAATATTAGAATAAAAATAAACAGAAATGAAAGAGTCGCGCCCTCCAGGTTATATAAAAAGGTAAAAACTTATCAATATTGTTCATGACAATGGATTCATTTTAAGTAATCCAATTTCCACCTCTTGTTTAACATATAATATTTTCGTCGGACTTGTTATTTGATCACATGACCAATGGGGAACTAACCGCGAAATACACATGTGGAAATCTGGAATGTTTACCAAAGATATTGACTAATTTAGCGACATTATGGGTGTCTATTTGTCGACGCCAAACACTGAAAAAATTTCAAGTGACGAAACATGTCAAGGTTTCAAATATGGGGCATCTTCAATGCAGGGTTGGCGAATGGCGCAAGAGGTGAAAACAACATCATCATGATCAAAAATATTATGACCCTTAAAAGTCTAAATTTCTTAGTTTTGCTTGAACGACTTCCATTGAAGAAAACAATAAAAAAAAATCCATGATAATGTCTTAAGAAATGTTGTCAAATACACTTTAAAAAGCTACATAACAGTCCATTTATTGTTTAATTAAGTCAGTTGCTTTCATTTTAACTAGGCAGTGTCTGCGCGTACCCGCATGCGGGTACGAATAGTCATATTGACGGTCTTGGCTGCGCGTACCCACATCTGGTTTTCTAGTAAAATGCTATAGGATTGGGAAATGAAATGTGAAATATATACGGAAATTATCTATAATATGGGGATTTCGTGTATAGTCGCCGTCAGCTGAAATTCGTAGCGGTTATCGGTAAAAATAATTAAACTATCAATCGCATTCACTCGAGATATAGTTTTTCACATTCCATTCATAAATCGCAAAAAGAAAAACCACTACTGACCTACCTTTTAAGTGATCACACTGTGAACAATGTAAGGCCTATCTGCCCAAAACGCTTCTGGATTTAGATCCTTTGAAATACCTTTTTTTTATGCTTATTAAATATAATGTATCCCTCATTTGGTATAGCGTCCTGCTCCGCCATCAATCCTGTTATGCAGTTTCGTCATATACTTGATGATGTTTTGCTATGTCCTACGTCAATGAAAGGACATAGATTTGAGCCAAAAATGGCCATAGAGTAAATAAAGGACATAAATGTGAAATTATACAGGACATAGATTTGGAACGTCTGACACAATATTAAATAGGACATAGATTTGAGGCCGGACATAGATTTGAGGCTTGCATATATTTAGCCATTTTCTATTATAAAAAATTACATCATACCCTGGATAAAATTAGTGTTTTGTAATCAATTTTTTTTTAAATGAAATAAGTTTGCTCAACATCCTTGACAGTCTGTTGGGTTTCAATCTTTATTGGCATTTAAAATTAGCTAATGCACGGAATTACCAGATATTTGTAGAACTGTCAAGAAGGGGGTTTCTTAATTTTTGACACAAATTTCATAAATTCTTATAGTTGATATTCATCAAGGTTTCTTGAAATTAAATTATGTTGTGAATTTTTTTCCACTATAATAATTGTTTATTGGGTTTTTTTTAAGTGAAAGGTACATGGATACACAGGATGTACCACAATCTTTTAATTGTGGGATTATTAGGGCCCCGCCTTCAGGCGGGTCGCCCTATAGTGATCAGTCTGTCCGTCCGTCCGTCCGAATCTAGAGAACCATTATGATTTCATTCTTTATACTTTACATGTTTATTAACCACCACCAGAGGGCGTGTCATGATGTATATACAACTTCCTAGGTCAAAGGCGGGTCGCCCTATAGTGATCAGTCTGTCCGTCCGTCCGTCCGTCCGAATCTCGAGAACCATTATGATTTCATACTTTATACTTTACATCTTTATTAACCACCACCAGAGGGCGTGTCATGATGTATGTACAACTTCCTAGGTCAAAGGCGGTTCGCCCTATAGTTATCAGTCTGTCCGTCCGTAACACTTTAACTTTGTGTCCGCTCCATATTTAGAGAACCATTATGATTTCATACTTTATACTTTACATGTTTATTAACCACCACCAGAGGGCGTGTCATGATGTATATACAACTTCCTAGGTCAAAGGCGGGTCGCCCTATAGTGATCAGTCTGTCCGTCCGTCCGTCCGTCCGAATCTCGAGAACCATTATGATTTCATACTTTATACTTTACATCTTTATTAACCACCACCAGAGGGCGTGTCATGATGTATGTACAACTTCCTAGGTCAAAGGTCAAGGTAAAAAAACTTTGGTTTCAGTTGACAACCCTGTGTCCTGTGGTGAAGATCGTGTTCGCTCTATATCTTGAGAGCCGTTATGATTTCAAAGTTTATACTTGACATGTATATGAACCAACAACAGAGGGTGTGTCATAATTTATGAACGACTGTCTAGGGCAAAGTTAAAAGTCAAAAACTTTGGTTTCAGTTGACAACCCCATGTCCTATGGTAAAGATCGTGTCCGCTCTATATCTTGAGAACCGTTATCATTTCAAAGTTTATACTTGACATGTATATAAACCAACACCAAAGGGTGTGTCATAATTTATTTACAACTTCCTAGGTCAAAGGTCAAGGTCAAAAACTTTGATTTCAGTTGACAAACCCATGTCCTATGGTAAAGATACAATTTTTTAATGCACATTATTCACAGCGGGGCCCACAGAGATGGCTCCCATCTCAATGATATCTAGTTTCTTTTAATCTCCATTAATTGCAAATCAACTTTTTAAAGCCATTTATTTGTTATATATATATTTGGGGTTCATTAATTTAACAGCTTGTAATTTGATAGGTACATTACACATGTGCGAAATTTTGAAAATTTCATTTGCCCCAAAAATATATACTGATTTTGTTTTAAAAACAGGAAAATTTAATATTCAGCTGTTTCCTGAATTTCTGAAATTTTGTAGGTTAAAGTATTCCCCTGGATAAGTTACTTCGTTTAAACCTCTTTTTTTATTACTTGGTTTTAATACAGACAACTGCTGTGAAAAGTTAGGGTCGGAGGAGGTAAAAAAAATCAATCCTTTTTAAGCCCACCCAAATTTGTACTTGATCTAAAAACTAAACTCATAATAATCCTGCATTTTATTGGTCACTTTTGGTTGACTAATAATTAAAATTTTAAAAAAGCTAATATTTAAAGAAGTCCAAATTCATCACTAGAACTGGTATCTTATTTCTTCCTAATGCCAAAGCACTCATAATAAGAAACAATAAAAATTTGTAATAAAAATAATAGTCCCCAATTTATCACTAGAACTGGTACATAACATCTTCCCAATGATGATCAAATTGTATTTTAAAGTTATCAACGATCTTTGCAGACACAACTTTTTCGGGTAAACTATTCCGATGGTTTATATTATAATATTCGTTGGGGAAAATGTCACTTCTTATTTATAATTTTTTTCGTAAAAAGCATTGTAAATATTGATCTGAGACTGAGAGTGTCTGTAAGGATATAAGGGCATGAAGGGGGGATATCAAAGATTGAGAACAATGTTTTATTCAATGGCACGTAGGTTTCAGGGGAGTGAAACACACGTTTATGTAATTAGTCTGCATCATTTGAAAGTTTTATTTGGAATGCGTCGTTCATGACAACAACAGAATTTAACACAAAACAAAACTTTTTGAAACTCCTTAGATTATTTTTTTACTGCACTCGAAAATTCAGGTCGGCGGAATAAAAACAACATGAAATCTAAAATTTTTATTTTATTTCACTTTTAGACAAAATCAGGTCGACAGATCCGTAAACCAACTTATAAAAAATAAAAAAGCCTTATATTCTTTTCTCATACTAAAATGAGAGTCATTGATAAGTAAACAAATGTATAGTGTTCACATGTTCAAGGTTACAAGATAAACACAACTTATTGAATAGTATTTAATTTGATTAATGATATATATATGTTTTAATATGCTATCAAAACTATGTTGTTACATTATCATTATCATATATATATATATACATGTATATATCTGTTGTAGAGTTGACACTGGTTCAGACGTACTTATAAATATAATTATTTCTGTGACTGTATCTTACGTTAATTTGTAGGATCCTTTATCATAGATAATTTAGCTGATCTGTAACAATAACATCTTCATGCCTTATATATCATCATCATGTACTGTATTACGACACTAGATTAAAACCGACGAGGAAAGGTAACACCAGGCACCTGAAGGCTTCAATATTTATGAAGCCCAGGTGGTTGTTAGGTCTAGTGCGCCGGATACAGTGCAGGTGATTTGGTGTCTCGATATCTCAGAAGCATGGGTTCAAATCCCGGCGAGGGAAGAACAGAAAATTTGCGCAAGCAAATCTAAAGATCTAACATTGTTGGGTTGATGTTTAGACGAGTTATATATATATATATATATATAGAAGCCCAGGTGGTCGTGTGGTCTAGTGGAACGGCTGCAGTGCAGGTGATTTAGTGTCACGATATCTCAGTAGCATGGGTTCAAATCCCGGCGAGGGAAGAACAAAAAAATTGCGAAAGCAAATTTACAGATCTAGCATTGCTGGGTTGATGTTTAGACGAGTTGTATATATATACAAGTCTAAATTGAAAACTCCGTTCAAACCTATGATTGCGTTGGATAAAAACCGCAATTTTTATACACATGTGCATGTAAAACAAATTTCGTTGTAGAAGGGTCTAAATACAGCACAAACAACATTATCCAAAAGACCAAAGAAGTGAAAAAGTATATTTAAAATAGACGCATTTGACTAACAGGTCGAACAACTGATGTTCTTAAACCCTGCTGACTGTCATTGGTGATTGCCAAATAAAATTGATCACGAGATGTAACAAAATGGATCTTATATATATTCCTCAAGAGTCTCTTCTCGATAAATATTCTAGATGTCTTGATTTTGTGTTTTTGGGAAAATTAGACCATCCATATTTAATTCTATTTTTTTTTGTAGGATGCTCATAACTGTTTACTGGAGTTTGATGAAAATACAGCTCTATTTGCAGTTTATGATGGTCATGGAGGTAATTATAAACTGAACAAATCCTGTATTGAGATACTTTTAAGTATAATTTGTGCAGAGAATCACAACTAATTCCTTTTTATACAAAATAAAACACGAAAGGTTATTTTTGATTCTGTCAGTCATGATATTGGAGCTCAACAGAGGAGTGTAAATTTTTTCTAGTATTTTATGAGAGACGCAGAATAATCAAAACTTATGTTACCTTGTATCATCTTCGCTAGCCAAGGGTTACGATCCACTTCCCTTCTCTCCACCCATGGTAGAAAAAGCCAACATTTGTGATAACAATGTTGCGCCATTTATTCCAAAAACATTATTATTGACCAATGGTAGCACTTGAACTCTCTTTAGTTTGGAGGTGAAAACACGGTAGCGTCTAGACTCTACAAACTTGGAAGCAGGAAACGAAAATATATGTTGACATTCCAACATTTGTGTAAGAAACATACACAGGGACTTCTATTATTCGTTTGAAAACATTTAAATTGTCACTAAATATTGTTGTATTGTTTGGGGTGTAAAGAAATTGCACAATCAGCATGTTGCAATTGATTACCAACATTTTCTATTTTTACATGTGATCATGTTAGGTGCTTTTTATACGACCACAAAAACATATTGGTATCACGTCGTCGTCGTCAGCGTCTTCTGAAGATGGATGGTTTCCGGATAATAACTGTAGTGTAGGTAAACAAAAATCAATATAAAATTTTAACACAATGTTTATAACCACAAAAGGAAGTTGGGCTTTGGGGGTTATGGTCACTAAGGTTTAGGAATTAGGGGCCCAAGGGGCCCAATAATAGCATTTATCTAGTGTCAGAACAATAAGTTGTGTATAAGAATTTAAATTGTTCCGAATTTGTACCACAATGTTTAATACCATAAGTAGAAGGTTGAGATATATTTGAAGGGTTATGGGGCAAACAGTCTAGGAAAAAAAGGGCCAAAAACGCATTTTTGTAGTTTCAAGTCAATAAATTGGAGTTATCTTTCTTTGTCCAGAATGGTTATTGAATCACCTAAAACCAATGCTCTATATAATCTTTGAAATTTTGAGTTATCTTTCTTTGTCCAGAATAGAAGTTGAATCAAATTAAATCAATGCTATATTTATAATACTAAAATTACGAGGTCCAATTTGTCAGCTGTCATCACGTAAAAAACGATGGATCAAAAAATTCAACTTTATAACTAATATAGTACAAAGGTGTAGATTAAAAATTACACCACCCCAGGCCCTTTTGTTTTCCACTTAATTAATATTGCCAATAATTAAGAAGTTCCGGGTCGAGTCCGATACTGATACCAATAGTATATTCACCTGTTACCTATTACCTTATCTGTACGTTCCGCATCTGACAGGCGCACCAACAAACGGTGTATTCAGGATTAATATGCTATATACACGGGTCATAATCACAGGGTTGACACTACTAAATTGTCAAATTGTTACAGGTCTATTGTAGTATTTTAATCAGTAAGACTTTCTAAGATAACAATAAGAATACTAAAAATCTGGACTAAAAAATAAGGCGTATAGGTACAGTTTTCAATTTGTTAGCGGGCATGACGTAAAACAGCGAATCAAAGAATTCAACTTTATTTATAACTAATATAGGACAATGCTGTTGATTAAAAAATACTCCATTCCAGGACCTTTTGTTTTCCAAATAATTAATATTACCAATAATTGATAAGTTCCAGTTCGACGGGTTCAAACAGAAAGATTTGAAAGCAGAGAAAACTGTGTATCTTATAATCGGCATGACTTTATCAGATGACAATACTAATACTAAAATAAGGCTTGCGCATAGTTATATACTTTAATTCAGTCACAGAACCGCGATATCACGGGTGTGTTCTAGTACAATATACAATGCAATATTCACTTTTTTACCAACTGATAAATTAACGCAATCTTTACAATTCAGTGATTACATGCACTTTAATTACCATTTTAGGGTTATGCCCCTTTACAAGTGGATAGTTGAAAAAAAATTTAGTTTCTGTTAGTCTCCTAACTTAAGTTTGTCTCAACTAAATTTAATGAAATGTATATAATGCTTATTACCTCTAAACTCAGTTTAAGTTCAATTTTTGACAGCTTCACTTTTACAGTTCTTGAGTTATGTCCCTTTATAACGTTATATGCTAGCGGGGGCATCATCTGTGTCCTTTTGAACACATTCCCCATTTATTTTTTTAGAAGTTACTATTAATTAATATTAATTATACCCCCACTTTGAAAAAAAGGGGGGTATACTGTTTTACCTCTGTCTGTCCTTCCGTCAGTCTGTCAGTCAGTCCGTCCCTCCCATGAATATTTTTCCTCACATTTTTCTCAGGAACTACACTACCAGGATTTCTGAAATTTGGTTTCAGGCTTGATATAAGTCAGCTATACTGTGTGATGCGTTTTCAGATTCATCACTCGACAACTTCCTGTTTACCGAACACTTGTATCATTTTTATACGACCGCAAAAATTTTAATTTTTCGTCGTATATTGCTATCACGTTGGTGTCGTCGTCGTCGTCCGAATACTTTTAGTTTTCGCACTCTAACTTTAGTAAAAGTGAATAGAAATCTATGAAATTTTAACACAAGGTTTATGACCACAAAAGGAAGGTTGGGATTGATTTTGGGAGTTTTGGTCCCAACATTTTAGGAATTAAGGGCCAAAAAGGGCCCAAATAAGCATTTTCTTGGTTTTCGCACTATAACTTTAGTTTAAGTAAATTGAAATCTATGAAATTTTTACAAAAGGTTTATGACCACAAAAGAAAGGTTGGGATTGATTTTGGGAGTTTTGGTTCCAACAATTTAGGAGTTGGGGGCCAAAAAAGGGCCCAAATAAGCATTATTCTTGGTTTTCGTACAATAACTTTAGTATAAGTAAATAGAAATCAATGAAATTTAAACACAAGGTTTATGAACACAAAAGGAAGGTTGGGATTGATTTTGGGAGTTTTGGTCCCAACAGTTTAGGAATTAGGGGCCAAAAAGGGGCCCAAATAAGCATTATTCTTGGTTTTCGCACCATAACTTTAGTATAAGTAAATAGAAATCTATGAAATTTAAACACAAGGTTAATGACCATAAAAGGAAGGTCGGGTTTGATTTTGGGAGGTTTGGTCCCAACAGTTTAGGAATAAGGGGCCCAAAGGGTCCACAATTGAACTTTGTTTGATTTCATCAAAAATTGAATAATTGGGGTTCTTTGATATGCCGAATCTAACTGTGTATGTAGATTCTTAATTTTTGGTCACGTTTTCAAATTGGTCTACATTAAGGTCCAAAGGGTCCAAAATTAAACTTAGTTTGATTTTAACAAAAATTGAATCCTTGGGGTTCTTTGATATGCTGAATCTAAAAATGTACTTAGATTTTTGATTATTGACCCAGTTTTCAAGTTGGTCCAAATCGGGTCCAAAATTAAACTTTGTTTGATTTCATCAAAAATTGAATAATTTGGGTTCTTTGATATGCCAAATCTAACTGTGTCTGTAGACTCTTAATTTTTGGTCCCGCTTTCAAATTGGTCTACATTAAAGTCCAAAGGGTCCAAAATTAAACTAAGTTTGATTTTAACAAAAATTGAATTCTTGGGCTTTTTTGATATGCTGAATCTAAACATATACTTAGATTTTTGATTATGGACCCAGTTTTCAAGTTGGTTCAAATCAGGATCTAAAATTATTATATTAAGTATTCAGCAATAGCAAGAAATCTTCAAGTGCAATAGCAAGCAATTTTCAATTGCACAGTATTGCGCAATAGCAAGAAATCTTCAATTGCACAATATTGTGCAATAGCAAATATTTTCAGTTGCACAGTATTGCGCAATAGCAAGAAATATCTAATTGCACAATATTGTGCAATAGCAAGAAATTTTCAATTGGAGTTATCTTTCTTTGTCCAGAATAGTAGTTGAATCAACTCAAATCATTGTTTTATACAATATACAATGTATATTCACTTTTACTACCAACTGATAAATTAAAACAATCTTTACCATTCAGTGATAACAAGCACTTTATTTTACATTTTAATATTTTATGATGTATTTAAATGAGTAGTTATTGTTGCAAACTCCATTAGGAATTTGAAAAAGGGAAAGGGGGATGTGAAAAAAAAAATGGGGGGGGGGGTTAAATTTTTCTCATTTCAGATTTCATAAATAAAAAGAAAATTTCTTCAAACATTTTTTAGAGAGGATTAATATTCAACAGCATAGTGAATTGCTCAAAGACAAAAAAATATTTTAAGTTCATTAGACCACATTTATTCTGTGTCAGAAACCTATGCTGTGTCAACTATTTAATCACAATACAAATTCATAGCTGTATCCAGCTTGAATGTTGTGTCCATACCCCAAACGTTCAGGGTTTGACCTCTGCGGTCGTATAAAGGTGTGTCCTGCAGAGCATCTGGTTGATTGGATGCAACCAGTTACGGCTGCAAACAATGGAAATCATTGTCTTGTGTTTCTGAAATTCTATCTCAATCCGTCAAGGGTGGAGAGAAGGGAAGTGAGTCGTAACCCTTGGCTAGCAAAAAATGACCTTGTATATACATTTATAGATTTCTTTGTCAGAACTTCATATTTTACAATTGTAATTAAAATCAAACTGTTAAAACCCTAGTCAGGTGGTAATGTGTAGGGAAATGTAAATTTCAGACTACTGACTGGTTCAATTAAAAGATAAATCAGTACTGAAGAAAAAACATAATTAGACATTTACCCAAGTTGAGTAATGTCTCAATAATGTGACAATCATAAGCTGCTAGACTAGCTGTTCTCTGATTAGAATTTTAAAGTAAATAAATGAATAAAAGTGTTCTTCCCAGAGCCTTTTAGCATCATGGTAATGTGATGCTATAATCTTCAATGTAATGCTTTCTGTAGTGTTTTTTTTTTTATAGATTATGTTATGAATGTGATGCTATAATTTTTAGAAACAAGATGATATTTCAATTTCCCCTTTTTACCAGGATGCTAAATGAAATATCTGGGGAGAACACTGATTATTATAAATAATATATGTTATGCATATATAAAAATGTATATATATTGGTTTCAAAATGACAAAATATTTATTAGATTTAAAAATTAACTGCCTTTGTACCTTTATATCATTGAACAGAACTTGTATGAAATTATTTATTATGTGTACAGATTTGATCTATAGAAAGGTTATGTATGATGTGACATAGTTTCAGTTATCTCCCTTGGCTACTATCAAGTGTGATAAAAGAACACTGGATCCTTATGATGAATCAAGCAAGACTAAAAGAAATCAAAGTAGGTTAGAAACAAATGTTACAAAATTCTATTGGGCATTTTACCTATTTGAATTTTGTTGATTTATGAAGGTATTTGAGCACATGAACCTCAAATATGGCAATAAAAGGGAACTAACTGTTGCTAAAATTGGATAAATTGAAACCCATCTATACGCTTAAAAATCTGATGGTGTGTGTTTCTGTAGGTTGGATTTGCATTCAAAACCTCAACAGACATTTTTGATATATTTCAGGTGCAGAAGTAGCACAGTACTGTGCAGCTAATTTACCCCAATATATTAAAGAAACAAAGAGTTATAAGGAAGGAAGATTTAATGAAGCATTAGAAGAAGCATTTCTGGGTTTTGATGCCATATTAACCACCCCTAAAATTGTTCAGGAACTGAAAGTATTAGCTGGAGTGGAATCTGATGATGAAGGTTAGTCATCCCTCATAATCACCAAAACATTACATTTTCAGTTTGCGAGTATTAGATTGCATTGTCTTTTAATTTGTTAAAATTATTTTGTTTGAATTTCATAATATGGCTGCTGGTTTGGTCTGTCATAAACAAAATAAAACATTTATTCTTGATCTTATTATTATAATTTCAAATAATTATTTTATTTCAAAGGAGATCCTGCAAAGAGTCTCAAACAACAAAGAACTGAGGCAGAACTTCTTCGACAGGAAGCAGATATGCCTATTGAGGAGTTAATGGCAAAATATGAAGGTGAAGATAGTGCTCAACCTAGAACTAGAATTTTACGCAAAAAAACTCAGGTAAACTCACCTGTGATCAAACCTAGAAAATTTCCTTTTCCTCAAAATGCAAGTGAACAGGATATAGACACAAATGAGAACTCTGAAGTTAAATTAGAGGATAAAATATCAAATGGACATGCTGAAAATGAAAATAACATTAATTTAGAAAAAGAAAGTCAGATGAGTAGTTCGCTCTCATCGTCTACATCATCATCATTATCATCATCAGTCCAACAGGATGTAGTTAGCAGTTCAGCAGACAATTCATCTAAATCACCTTCAGAAGACCCATCTCAGTCATGTAGTAGTTCAAGCCAGAAGGAGGAAGCAACCTCTTCAACAGCAGACGGTTCTAGTCAGAAAGGTCTAGTTAGATCTAAAAAGACCTTAAAAAACCTGGAAAGCTCTGGAGTAAGCAGCTCAGACTCAACCCAGGTAAATAAAAAAAAAATTATAGTTAGGTTTACCTTTTTATATGTACAATTTTTACATCCTACTTCTCATATAAAATTCTTAATGACTCGCAGTTATATAACTTGTTGTGAAGATTCTTCTTGGTAAGGGTAACAATACATTATTGTGGAGGTAGATGAAGGTTCAATGTCCGTCCCTTTGTTCCTCGTTTTGTTTATGATGACAGTGTAATAACAGAATCTAGACACAGGACTAAAGATCTGAAAATTAAGTCATTGTGCGAAGTTATGCATCAAATGAGTTACAAACTTGTTGACCAAAACAATGTGTCAGAATTGTTGGCTATTTGAATTTGAAATTTGGAACATTGGAAAGTAGGTACATCTCCTGTAAAAAAAAAAGGGAATATTGAATTTAATTTTCTTGAATTGTTTAATGCACATGCATCAGGTGAATAACAAACCCAAATTGACTACCATATTTTATTGCTTGAAATTGCTTGATAACCAAATTCCAAGTCTTTTATCCCTATTTTTTTTTAGAAAAAACAAGCACAGTACCATTTCTTTAATGCTTTTATTTTGTGAAGCTCTAATCTCAACTACAGTATGAAAATTTCTTAACAGGACAATTTAATGAGAAAGTATTGACTTTCCTTAAATAATGTTGTCAAGACATACTTAAACATGTTTCATAGAAAATAGTTGTATTATTGTTGTATTTTTAGACCAAGGAAACTTCTAGTACAGGGACCAAAGTAAATGATTCTGAGATAAGTGATGGTCCTTCTTCATCCAATACAACAGAGGCAGCTTGTGGGTCTTCTTCTGCTGTAACCAGTGGATCATCCTCACAAAGTTCTGGTGGATCATCCTCACAAAGTTCTGGTGGTTCATCTGGATCCAGTTCGACTGGCTCTGGTGGAGGATCTGGCTCTGGGAGCTTTTTTATTGGGGAACCAGCTGCTGGTGGATCCTCTTCAAATAAGAATGAATCTGCAGGTAGTAGTAGTGGTATAAATGATGATGAAGATGATGATGAGGGAATGGAAGATTATGAAGATGAGGATTTATCTGGCAGTGACGATGATGAGGAATTTGAAGCTGCAAGGTAAATTTGCTTTTGTAGAGAACCACAGGCATGGACAATCTAATATAAAACTGCTCCATAAATCATTCCTTAAATCTAGAACGACATTTTAGGTAGGGTTCATGTTGCAGGGGTTAAAAAATCCACTAGCCCGACGCCCGGGACTAGACATTTACGTCTCGGGCAATCAAAACTTATAACCCAGTAAGCCCGACGGACTAGTAACAAAAAAATCTTGGCGTTTCTAAAATAGAAAGTGGAAAATCCCTTCATCACTTTTCTGTCTTAGCCAATCAGATTCAATTACGTCATCCAGGATTCCAAGAATTTGAACTGGTTTGTACAGGTCCTCATGCACAGTAACATGTTTTAAAAATAGAACAAATAACTCTGGGTGGCCCGGTATCATGTATTGATCGCAATTATTGTACTTTCAATATCGATTTCTCATTATATTTTATAAGGGGGATATTTTTCATTGGTTCTGTCGAGTTTTTCAATTAACGGTACCGGGGGGTATAATGTATTGATAGGTATTGATCCGTCTAGACTCTTGTCGGACAACTGTTTAAGCAGGGAGCACGAAACTATGTCAATGCAACAAAATATATCAAAATATTTTACTACGGCAAGCGCAGAAACTTCATCAACTTCAAGTTCAAAGCGAAAATCGGCAAATGAAGAGGATTCTAATGAGACTGATACATCTAAAAAAAATAGAAAGTACGATCGGGACAAGCGAAAAAGAACGTTCATAGCGACATGGAATGAAAGATTCCCGTGGGCAAGGTCGGTTGTTGAGGATGAAAAACCCGAGAGTATGTACTGTGAATACTGTCGGAGTTTTCCCGAGTATGCAAATAAAAAATCCGCCTTGTATGTGGGGACATCAAACATAAGAATTGATCCACTTGTTTCCCATGATAAAACAAATGAACATGTTTTCTGTGCAAGAAAATATTTAACGGCCCATACTACAACAGATAAAAACGAACTAGTTTATAGAAAAAAGGTGACTCCTGCCGAAAAGCATATTTTTAAAGCTTTAGTGAAATTATCTGACAAAGAAAAAAACAAAATGAGATATCTGTTTAATACGGCATATGCAGTAGCTAAAAAGGGAAAGCCCTTCTCTGACTTTATTTTTATGATGGAAGTACAAAAAATGAATGGATTTATTGACTTTGAAAATTACCAAAACATTCCATCATGCACAATGTTTATTGAGTCCATAGCTCAGGTCCTAAGGATCGGCATCAAGGCTGACATGAAAAAGGTCAACTTTATAAGTGTTATGGCAGACGGTTCAACAGATTCAGCGGTTATAGAGCAGGAAATTATTTACATAAGGTACGCCATGTTAACTGTCAATAAACATTATTGATATAAGTAAAATTACAAATATTTCAAATTCTTCCCTTTCCATTGGACAAACGAAAAGTTATCTTTGAAAGAGTTAACTGTTTTGCGGAACTTTTCCTTTTATAGGTTCCTTCAATTTTTCTATAACTAAGCATAAAAAAACGTAAAATACCTATGTGTAAAAAGGGCAATGAGTACCCCATTGCACATTTCGAAAATATTATTTAATAGATCGTCTTGCGTGTAAAATTGATAAAGTTAAAAACATTGATAATTAAACTTAGATGTTGTCTCATTTGGAAATCACACCACATCTCCTTATTTTAATATTTCAGTCCAGTCTCATATGAGCCAACTTATTAACTTGTAACCGACCGTGTACAATATAGTACAAGTCCTACTCACATTGAACTTTCATTTCAGGTATATGGATCCAACTGAAAAGTTACCAGTTGTTAGAATGATCGACATTGTGTCACTTAATTCTGCAGATGCTCCCGGAATACTCGAAGCGATAAAAGAAGGGTTAAAATCTGTTGGTCTCGATTTTGAACAGTTAAAAGCCAATGATGGAAGTTATCCAAATCTATTAATGGTTAATTTTGATGGGGCCTCGGTGAATTTTGGTTGTAAAAGTGGTGTTGTGAAACGAATTCAAAATGCAGTGTCTGAAAAGGTGTTTGCAATTCACTGTATTGCTCATAAATTAGAACTGGCAGTTTTAGATGCAAATAAAAAATTTACCTACATGACAAAGTTTGAAAATACACTGAAGGGAATTTTTAACTTTTATCATTATTCACCACGAAGAAGGCGCCAAATAAAGGAAATCGCAAATATGTTTGAAACTGATTTGACACATTTTTCGGGGGTAAAGCAAGTGAGGTGGCTTGCAAGCAAGGACAGGGCAATTAAAGCTGTGCAAAATAATTTCCCATTAGTTGTTAGTCATTTGGAGCATAATTATGAGGCTGGTAATAGAGCAGATGATGCTAATAAATCTAAAGGGTATCACAATGACTTGACTTCATTTAAATTTGTCAAAGTTCTTCACTTCCTGTTAGATGTCTTGCCTATTCTTACTAAACTGTCTAGGTGTTTTCAAAAGAACGAAATCCTGATTTTTCAAGCCAACGATTTCATTGAATGTACAGTAATGGAACTGATTGCTTTAAAAACTGTACCAGGTAAAAATATGAATGACTTTGGAACAGAGTATGATGTTGACAGTAATGAATATAAAGGTGTTAAATTGCGCAATTTTGCAAACTGTAAAATTTCTTACACAGATGATAATGATATTATGAATTTCCTTACAGACACTATATCTTATATTAATAAGAGATTTGAAAATTTGAAGCAGGAACCACTATGCTTATTTAGAATCTTTGACATATGTAAATGGCCATTTGATGTTCAACAGTTAGCTTTGCATGGTATGCATGAGATCAGAAAACTTATGAATGAATATCTAAATGAACACTTTACTGAGGTTGAAATTGACGAAATCCTTGGACAGTTTACAGATTTTAAAGTAAAGTGCAGGCATCTGAAAAGTGAAAATGTCGTTCAAGTCATGTCTAGCTATATATTACAAGAATCAGTTAAGGACACAGCATTTGCTAAGCTTATTGAGTGCATAATGTCAATTTCTATAAGCACAGCTAGTTGTGAAAGGGGGTTCTCACATATGAAAACTGTTAAAACAAACTTGAGAAGTACAATGACACAGTATAACCTAAAGAACCAGCTTCTTGTTATGAATGAAGGTCCAGAGTTATCACAATTTAAATCAGATGCCAGTATTGAACACTGGCTGTTGTCCAGTGAAACTACCAGGCATGTCAATCATCATTAATTGCCTGGACCAAGGTCAAAGGACAGAAATCAAAACTTGAATATTCGAGATGAAAATGACAATGCTGTCTTTGATGTTGAATTCCAAAAAGATGCATGAAGATCCTTGTTATAATTAAAAAATAAAACATAAACTTCATTTGATTTATTTTATTAAATTATAGTGTACTACAAATGCCCTTTCAAAACATGACACACATTCCCAGCGTCTTATGCAGCACACCCTGAGTGATTTGTAAGTGATACTTGGGCTAGCAGGTTGGTTTTGATGGGCTAGCAGTTCTTGAAACAGGGCTAGTAAAATCCTCCTGCCAACAAGTCCTGGGCTAGTTAGCTGTAACAAAATTTTTTAACCCCTGTGTTGCTTAGTTTTTTTTCAAATACTCAATAACAACTTATTTTAAAATACTGCAGATTCATTAATATTCATTAAATACCAATTTCAAGGATTTCATGGGAACAAGGGAAGCACTAACTCAAAGGTTCAACAAATTACAAATTTTCTAAAGGAATATATGCAGACTGTCAAAACAACGAAATTAAATAACCACGAAAATGCAAGTTTTCCTCAATCCAGGAAAATTGATACCCACGAAAATAAATAAATCCACATTAGGTAGATATCTACTAGAGATAAATTGGTGGACAATAAACCTCAAAATGCTACTTGTTTGTTAGTGCTAAATATGTTTTCTATATATTAGTGATGAAGATGATGAAAGTGAGGATGATGAAGAAATTGAAGAGGAGGATGAAGACAGTTATATGGCTGAAAGAACACCTACAGAAGAGGTTTGTTTTAAATATAAACTTTTTAACTAACCTTTGTCATGAATGTCCTGTATAGGATTTAGTAATAGGGACACCAGAAAAGAAGTTTTTAGATCATCGACTGAATTTATTAGTGGAGCAACTTATAAGACTGTAAATGATCCAAGCAGAAATATAGAACAGCTTAAAGTGTTTTGATGAGACAAAGACTGTATACTGGCTACTATATACGAAAGTTATCTGATCCATTGTTGACTTTCTGAAGTATAATTATAGATTATCGTTGATCATCTCAACGAGATTGATTTTCTCGCTTGAGCTGGTACAGCAAAAGTGAGAATAGCAATCGAGTTGAGATGACCAATTATAATCTGTTTATCGCTATTTTACCTATGACGACGTTGTCAATTTCATGTCAATTTCCATAGCAACACCACATGGCCTCCTTAGTTTCTAGCGATAATTTTTCCATCTCAAGCGAGTAGCATGATATGAAAATTATCACAAAAAAAGATCAAAAGAAAAATACACAAAATAGCGATAATAATGCTGTATCTGACATTCCTTGTTTGGTTAGATATTTGATAATAAAAAGAATGTTTTTTTATCAAAAGTAATGAAACGCTTTCTCCAAAATCTATGTAAACAAGAAGACATATTTCTGTATGTTTATATATATACTGAAGTGCAAAAAAAACGTCGTATTTTTCGAAAACTCAAATTTGCAAATGCATTGAAAATGAATATTTATTTATTTTGGTTTAGGTGAATTACCTTCAAATGATGCTATGATTATGTTTAAATCTCTGTTGCGGCTGACTGCACTCATTAATTCCTGCGTTATTATAGTGGTTTCGGTGGGACACGTTTCACAGTCAAATTTCATAAAGATGAGATGCACGTTTAATCAGTGCCTCTATAAGGGTATTTTTAGGGGTGCAAAGTTTTTGTGTCATAATAATCTGTTTGATGCAGTACTGATGCTATGACTTAGCCCATGACAAAGAGAACAGGCAATAGGACGTTTGAATGCTGGACGGCGACCTCAAGTCGTTGCAAATGCATTTAACGGAAATGTATGCACTATCCGACGTCTACGTTAACGTCACAATGCAACAAACAGTACAAATGACCGTCCATACTACTGAATTAATTAAATCTGAGATTGTGTGGTGAAAAACTTTATCAATGAACAGTGAATGAACTGAAATGATGTAAATTTGTTAAATAACAAAGGTATTTATACTCCCATTCAATAAAAAATATATAGCATTTCTTCCTTCATTATGATTGCCTTAAATTACTGCCACGTTTCTTTTGTGGTTCAGTATATATCTTTATCTTTAAACCGTAAATGATCTACATATACACATTTTCATTGATTAAATGATGAAACCATGAAATTTCTATCATTTGAAGGGATTTATTTTTCTAAAACTATGCAAATGTATATAAACAGAATCAGAATTATATTAAACCACAGTTATTTAGGAATTGTTTTCTTCATATTTTTCAGCCAGGTTCAGATAGCGGAAGTACAGCAGTTTTAGCCATGATAAAAAACAAAAAGCTATATGTAGCAAATGCAGGAGATTCAAGGTGTATACTGAGTCGTGGTGGAAAAGCTATTGATATGTCTGTTGACCACAAACCTGAAGATGAAGTTGAAAAGAATCGCATTGAAGCTGCTGGCGGCAAAGTAACAGAGGAGGGACGTGTAAATGGTGGCCTCAATTTATCAAGAGCAATAGGTTTGACTTTATATAATTATAAAAAGTATTAATAAAACATTGAAGTAATTGTCCCCTTTAGGCTGTAAAATTGTAGTGTGTGAAATAAGGAAATGCTAGACTTCAGTAGTATAAGCAAACTTATGTTTAATTATAAATGGATGTTTATCAAATTTATAAGTGGAATTTATGCTATAAATATCTCAGCCTTGATTGTAAATGAGTGCTGTTGATACTTTTCTACATAAGTTATGATCAAAGATATCCATGGCTCGTGGAATGTAAAAAAACATTTTCTTCAGTGAATTTCAATACAGAGATTCAGATTAGTGATGGTTTGGAGTTCCTTCCATTTTTCAGTGAAGTTTGAAAATGAATATCCCTAAAAATTTGCCTGTGAAGTATGTCAGTTTAATCAACATTGTAAGTTTTGAAATGAAATGAACACATTTCATTGCTTAAAAGACTAGGATCTTTAAGTTGTAAAAGAAAAATGAAATTATAAAAATGTCAATTTTTGAACCTTTTTTTGTGAGTTGTTTGATTTTTGTTTCAGAATTGTTAACTTAAGTCTATAACACATCTTAAAATAAAGACTATGTCAGTGCATTGCAATCATATTTTTCTAATTCACCCTGTTTTAATTATTTAAGGTGACCACTTCTACAAAAGAAATCTGGAAAAAACTCCAAAGGAACAGATGATAACAGCACTACCAGATATAGAAACTATGGAGTTGCAAGAAAATGATGAGTTTATGGTTCTTGCTTGTGATGGCATATGGTAAAATCATATTCAATGAGCAATCAGTTAATAAGATTTTTTTATTGTCCTTATATATAACATTATATTGTTATTTTGAAACAATTGTAAATGGAACAATTCCCTAACAGGAACTTGACTAAATTGCACTGATGTATTAGGATACACAATACATATTTATTAGTAATTAAACCTGTGTTAACTAAAACACCTGTCTAATCTAGACAAAATCTCAGGACCAAATTAGTATAGTTTACATACATTGACATGATTCCATTATGATATAATTAGGGCATCAGTGGCCAACTGATCTAAGTAGTAGAATATCTGTATCACTATCCAGTCAACACTGAGGTTGTGTTTGAATCCTGCATGGGGTAGGTGCACGTGACTTCAATCTTCATTGATGATTTACTGAAGGTCATGGATCTCTCTAGGCACCCTGGCTTCCTCCAATATAAAAAAAAATTACTGCCATGAAATAATACAATAGTGTTGAAAGTTGTATAATACACCAATTGATCAATTATGATATAATCGTCTTACCCTCACTCATAAAGTAGGACTACATTGCACTCACTTTGTCTCTGTTGTTTTTCTGTTTGACATATGATGAGGGGTATTCTTAGTATGACAACATGTACATTTGTGTTTGACATACGATGAGGGGTATTCTTAGTATGACAGCATGTACATTTGTTTTTGACATACGATGAGGGGTATTCTTAGTATGACAACATGAACATTTGTCTTTGACATACGATGAGAGGTATTCTTAGTATGACAACATGTGCATTTGTCTTTGACATACGATGAGGGGTATTCTTAGTATGACAACATGTACATTTGTCTTTGACATACGATGAGGGGTATTCTTAGTATGACAACATGTGCATTTGTCTTTGACATACGATGAGGGGTATTCTTAGTATGACAACATGTACATTTGTCTTTGACATATGATGAGGGGTATTCTTAGTATGACAACATGAACATTTGTGTTTGACATACGATGAGGGGTATTCTTAGTATGACAACATGAACATTTGTGTTTGACATATGATGAGGGGTATTCTTAGTATGACAACATGAACATTTGTGTTTGACATATGATGAGGGGTATTCTTAGTATGACAACATGTACATTTGTCTTTGACATATGATGAGGGGTATTCTTAGTATGACAACATGTACATTTGTCTTTGACATACGATGAGGGGTATTCTTAGTATGACAACATGAACATTTGTGTTTGACATACGATGAGGGGTATTCTTAGTATGACAACATGAACATTTGTGTTTGACATACGATGAGGGGTATTCTTAGTATGACAACATGTACATTTGTCTTTGACATATGATGAGGGGTATTCTTAGTATGACAACATGAACATTTGTGTTTGACATACGATGAGGGGTATTCTTAGTATGACAACATGTACATTTGTCTTTGACATACGATGAGGGGTATTCTTAGTATGACAACATGTACATTTGTCTTTGACATACGATGAGGGGTATTCTTAGTATGACAACATGAACATTTGTGTTTGACATACGATGAGGGGTATTCTTAGTATGACAACATGAACATTTGTCTTTGACATATGATGAGGGGTATTGTTAGTATGACAACATGTACATTTGTCTTTGACATATGATGAGGGGTATTGTTAGTATGACAACATGTACATTTGTCTTTGACATACGATGAGGGGTATTCTTAGTATGACAACATGTGCATTTGTCTTTGACATATGATGAGGGGTATTCTTAGTATGACAACATGTACATTTGTCTTTGACATATGATGAGGGGTATTCTTAGTGTGACAACATGTACATTTGTCTTTGACATACGATGAGGGGTATTCTTAGTATGACAACATGTACATTTGTCTTTGACATACGATGAGGGGTATTCTTAGTATGACAACATGTACATTTGTCTTTGACATACGATGAGGGGTATTCTTAGTATGACAACATGTACATTTGTGTTTGACATATGATGAGGGGTATTGTTAGTATGACAACATGTACATTTGTCTTTGACATACGATGAGGGGTATTCTTAGTATGACAACATGTACATTTCTGTTTGACATACGATGAGGGGTATTCTTAGTATGACAACATGTACATTTGTCTTTGACATATGATGTGGGGTATTCTTAGTATGACAACATGTACATTTGTCTTTGACATACGATGAGGGGTATTCTTAGTATGACAACATGTACATTTCTGTTTGACATACGATGAGGGGTATTCTTAGTATGACAACATGTACATTTGTCTTTGACATATGATGTGGGGTATTCTTAGTATGACAACATGTACATTTGTCTTTGACATATGATGTGGGGTATTCTTAGTATGACAACATGTACATTTGTGTTTGACATATGATAAGGGGTATTCTTAGTATGACAACATGTACATTTGTCTTTGACATATGATGAGGGGTATTCTTAGTATGACAACATGTACATTTGTCTTTGACATACGATGAGGGGTATTCTTAGTATGACAACATGTACATTTGTCTTTGACATATGATGAGGGGTATTCTTAGTATGACAACATGTGCATTTGTCTTTGACATATGATGAGGGGTATTGTTAGTATGACAACATGTACATTTGTCTTTGACATATGATGAGGGGTATTGTTAGTATGACAACATGTACATTTGTCTTTGACATACGATGAGGGGTATTCTTAGTATGACAACATGTACATTTGTCTTTGACATACGATGAGGGGTATTCTTAGTATGACAACATGTACATTTGTGTTTGACATACGATGAGGAGTATTCTTAGTATGACAACATGTACATTTGTCTTTGACATACGATGAGGGGTATTCTTAGTATGACAACATGAACATTTGTCTTTGACATACGATGAGGGGTATTCTTAGTATGACAACATGTACATTTGTGTTTGACATACGATGTGGGGTATTCTTAGTATGACAACATGTACATTTGTCTTTGACATATGATGAGAGGTATTCTTAGTATGACAACATGTACATTTGTCTTTGACATATGATGAGGGGTATTGTTAGTATGACAACATGTACATTTGTGTTTGACATACGATGAGGGGTATTCTTAGTATGACAACATGTACATTTGTCTTTGACATACGATGAGGGGTATTGTTAGTATGACAACATGTACATTTGTCTTTGACATATGATGAGGGGTATTCTTAGTATGACAACATGTACATTTGTCTTTGACATATGATGAGGGGTATTCTTAGTATGACAACATGTACATTTGTGTTTGACATACGATGAGGGGTATTCTTAGTATGACAACATGTACATTTGTCTTTGACATATGATGAGGGGTATTCTTAGTATGACAACATGTACATTTGTCTTTGACATATGATGAGGGGTATTCTTAGTATGACAACATGTACATTTGTCTTTGACATACGATGAGGGGTATTCTTAGTATGACAACATGTGCATTTGTCTTTGACATACGATGAGGGGTATTCTTAGTATGACAACATGTACATTTGTCTTTGACATATGATGAGGGGTATTCTTAGTATGACAACATGAACATTTGTGTTTGACATACGATGAGGGGTATTCTTAGTATGACAACATGTGCATTTGTCTTTGACATACGATGAGGGGTATTCTTAGTATGACAACATGTACATTTGTCTTTGACATATGATGAGGGGTATTCTTAGTATGACAACATGTACTTTTGTCTTTGACATATGATGAGGGGTATTCTTAGTATGACAACATGTACATTTGTCTTTGACATATGATGAGGGGTATTCTTAGTATGACAACATGTACATTTGTCTTTGACATATGATGAGGGGTATTCTTAGTATGACAACATGTACATTTCTGTTTGACATATGATGAGGGGTATTCTTAGTATGACAACATGTGCATTTGTCTTTGACATATGATGAGGGGTATTCTTAGTATGACAACATGTACATTTGTCTTTGACATACGATGAGGGGTATTCTTAGTATGACAACATGTACATTTGTGTTTGACATATGATGTGGAGTATTCTTAGTATGACAACATGTACATTTGTGTTTGACATACGATGTGGGGTATTCTTAGTATGACAACATGTGCATTTGTCTTTGACATACGATGAGGGGTATTCTTAGTATGACAACATGTACATTTGTCTTTGACATATGATGAGGGGTATTCTTAGTTTGACAACATGTGCATTTGTCTTTGACATATGATGAGGGGTATTGTTAGTATGACAACATGTGCATTTGTCTTTGACATACGATGAGGGGTATTCTTAGTATGACAACATGTACATTTGTCTTTGACATATGATGAGGGGTATTCTTAGTGTGACAACATGTACATTTGTCTTTGACATACGATGAGGGATATTCTTAGTATGACAACATGTACATTTGTCTTTGACATACGATGAGGGATATTCTTAGTATGACAACATGTACATTTGTCTTTGACATATGATGAGGGGTATTCTTAGTATGACAACATGTACATTTGTGTTTGACATATGATGTGGAGTATTCTTAGTATGACAACATGTACATTTGTGTTTGACATACGATGTGGGGTATTCTTAGTATGACAACATGTACATTTGTGTTTGACATATGATGTGGAGTATTCTTAGTATGACAACATGTACATTTGTCTTTGACATATGATGAGGGGTATTCTTAGTATGACAACATGTACATTTGTCTTTGACATATGATGAGGGGTATTCTTAGTATGACAACATGAACATTTGTCTTTGACATACGATGAGGGGTATTGTTAGTATGACAACATGTACATTTGTGTTTGACATATGATGAGGGGTATTCTTAGTTTGACAACATGTACATTTGTCTCTGACATACGATGAGGGGTATTCTTAGTATGACAACATGTACATTTGTCTTTGACATACGATGAGGGGTATTCTTAGTATGACAACATGTACATTTGTGTTTGACATACGATGTGGGGTATTCTTAGTATGACAACATGTACATTTGTCTTTGACATATGATGAGGGGTATTCTTAGTATGACAACATGTACATTTGTGTTTGACATACGATGTGGGGTATTCTTAGTATGACAACATGTACATTTGTCTTTGACATACGATGAGGGGTATTCTTAGTATGACAACATGTACATTTGTGTTTGACATACAATGTGGGGTATTCTTAGTATGACAACATGTACATTTGTGTTTGACATACGATGTGGGGTATTCTTAGTATGACAACATGTACATTTGTCTTTGACATATGATGAGGGGTATTCTTAGTATGACAACATGTACATTTGTCTTTGACATACGATGAGGGGTATTCTTAGTATGACAACATGTACATTTGTCTTTGACATACGATGAGGGGTATTCTTAGTATGACAACATGAACATTTGTGTTTGACATACGATGAGGGGTATTCTTAGTATGACAACATGTACATTTGTTTGTTTTATAGGGTAAGAATATTAACCTACTAAACCACAGACACATTTTATCTAAAGTAGGTGTGTTACTAAACCACTGACACATTTTATCTAAAGTAGGTGTGTTACTAAACCACTGACACATTTTATCTTAAGTAGGTGTGTTACTAAACCACTGACACATTTTATCTAAAGTAGGTGTGTTACTAAACCACAGACGCATTTTATCTAAAGTAGATGTGTTACTAAACCACTGACACATTTTATCTAAAGTAGGTGTGTTACTAAACCACTGACACATTTTATCTAAAGTAGATGTGTTACTAAACCACTGACACATTTTATCTAAAGTAGGTGTGTTACTAAACCACTGACACATTTTATCTTAAGTAGATGTGTTACTAAACCACTGACACATTTTATCTAAAGTAGGTGTGTTACTAAACCACAGACACATTTTATCTAAAGTAGGTGTGTTACTAAACCACAGACACATTTTATCTAAAGTAGGTGTGTTACTAAACTACTGACACATTTTATCTAAAGTAAGTATGTTACTAAACCACTGACACATTTTATCTAAAGTAGGTGTGTTACTAAACCACTGACACATTTTATCTAAAGTAGGTGTGTTACTAAACCACAGACACATTTTATCTTAAGTAGGTGTGTTACTAAACCACTGACACATTTTATCTAAAGTAGGTGTGTTACTAAACCACTGACACATTTTATCTAAAGTAGGTGTGTTACTAAACCACAGACACATTTTATCTGAAGTAGGTGTGTTACTAAACCACTGACACATTTTATCTAAAGTAGGTGTGTTACTAAACCACAGACACATTTTATCTAAAGTAGATGTGTTACTAAACCACTGACACATTTTATCTAAAGTAAGTATGTTACTAAACCACTGACACATTTTATCTAAAGTAGGTGTGTTACTAAACCACTGACACATTTTATCTTAAGTAGGTGTGTTACTAAACCCCAGACACATTTTATCTTAAGTAGGTGTGTTACTAAACCACTGACACATTTTATCTAAAGTAAGTATGTTACTAAACCACTGACACATTTTATCTGAAGTAGGTGTGTTACTAAACCACTGACACATTTTATCTAAAGTAGGTGTGTTACTAAACCACAGACACATTTTATCTAAAGTAGATGTGTTACTAAACCACTGACACATTTTATCTAAAGTAAGTATGTTACTAAACCACTGACACATTTTATCTAAAGTAGGTGTGTTACTAAACCACTGACACATTTTATCTAAAGTAGGTGTGTTACTAAACCACAGACACATTTTATCTTAAGTAGGTGTGTTACTAAACCACAGACGCATTTTATCTAAAGTAGATGTGTTACTAAACCACTGACACATTTTATCTAAAGTAGGTGTGTTACTAAACCACTGACACATTTTATCTAAAGTATGTGTGTTACTAAACCACAGACACATTTTATCTAAAGTAAGTATGTGTTACTAAACCACTGACACATTTTATCTAAAGTAGGTGTGTTACTAAACCACTGACACATTTTATCTTAAGTAGGTGTGTTACTAAACCACTGACACATTTTATCTAAAGTAGGTGTGTTACTAAACCACTGACACATTTTATCTTAAGTAGGTGTGTTACTAAACCACTGACACATTTTATCTAAAGTATGTGTGTTACTAAACCACTGACACATTTTATCTAAAGTATGTGTGTTACTAAACCAATGACACATTTTATCTAAAGTAGGTGTGTTACTAAACCACAGACACATTTTATCTAAAGTAGGTGTGTTACTGTGGATTCATTTATTTTCGTGGGTATCAATTTTCGTGGATGGTTAAAAACTTGCATATTCGTGGATATCTGATTTCGTGGTTTTGACCTTCTCTGTATACAAAGCCTATAAAAAATATGCATTTCGTTGAACATTTGATTTCTTGGTTCACCTGTACCCACGAAACCCACGAAAATTGGTATCCAACGAATAATAATGAATCCACAGTACTAAACCACTGACACATTTTATCTTAAGTAGGTGTGTTACTAAACCACTGACACATTTTATCTAAAGTAGGTGTGTTACTAAACCACAGACACATTTTATCTAAAGTAGGTGTGTTACTAAACCACTGACACATTTTATCTTAAGTAGGTGTGTTACTAAACCACTGACACATTTTATCTAAAGTACGTGTGTTACTAAACCACTGACACATTTTATCTAAAGTAGGTGTGTTACTGGCTATTTATGTCAAATATAAAATTGAAAAATTATGTTGTTTTCAGGAACTATATGACCAGTCAAGAGGTTGTTGATTTTGTAAAAGAGAAAATGAAAGAGGAAGAAAATAAAAAGCAGTTATCACTTATATGTGAAAAGGTCGGTATTTATCATTTATAACAGTGGTTCCAATTATTTAAAATATTTAAAACAATATTTATCTTCATTTGTGGCTTCATACTAAAGCATTTAACCATTTTAGCATTCAATAAAATTAAATGATCAGTCTTGTGAATTTCTAAACATGGGGAAAGTTTTCTAATAATCAAATTTAGTTTAAAATAAATGTAATTTAAATGTGTGACATCAACATTTTGTTGTTGAACAATAGGAGTTGATGGGTTTGAAGTCCTATTTACAGTTCAATTTATTGAAGTCTCTCTTTAATTGAATTGTAATTCAAATAAATTTTGTAATTGTATTATAGCTTAAAGAGGATTTTGACTAATTCATTTATATTTGAATTAATATTTTTTAAAACGTTGGCACTTCCAATAGGAAGTAATGAATCAAAGCACTTGTTGAGTCTTTAAAAAAGAATGATTAAAAAAAGAAATTGCTTGAAAACAATTCAAGTAATATATATAGAAGACGTTTATAATCTCCTGGTATCCTGCATCTGTTTTTAACAAACGGTTATGTCAAATTACTCTTTATTTAAAATATAAGTATGGTTCCTCATTGTGTGTGCTTTAAAGTCTTTTTTTTCTAAAAACAAAATTAACTGTTATGAAGTAAAAAAAACATTTTTAAGTGTAGTGTTAAATTGCATGATAAAATATTTGTACATAATAGGAAAAATAGAATTGATTTTAACAACCTTTAGAAGCAGAGAGAGATAAAGCAAGGCTTGTCTATTTAACCTCTATTTGACAATTGTGGTCCTTATTGCCAACTTGTAATGTGTTCCGCCTTACAGAAATTCCACTGGAAACTTTGTAATAAACAATTTCATAATATCATCTGCTGTTGGAACAAATATACTATTATATTTATTCCAGTGGAAATATTTTTAAGATTTCATGACACTTACACTGAAGATTTTTTTTCAGCTATTTGACAAATGTCTGGCCCCTAAAACTGAAGAACTTTTATTTGTATATTTTCAGCTATTTGACAAATGTCTGGCCTCTAACACTGAAGAACTTTTATTTGTATATTTTTAGCTATTTGACCAATGTCTGGCCCCTAAAACATGTGAAGAACTTTCTTTTGTATTTTTCAGCTATTTGACAAATGTCTTGCCCCTAACACATGTGAAGAACTTTCTTTTGTATTTTTCAGCTTTTTGACAAATGTCTGGCCCCTAACACATGTGAAGAACTTTCTTTTGGTTTTTTTCAGCTTTTCGACAAATGTCTTGCCCCTAACACATGTGAAGAACTTTCTTTTGTATTTTTCAGCTTTTTGACAAATGTCTGGCCCCTAACACATTAGGAGACGGAACAGGATGTGATAACATGACTTGTATAGTTGTAACATTTGATCAACTTTGGAATAACAATAAAAATAAAAGACCTGCAGAGGACTATGAAGAAATGTCAGATAAACGGAGAAAAACAGAGGAGCTCGGCACTTGAACTGTTAATTGTTTGTTATATTTTTTATGTGTCACTTAAATCATATATTGTATACCATTTAGAAAAAAATACTGTCATGCAAATTAAAAATCCTAAACAGCTTTGGTAGTATAGATTTGAATTGGGTTTTGTTGTAAAATGTGTTCTACCTTTACCTTAGCTTGAGTGAAGAAGGTATAGAATTTATTATACCCCATTCTGGAGAAAGTATAGTAGACTTGTGTATCTCATTCCTCTTAGCTGTCTCATTGTTGTGGATTCTAACTTGGACAGCTAGTTCAACCAAAGACTAAAATTGGTATTAGCTGCTTCTCTGCTGAGCATGGAAAATTAGGGACCAAGAGCATAGACTGGTCTACTCTTACAGGAATAATATGTTCAGGTTGGATGACATGTCTTCCTGTGGTCTGTTACCTTATGAACTAGCACATTAAAAATCAGGCTCAGAGTGTTGGTCTTGTAAAAGCCGAGTTTATATTTTTATTTCCCACTGACATGTTCTCATCCTGAATATGCATTTATTTTGCCACTGAACATTCAAAAGCCAACCATCCCTCAGTCCTGGTTTACCTTTGACTGTTCTCTCCATCATCATGTAGAATAAATATCCCATAACCTCTTAATATTTGGGATTAAGTTGCATATGGGATAGCTATACTGTGTTATTCCCTGTCAGATTCTCACCTGGCCCAAAGGGCCAAGTGAGCTTTTCTCATCACTTGGCGTCTGTCGTCGTCGTCAAATATCGTTAACTTTTACAAAAATCTTCTCCTCTGAAACTACTGGGCCAAATCAAATCAAACTTTGCCACAATCATCATTGGGGTATCTAGTTTAAAAATGTCTCCGGTGACCCGGCCAACCAACCAAGATGGCTGCCATGGCTAAAAATAGAACATGAGGGTAAAATGTAGATTTTGGCTTACAACTCTGAAACCAAAGCATTTAGAGCAAATCTGACATGGAGTTAAATTGTTTATCAAGTCAAGATCTGTCTGCCCTGAAATTCTCAAATGAATCGGACAAGGGTTGTTGGGTAACTGCCCCTGAATTGGTAATTTTAAGGAAATTTAGCTGTTTTTGGTTTTTATCTTGAATATTATTATAGATAGAGATAAACTTTTAACAGCAATAATGTTCAGCAAAGTTAGATCTACAAATAAGTTTAAGGAGTTATTGCCCTTTATAGTCATTTTTTATCAATTTTTAGTAATTTTTTGTTTTCTTTTACAAAATTCTTCTCTGAAACTACTGGGCAAAATGTAGACAAACTTGGCACAATCATTATTGAAGTATCTAGTTTAAAAAATGTGTGGGGTGACCCGGCCAACCAACCAAGATGGCTGCCATGGCTAAAAATAGAACATGGGGGTAAATAGTTATCAAAGGTACCAGGATTATAATTTAGTACGCCAGACGCGCGTTTCGTCTACATAAGACTCATCAGTGAAGCTCAAATCAAAATATTTATAAATCCAAACAAGTACAAAGTTGAAGAGCATTGAGGATCCAAAATTCCAAAAAGTTGTGCCAAATACGGCTAAGGTAATCTATGCCTGGGATAAGAAAATCCTTAGTTTTTCGAAAAATTCAATGTTTTGTTAACTGGAAATTTTAAAAAAATGTAGATTTTGGCTTATAACTCTGAAACCAAAGCATTTAGAAGAAATCTGACTGGATTAAATTGTTAATCAAGTCATGATGTACCTGCCCTAAATTTTCAGATGAATCAGACAACTGCTTGTTGGATTGCTGCCCCTTAATTGGTAATTTTAAAGGAAATTTTACCGTTTTTGGTTATTATCTTGAATATTTTTATAGATAGAGATAAACTGTAAACAGTAATAATGTTCAGCAAAGTAAGATCTACAAATAGGTCAACATGATCAAAAGGTCAGTTGACCCCTTAAGGAGTTATTGCCTTTTATCATGTTTATAGTCAATTTTTAACAATTTTCATAAATTTTGTAAATTTTTAACAATTTTTACAAAATATTTTCCTCTGTTACTAATGGGCCAAGTTCATTATAGATTGAGATAATTGTTAGTAGCAAGAACATTCAGTTAAGTTAAAACTTCAAACACATCACCATTACCAAAACACAAAAGCGACAGGCTCTTTAAAGCCTCTAGTTTTTATTTCTGTTGTGATACAAATCGTGTATAATTATAGAACATTTTACTCCCATTTAATCAGTGTATGTGTGATAGGGATATCAAAATATGGCATGAAAATAATTGGGGACTGACTACCTGTAAAAAATCATATGAAATAATGTTTGCATGTTTTAGTGCAAACAATTTACTGGGAATTTTGTTGTGCTTTTCTGGTGCAAAAAGAAATAAAAATTTGAGGACAGCACTTTGGCCTTTTCTTTTAACTTATGTAAAAATGTGATTGTTGCAGAAAGCTCAACATACGGATATTGATCTGGCAGTGGCAGCGTTGAGACCTAGATGCTTCATACTTTGTATATAGATGCCTTATGTTACAAAGTTTCAGTCTGTCGTATCCATTGTCCTAAACCTCATTTTCATGGTACAGTGACTAATTGGAAAAAAAGTTCAAGGAGAAATTAACATTACAAAAAATCTTATCAGTAAAAGGATAACTATATTTGGTACGTGTGTAATGTACCTTGCAAGGACAGACATCATTTCATGGATCAGTGAACAAGGTTAAGTTTTGATGGTCAAGTCCATATCTCGGATACTATAATCAATAGGTTTAGTATACCGTGTAGTATATTGGGTGTTCATGTCCAACTGGCAGGTGTCATCTGACCTTGACCTCATTTTCATTGTTCAGTGGTCAAAGTGAAGTTTTTGAGTTTTGGTCTTTTTCTTAACTATAAGCAATAGGTCAACTATATTTGTTCTATGGAAGGATTATCAGCTGTATATTTCTGTCTGGCATGCTTCATTTGACCTTGACCTCATTTTCATGGTTCCTTGGTCAATGTTTAGTTTTCTTGGTTCAGTCTGTTTCTAAAGAGCTATAAGCAATAGGTCAACTATATTTAGTGTATTGAATGATTGTAAAGTGTACATGTATTTCTCTTTTGGTTAACCTGACTTTGACCTCATTTTAAGTTTGTGATAGTTGTAATAAACCTTTATATTTAGGACTTATCAACATAATATCAATGGTTAGTAAAGAAAGCAAGACATATCAGCATGTGCATTCTTGTGATAAATTGCCAAATGTCATGCCATATCATATTGTATAAGGACTGTCTTGTTCTTTCCATGTGCCAAAATAATTATACCAAAATCTAGATGAGAGTACTACAGTGACAAGAAAAAAGTATCCAGTCACAAAAGCAGGTGTTAAAATGTTTGAAAACAAAACTGCAAAACTCTAGCATCATGTGCTGTAAGTAACTCAACCAATGAAATACAACCCAAAAACAAACTTTCATGTTATAGTTTGTAAGGTCTACTTTGAGCTTAAATACATTCGATATCCTTATTGGAATCAATTTACATTAACCCTGAACATAGGCAGGGGTAATACTGGCCCACCCACATGGGATTTCTCAGAACTCACTTGTGCCGAAAATGCAGAATGTAACATGGATTATTATCTGGTAGGGGCTCCGTAAACTAATTGTATAAAGCTTTATGTCAGATTGAAGAAGATCTAGATGCTTCAATCCTTGAGCGCAGACACCTTATGTTCTGTCCATCCGCCCGTCTGTCCCATGAATATTTTTCGTCACATTTTTCTCAGGAACTACAAAATAAGGATTTCTGAAATTTGGTTTCAGGGTTTATATAAGTCTGCTATACCGTGTGATGCGTTTTCAGATTCATCACTCTACAACTTCCTGTTTACCAAACACCTGTATGATTTTACTAATGATAGCGAAGTTGAAAATTTTCGTCACATTTTTCTTAGGAATTACAATACAAGGATTTCTGAAATTTGGTTTCAGGGTTAATATAAGTCTACTATACTGTGTGATGCGTTTTCAGATTCATCACTCAACAACTTCCTGTTAACCAAACATTTGCATATTTTTACACTATTAAAATTATCAACTTGTGGCGGGGGTATCATCAGTGAGCAGTTGCTCGCAGTTTCACAAAAATCTTCATCTCTGAAACTACTGGGCCAAATTAAATCAAACTTGGCCACAATCATCATTGGGGTATCTAGTTTTAAAATGTCTCCGGTGACCCGGCCAACCAACCAAGATGGCTGCCATGGCTAAAAATAGAACATAGGGGTAAAATGTAGATTTTGGCTTATATCTCTGAAACCAAAGCATTTAGAGCAAATCTGACATGGTGTAAAATTGTTTATCAGGTCAAGATCTATGTGCTCTGTAATTTTCAGATGAATCGGACAACCAATTTTTGGGTTGCTACCCCGTGATTTTAAGGAAAGTTTGCCTTATTTGTCGAGTCTGTAACTTTTGAAAGTCTCGACACGGCGGTGGCGTTAGCTAACTTCTTAAAAGCTTTATATTTTAGAAGGTGGAAGACCTGGATGCTTCATACTTTGTATATGGATGCCTCATGTTACGCAGTTTCCGTCAGTCACATGTCTAATGACCTTGAACTCATTTCATGGTTCAGTGACTACTTGAAAAAAAAGTTACGTTTTTTTGTAATATTAAATTCTCTCTTATTATAAGTAATAGGATAACTATATTTGGTATATGCGTAACTTGCAAGGTCCTCATGGCTGTCAGACAGTTTTCACTTGACCTAAACCTCATTTCATGGATCAGTGAACAAAGTTAAGTTTTGGTGGTCAAGTCCATATCTCAGATACTATAAGCAATAGGTCTAGTGTATTCAGTGTATGGAAGGACTGTGAGTTGTACATGTCCAACTGTCCGTTGTCATCTGACCTTGACCCTATTTTCATGGTTCAGTGGTTATAGTTAAGTTTTTGTGTTTTGGTCTGTTTTTCTTATACTGTATGCAATAGGTCTACTATATTTGGTGTATGGAATGATTGTAAGGTGTACATGTCTAGCTGGCAGGTGTCATCTGACCTTGACCTCATTTTCATGGTTCAGTGGTCTTTTTTTTAAATACTATATGCAATAGGTCAACTATATTTGGTATATGGAAAAATTTTATGATCTATATGTCAGTCCCGCAGTTTTTATTTGACCTTGACTTCATTTTCACGGTTCATTGCTCAGTGTTAAGTTTTTGTGTTTTGGTTTGGTTTTCTTTAACTATAGGCAATAGATGTACTATATTTTTTGTATAGAAGAATTGTTTGCTGTACATGCCTGCCTGGCATGATTCATCTGACCTTTACCTCATTTTCATGGTTCATTGGTCAATGTTAAGTTTTACTTGGTTAATGTTGAGTTTATGTGACAGTTGTAATAAAGTTTTATATTTAGGACTATCAACATAATATCAAGGATTAGTGAAGAAGGCGGTACATTTCAGCGTGTGCACTCTTGTTGGTTAATATCTTGAATACTATTATAGATAGAGATAAACTGTAAACAGCAATAATGTTCAGCAAAGTAAGATCTACAAATAAGTCAACATTATCAAAATGGTCAGTTGACCCCTTCAGGAGTTATTGCCCTTTATAGTACCAATTTTTCTTAAATTTTTGTAATTTTTCTCTGAAAAAATGCATGGATAACGAAAAAAACATACAGAGGCGACATCAGAGAGTGAAAAGAACTTGCTTCTTGCAAGACACTTTCCTTGAAAACAATTTGATATGAAGACAGTCTTTTGTTTCAGTTTTTTTTTTTTAATTTCTAACATGAGGCATTTGCCTCAATGTAGTTAGGGCCCTGCTTATGTCAAGAGTTAATCTTGCTAGTACAAGTTTAATGTTAAGGTTACATAAAAGTTTGGAAACTGTGCAGGTCAGCTCATACTATTAATTAAATTTCTGGGCTTTAAAACTTAAGTTGGAAGTGGACTTGCCATTGTAATGATACTGCACAGATAATGATGAACTTTCAACTAGAGTTGTTGATATCTTAACAGAAAATTTTTGGAATATGGGAAACGGGGAGGTCAAAAATTTTATTTTTTTCAGTTTTCTAGTTATCATTGAATTTGAAAATTATGTTTAACAATGTCTACCACTTTAGTTGTCAGGACACATTATTTCAATTACATAACCAATCTTTGCTTGCAAGCAACCTATCCAAAGATATTACCTTTAGTAACACACTCAATACAATCGGCTGTAACGGTCAAATCAAGTGAAATACATCTTGGTCAAGATATAGACGTGACAACAAATACTCCTAAGTATGAAAGCTTTATTCACATGGTCTGACAGAATGGATGGACAGAAGGATGGAGACCATTACCCTATCTCAGTGGCTAAATGCTTGACAGGACAATTATGTGATGCAAGGTTTAACTACACACAAAAATTATAAGTGAGGCTCTGGCTACAAAATAACAATAAAGTCATTATGGTTGAATATCTTTTTTATATTTCTAATCATAACAATTTGACATTTGTCAATTGACAGGATGTTGAATGGAAAGATAGGATCAGCGACATAACGAACACATACCAATTGTTCTTTTGTGTACATTTCATGCCACTTTCATACAAAATCAAACATTTACTTTAAACATGTTTCACCAAATTTATTCGTCCAAATTTTCTGATTTTTTTTCAAATTTTAATCAAAATTTAATACTTCTCTATAATTTCATAATTGGATAGCTTGGTGGAATAACTATTATTCCTCGTAGAAATCTTGAAAAGTTCGAAAAACAAGTTTACATAGAGGAATAATCCATTACTTAGTCTTGTAAAGTTATATATAGATTGGTGCATCATATTTATAGCAATGCTGATTTATCAATAAAATAACAACTATACTGATAATACATCTCTGAAATGACACAAAATAGAAATAACTGACATTGTATAATATTTAAAGGATTAATCTTTTCTATAAAAAAATGTTTTACTTAAAACTTTCATCAATGTTAATAAGCCCCTATTCTAGCCATTTTTTAAATAATTACCCAATTAATATCCAAAACTCTTAACTTTAAAAAATTCCATACCAAGGCAAAAGTAAATATTTCATAAACTTTTTCAAAACATAAACAATTACCTTTCTCATCATTACATTTGGAAATTTACATTTTTATCTAAAAGTCATTTGAAAATTGATAAATTTCCAGTCAATTTATCTATTTAAACGTTCTTATTTTTTTTTTCATTTCTAAAATATTTTATTACAGTTTGAATATAATTTAATTTCAACAGTTTCTGTGTTTAGTGTAATACCATTAATTTCTTCATGAAAAACATTAGCCCCGTAAATATTTAAAATTCAACAAAATGTATCTACATATATAAAATGTATCAAATATAACATATATAATTAGGATTCTACAGATGTCTAATAAGTATAAAAAGTGATTCAACATAAAAAGGAGAGTGAATAATATAAAAAGCCATTGTATCATGCAAGCGCTCAACACATGTCATTAATCAGAAATAAAGAAAGCTAATCTTAAAATTCCTAAAAATTGGTTTCAATATAAATCAGAGCTTAACCTGAGCTCTATGCAAATATAAATATTAAATAAAAGATAAGGTTTAATACAAAATTTATGAAGAAGCAAGCAGTAAATATTTTCTTCTATTAAGTTGGTTATGGAAGCAATATGAAGCAGGAATCATATAACTATTAACTGATCTACAAATTAACAGGGGATACTGTACAAAGTAACATTTTTGGTATATCTAATGCTTTATTTTTTTAATCAAATGAAATATTTCATTTCAAAATGCAAGCTTTAGGTTTTGAATTTTTTCATGGGATTCTTCAACAAAATTTTAACTTACTAGTTAGCAAAAGATAAAATACTACTTTAACAAACTCTCCAAGATGCTCTAGTTATTTGCTAAAACAAGTACAATGTGCGTGATAAAAGGCACAATGATGAACGTATGTTGTTAACAATCTGAATTAAAACAAGGTGATTAAAACACTTTTAAAAATTCCTTTTCTGTTTTATAAACTGTTGGAATTAAATATACAACTTGGGTCCTTCAAAACTGCACATCAACAACAAATAATAAAATAAACTTTTCTCAAAACATCATGTAAAAAACCATTATTCATTTAAAAGATGACCTACAAATCTCACACCTCTCAACAATAGACTATACAAATATCTCAACACTTTACAAAAATGTTGTAAAAATTAATAAATAAAATATGTATTTATATTAATAGGCCTGATATGGTCATCATAAAAGTCTGTTAAATGTCAAAAATATAAAACTGGCTTTGATTAATACATAATTCTAAAAGGAGAGAGTTTAAGAAAAAGACTAGAGACAAACATTTGTGTGACCATGATCAGTTATGTACAATTACAATGGGAGATAACTCTCCAGTATATTACAATTTGGTTTAATAAGCAGGTTGTGCTATATTACAAACTGTACACAATCAATTAACTCCAGTTAAAACAACACTAAAAAGTCTGCATAGGTAGACATTTATCACAGTAACCACCATTCTCTCGTCACCTTATTAGCGTGGCTTTAGTACTTCGAGTAAGAGGAACCGACCTGCAAAGATAAAATATATTTGTCAATTAAAAGAATCTTGGTTATAGTTAATGATACCATAGTACCTGAAAATTCTATCTCTGCTTTTTCTGTGATCCAATCAAATGATGAATTGTTCTTCCAGATGAATTGTGAATTGATTAGAGTAAATACAGAAATAAAATTTAATACATGTGCATTACCATCAATAATATTATGAACAAGTTACAATAGCTGTTATAACACTGTACTACTGTTATAACACACCCATTCGAGCATGCATATAAACTAAATCACTGAAAATAATCACAATATACATGAATCACATATACTTACAAATACTTATAACCCATAAATTTGATAACATCCTCTTTGTTAAATCTTTACAACCTTTTTCACAAGGAAAACTTATCTCCAATGTAACAACTTTATCCTCCAATCAATAATTCAAAATCCATTCCTCACTCAAGTAGACTTGGGTCTTTGAGAACAATAAATTTGGTACAATATTTTTTAAATGTTTATCTAATTCTGACTTGACATGAAGTAGGTAGAAAACTAGAGGCTCTTAAGTGCCTGTGTCGCTCACCTGTTACTGTATTTACTGATGTCGGCCATCTTAGTCCGTAAGCGGGGTCATTAAGACACTTTTTTAAAATAGATACCCTATAGTAATGATTTTGGCCAAGTTTGGTTAAATTTGGCCCATAGTTTTAGAAAAGAAGATTTTTGTACAAGTTACAAAAATGACGAAAAGTTGTTCAATATTGACTATAAAGGACAATAACTCCTCAAGGGGTTCTCTGACAATTTTGGTCATTTGACTTATTTGTAGACCTAACTTTGCTGAACATTATTGCTGTTTACAGTTTATCTCTATCTATAATAGTATTCAAGACAATAACCAAAAACTGCAAAATTTCATTAAAATTACCTATTTTAGGGCAGCAACCCAACAACGGGTTGTAGGATTCATCTGATAATTTGTGAGGGGATAGATCTTATTCTGATTGACATTTAAATCTTGAAAGATTTGCCCTAAATGTCTTAGTTTCAAAAATATAAAGCAACAAGAGGCTGTCACAACGACAGCAAACCGGATTTATTAATATTTATTTGTGTCCTGGCAATATCACAAGAACCATTACTGATGAATGGTGAAAGTGAAAATGGCCAATATCAAATTTGACCTCCATTTTGTCATCAGTATCAACATCTTAAAATTTGAAAAGCTTAGATTGAATGGTTCATGAGTAAATGCAACAACGTGAATGGAAACGCCATTTCACAATCTTTCAAGAACCATAACTCCTGAACGGTAAAAGTCGAAATCGTCATTATTGAACTTGACCTCTTATTTGCCATCAGTAACAACATATAAAAATTTCAAAAGCTTTGGTTGAATGGTTCATGCGTAAATGCACGGACAGAACTGGAAACACCATTTTTCAATCTTTCAAGAACCATAACTCCTGAACGGTAAAAGTCAAAATCGTCATTATTAAACTTGACCTCCATTTTGTCATCAGTAACAACATATTAAAATTTGGGAAGCTTTGGTAGAACAGTTCATGCGTAAATGCACGGACATGACTGAAAACTCCATTTTTCAATCTTTCCAGAACCATAACACCTGAACGGTAAAAGTCAAAATCGCCATTATTGAACTTGACCTTCATTTAGTTGTCAGTAACAACATATTAAAATTTTAAAAGCTTTGGCTGAACGGTTCATGAGTTAATGCACGGACAACATTTGATTGCCGGCAGCCCGACTGCCCAGCCGCCTGACCGCCCGCCGTACATCCCCAAATCAATAACCGACATTTTTGTCACAAAAATCCGGTTAAAAATACTTCAGTTTTAATCACATGTATATATATATATATATTCTTGATGCTTCAGGAGATACATTACTTAGTATAAACATTCATTAAGTTAATTTTTCCTTCAGAAGAAGATTAGCCACACCCTTTGTCTAAAATAAATGTGTAATAAAAAGATGCATATAGGTAAGATACACATCTTAGCAAAAACATGGTACTCCATGCATGTGGCAAATGTGGTCTGACCACACATTTATCTCATCTTATAAAATTTACTACAGTTCCTCAAAATTATCTAGTGCTCTACATTAAGTACACAACAAAGATAACTTTCTCTTGCAACCATATAACCCCAAAATGTGGTTCCTTTCACAGGAAATCATTGTCTTCAAAATTAACACCTCACTCCATATGCAATACAATTCTGATTTTCTAGGTAAATTTGTATACTAAAGTTTGAAGAAAAATGAACTTTATTTTAATACTCTCTCATCAGGTATCCTTGACCCATTAAAATTAATATGCCTCATCTTCTCTTCATAAAAGTTCTGATTTACTAAGTCTGTACTATTTTAACATCCTTTTGATTAAAAATCCTCAGATAAACCCTCATTCTTTGACCATGGAATCATAACGGATCATTATCTTTTCATGAAGAATTGATGAAGCTAGAATAAGCTGTTATGTTTGTATAATTTTGACAAGAATCAAGATTTGATCTCTTTCCTCAAATTCAAATCAGTTGTGCATTCTGAAACTTGAGTCTATGTAAAACTGTCTTTAACATGTGGGGAGAATGGCTCAAGGTAATTGGTCACTTTCATAAGGATCATAACATATGTATATTATAGTATGTCAATTCAGGTTGCACTTTAATAAATTATTCAATTATTCATTCTTTCATCATGTCTACACGAAGGACTACTTGTAACTGATGTACACACATTTAATTGGTAAATTTACTGATATACACACTTTCCATTGGTCAATATAAGCTGCCATGCAGGAAGTTTGTTGATACATATACTCTTTTTATCTAGTACAAGAGAATTCTGTCTAGATCATATCAATACTTCAATGAACTCTTTAAAAATAATAATTAAAAAATAACAATTATCACTATTTTTAGAATAATAATTAAAATTGAGCATGTTAAATTCAGTCAGGTATTAAAAGAAAATATAACATTAAGAAGCACCATCAGAAGTCCCCAATTAAACAAAACAGTTATAAACTCATTAAGGAAGTTATATACATTTGGTCCATGTTACAACACCTACGACAACCACACAAGTATACATAATACATGCAATAGAAGATCAGCAGTGTTACAACAGAAAACAGTTATTCAACATCACTTTTAGGACTTCAACAAGTCCAATGGAATCATTTCCCCTGTCACTTAGTCACTTTGTATTCATATTCAATAAGGAATTCATAAAAATCTTCAATAGTATAGCACAATGTGTAAAACACACAAAAAGAGAAATTTTTTTTAACTTGTAACATGTCTCCACCCTTTGGTTACTTTAACTGACTTATTTTTTAGTTTAGAATGTCAATTACTGACTTTGATTTATAAGGGAACTGACCTCTATCTTGAATTTTTGATAAAGATATGTTAAATGCACTTAAAAAAATTAATAGTCTAATCATCCATTGACATCACACTTCTGTATTCAGTTTTAAAGATAATTTTTACAGAATTTGAACAAATTTGAACTTTTCAAAATAAGCTGAACATCAAGAAGAACAAGCAGCTGAGAGATGAAATAAGACCTGTACAGTGTCTGTAAATAAGTATGACCTATCAATACAATTTGTTGTTGGCTCTTTTTTTCTTTTAGTTTGTTTCCTTCCATATATCATTATTATTTTTTAATTAATTCATTTATATATAACTTTTTATATATATTTAATGTTAAGGCTTCAAAGTTAATAATATATATATACTTTATATAAGAAGGTTTGTTACATGCATTTCATGCAAATCAGATTTTTCTCTGCTTGAATGCTTTAAAGCAGTGTCTTAACCATATTGATAATAGACATTTATATATTCAAATATGTATCCAAAAAATCATGCATATCTATCAAGTTTAAATAAAAACGTAACTTAACTTTTATCAAAAGAATCATTTTTTTCTTTTATTCTTTTCATTCTATACAATTAAGTAAATGAATACAACAATTTATTTATAAAATGAATTGTTTTTGTTTACATTCACTATACAGGTCTAATGTGGAGATGGTGAAGGGTTAAACATGTTAGTGAAACTTACTATATTCATAAACTGATATTTGTAGGGCCAACCTCGACTGCTCGTCAGGCCCAAGTTGTCACTGGATGTCTTATTACGAAGGAGGTAGTCGAAGGAGCTAAAGCACAAAAGTGACATCAGAAATTAAAGGAAGAGAAACATTCAATGTTATTACTCTGACAAAGACACAATTACTCAACAACTTAGTATGCCTTTAAAGTGTTCAGCATGATATAAAACTAACACCTTACAAAATAAATGTTCCTTGTGTCACTTTTTTGTTTCATTAATATTCTAGAAATAACTAATATTTTTTCTTTCTGTGAAAAAAAAGCATCAAAAATAAAAACCGTATAGGTTTTTTAGAATAGACAGAAAAAACATAAGACATTCATTATAATTTAATTCTCAATTCCATTTTAAGGGGCAAAATATGAAAAAAATGTTGATGACATCAGTCACATGACAAAATTATGTCTTAGTGAGCTGATGGATCAAAAACTTTCAGCCGATCAGAAGACTTGTTACATCCAAAGTTTTATCAAAGTAAAGTCAAAAATTTAAAATTAAAAAAAATATTGTTAATTAAAATGGTTTTTTATCACATGTGTTGTAAGATCACCTCTAAACGTTTATACCACATGTCATCTCTTTTTATCTTATATGATTTTCAATATCTTAAACAGTCAGATAAAATACTTTGTTCAGTAGACCAAGTAAACAATAGTATAATGCTGAACACCCTATTGTCATACTAGTTGGTTAGTCCCTCGTTATTTCTCTGAATGCAAAAGTTGTGAAAATGCATTTCTAATCTTTACAAAAAGTGTTATAAAAATCATGTGACAAATATTTTATATTTAGCATAGCCATGCAGCTAAGAAAAAGAATGAGAAACAAGTAAAAGCTATATGTGTACTCCAATCAAAATAATTGTATTATCAATCAACCTAATGGAACAAAACAAAAACTCGAGTATGGTTGGTTTTAATTTTCACAGTAAGACGAAACATTCACCCAACCGAAAAGCAAATCAATTATTATCCCCCTGGTTTATTCACCCAACACTTCACATATAAAATTATTAATACACATCAAACAATAAGCTTTCTAATGTTTACCATGAATCTGTAAGGGGAGGTAACTACGGAACAAAATAAAGTAAATCTTGGAAATATACACATTTTTCTAAAGACATAGTATAAATATTATGCAAAGCCTTAACTTGAAGACCATGTTAAAACGGGCCATAAAACTTATTGTTATAAAAGGCATGCATTATTTAAAGCATTTATTGTTCAAAAAGGATAATACTTTTTTTAATAATAAAAGATTATGCAAAACCTTTGTTGTTGCTGACTAATTTTCTTAGTTCATTACACACATTAAAAAAGAAAATTAAAAAAGAAATTAAACTATATAAAGCACTAAACAAGAAGGCGATACAGAAGTAGAATTGTCACCATCCATCAACCAGAAATAAATGTAACGGAGTGAATTCATTGAAATCTTTATCATATCAATATTACTTCAGCTGTAAACAGTAATTTCTATATAGTTGACAATCTTTATTTTGCAACCATTGATTGAACTTCAATTATTTTCATTAATACACTCAAGTGCAAGCACTTGTGTTACAATATCTATTTATATTCTAACCAGCTGGTATGCTTGGCTTTGTATTCAGAAAGGTATATCAACATAAATTAATAACATTGAAAAAATCACATGAACTGAACTTATGATTTTTAAAGTACAAATATTTCATACATCTATTTTACTTTCCCCTAACATTCTGAACTTTTGTAAAAATGAAAAGACCAATGTAACAGAGAAGGTTCTAGCCTGTGTACACTCTTGGTAAATTTTATTCATATATCAACATAAATAATGTTTTTTTTTCCAAATTGATTTTATCACAATAGTAGATTGTAGGTCAAAAGTCAAAAAACTAAAATGTTTCAAAATGTATCAGTCAATTTAAAACTTGGTTGGCCTAATTGGATGAGAATGCTGCTACCAAATTAAATATCACGCAAGACCTATTCAAGGTTATTCAATAGCAGTTTAATTGGTCGTGTGGTAATATATGAAAAGATAATATAGGCAATGCATGAAATATCAATAGCTCAAACCTTCAGTCCATGTAAGCTAAATTCACAATGATACATAAAAACAAATTCTGGTAATACTTGTGTGTTACAGCAGAAACACAATTTGAACAAAGGAAAACTAAGTAACTAATGATACAGAAATCAGATTTATTCTGTTGATTGAAGGTTAAACTTTCCTTCATTCAATTCAAAATTTATCGGCAACTGAAAAGACATGTTTATTTTATCCTGCAATTCATTATTTTAATAAACAATATAGGAATGCAAGCCATTTGTTATGATAACTGTGTAACATAAATGTTTCCTAGTACTGTATCTGGCTAGAGTTATGAAATATGTTTAAGGGGGGCATTAACAAGTCAACACAAATGTAAAAGTGTTATTTTGGTGACCTATGGTACAGATTGAGGCTATGTTGATTTCTTTGAAAGTATATAACAGCTAGGGTATAAAACTTTATGTGTTTACAAATTAAGAATTGCAAGATAAAAAAAAATGTGTATATTGCAAGAAAATATACCATTTATTCATTATCTACAAAACCACTGAAAAAGCTGGCTTTTCTTAGAAATGAATTATTTATTTTACCATTTTACAAGATAAGTCTATTTAATACTTGATTAACTCTGTGTTCATTTTTAAACACAAGTATGATTTAGACAATTTTTATCCTATCTAGTTTTAAAGGAATACACCATCCTTTACTTCAATTAAGATTACATTTCATTCAACAAAAGAAATAAAACCTAGCAATATCTCATGACAACAGTTAACAAAGCTCCAATTATAAATTATAAAGCAAAACTTAATCCAAACTGAAGAGTTAGCATGCGCTGGTGAAATAAATTAGCTTGACCAAAATTAGCAAACATAAATTTACAGAAACTGTTGCCCATTAATGACTATACTGGATCCTACCTAGGGCCTACAGCTTTCCTCAGACTATATGTATGCGAGTTGAATTTTCTACAAAAAGGATTCATGATTTATAATATGTAACAGTTTGGGGGACAAAATGATTAGTATGACATTAAAAAATACCATATATATCATCTGTAATCTAGCCTAAAAAATATTTATGATTTTCATGTTATGATATTGCATCTGATCAGAATGAAAATGATCTGAGGTGTTGATCAGTTACAGAAATGTGAAGGAAAGTGCAGCCATTTTAAAAACTAAATTCTTTGTGTAGATATACTTTTTTAACAGACTAGCTGCTATGAACTGGAACAAGATTTTTAAAAAATTTGAGTTCCACAAGTGCATAAAACCCAATTAATATGATAACACACAAAAATTAGAAAGCCCAACCGTGATTTAGTGATGACAAGGGAGGTAAATCAATTATATTGTTGATTTGTAATCACAAACCCTAGTTATGCCTTCTGACATATATATGAAACCAAAAATAGCACCATTGTTTGAAACAATTAGTATGACATTTTTGTTAATTGATAGATTACCTCCCTTTGATGATGCATGATGAATGATGAGTGATGTCAGAGCAACCTACCTTTTGGCACTGGGTGTAGAGCCAGTAGTATGCCGTGTACCACGTTTCATACTTGAAGAAGTATTTGTATGGTGGGTATTACTTGTACTGGTTTTGGAGGCTTTTAACGGCGATGAAGGAGTAGCATGAGCACTTTTTGAGCCGCCTGAACGATATGACTGTGTTGTGCCTCTCTTGTGACTCTTCAAATCATCATGCCTATTGTACAGAATATCATAGTAACTCACCCAAAATTTAAAAAAAAAGTTACATGACACCTGTTTTATTTCATACATCATTTGGGAACAAAATAATAGCTTTTAACGTCTTCAACATGTTCAATATATTCAGGGTTTTTGTATTTGTTCTTGGTTATATATAAAAAAAAAAAAAAAAAATGATGCCTTGCTTGTGACATATAAAACTGTGTCTTTAAGGAGAACATAAAAAAAAACTCTGAGACAGAAATAAAGAAAAAAGAAATGAGAGTAAGATGTATCCTCTTCAAAGAGATACATGTAAAAATATTGCATATCAAAGTTCTTTTAAAATGTTAAAAATAAGTTTTTCTCATAGTTTGTGGTTATCTTTAAATAAATTTTTTTTTGTATTATACTTCTTTTACAATAGCATACAGCATCCAGTAATAGCACTAAAACTAATCAATATGCAAGTCTGTACTAATGATGTAATTTAGACATTTTTCTATGGTGAATTAAATCACTTATAAGGTATATGTACACATCTTTGAACATTATTATTGTCAGGTTGGTGCTATACATATTTCAAACTGGATGGTTAAGCAGCATGTGACATGCCTAGCCACACACATGACATGCAGTGTCTTAATACATACCCAAATGCACCAGTTGTAGCAGATCTGGCATGGTTTCTCCTCAGTACCTTTAACTGGTTTAATTTGTCTCCCTGAGTCTCTATCATACTGCCACGTGTTAGTGGGCCAGTGTACATCTATAATTAACAAAGAATCATCTTGTAATTAATTCAATAGTAATAGATATAAAGGCTTACTTCATTGATGCCTCACTTAATCACTCAGAAAATAATACAACACTCTTGCTTATTTTAACAGAAATATTTAAATGAATTTAATATTTGTATTAAGTAAATGTATGTTTTTTTCAAGCTAAAAGGGCTCTTCTTGCAATATATATCTGTTCATGCAGAGGGATAGTAAGCAGTAATTAATCTATGAAACTAACTTAAAACACTGAGGAATCTAAAACCAATATAACCATATTCCCACTTAAAGTCAGGTGACCTTCTCTGCCTAAAATTCAAGGGATTAGAATTTACTCTAATTTGGTTTTATTCATATAAAACTAGAATAAAAATAAAATAAATATAATTACATCATCATCTGACTGATAATGATAATCAAATGCATCCTGTATTCTCATATCATCTACGCCTGACAGAATCTTTGACACGCTGTGATGACGATGTCTCGTACGATCTTTATCATTCGACTTTGCTCTGTGTAAATCACCCTGCATCCACATCCAAGATTGCTTCCTACAATAGGTTGTGTGGAAAGTTAGTTTATATTCTTATTCAGATTTTCATGTGTACAACATGTTCTGTAGATATAGTATTAGTTTGGTGTGAAATAAGTTAACAGTAATTGCTCACTCTTTTTGACAGACCACATAATTGTATTTTATAACCATATTTTTTTACTTGTATTATACTTATTCTTTGGGTTGTCTTTTGTATAATTCTTTTCTTTTCTCTTTTTAAAATCTTTCAGGTATTTTTGTATTTTAGATATTATCCTAATATTTTTAGTACCTTGAAATCTTTAATTATCACTAAAACAAGAATGTGTCCATAGAACACGGATGCCCCACTTGTACTATAATTTTATATGTTCAGTGAACCGTGAAATTAGAGTCAAAACTTTAATTTTGAATTAAAATTAGACGAAAATTAGAAAGATAATATCATAGGGAACATGTGTACTAAGTTTCAAGTTGATGTGACTTTAACTTCATCAAAAACTACCTTAACCAAAAACTTTAACCAAAACTTAAACCTGAATTTCGCATTATCATTTTCTATGTTCAGTGGACCATGAAATTGGGGTCAAAACTGTAATTTGGCATTAAAATTAGAAAGATCATATCATATGGAACATGTGTACTAAGTTTCAAGTTGATTAGACTTCAACTTCATCAAAAACTACCTTGACCAAAATCTTTAACCTGAAGTGGGACGGACAAACGGAGGCACAGACCAGAAAACATAATGCCCCTCTACTATTGTAAGTGGGGGCATAAAAATATTAGGTTCAAAGATCTTTTGGATTTAAGAAAAGTTTCCAAGTTACATATTTTGTCAGTATTAAAGATTTAATTTCATTAATATTTTATTTCAGTGCCTTAAAACCCACATCCCACAACTGGTTTCTATATGGCATGTACATTGAATGACATTGTGTTTAATAGACTAACTCTTCTAAGAAATTTTGTTGTGGTCCTATCACAGATCCTGGTCGACATGTTCTGCACCAAGCTATACATTCTGCTGCTGTGAATTTATAATGCTTCATCATATAACATGCAATTAAAGATCCAGTTCTACCTAGGCCAGCTGAAATTAAAAGAGTAATTTATGTTATCAAATAGCAATTAAATTATTTATACTTTTAGGTTAATCCTTAACATACATTTGATGGAACTTGACTTTTACAAACACATTTACGATTTAAAGAGTTATCTCCCTTAACCAAGTCTACCCCCTTGACTCAAATAAACAGTGGTCTCGCTAGCCCAAAATAGAAGGGCGCCGCGCCCTGGGTGCCCTCAACCGCGCCCTGGGTGCCTTCATCCGCGCCCTTCTGCCCTGACGTCTTTTTCCAAAATTATCTTGTGCCGTTTTGGTAAAATTTTGTTTCATCGATTTCTGATCTCCAAGTTAATTACTTATATGACACCTGTGTGATTGCCCCCAGGTTAATCATGTCATTACAATCAATTACAATGATAAAGACTTCAAAGGTGTTAATAACTAGGTAATTTAATTAGGACAATGTATCTTTTTGTCATACTTTTGATGAATGTGTCAGCGAGTGTGTTTAGCTTGGGTCGGCATTTTCGATCTCCAAATCACAATGGAAGAGCGTATAAATGAAGACTTTCATGACTTTAGAATTGAATTTAAGTCATCAAAATAAAACTATGCCTTTACAGAAATGCCTTCCATCTCAACTTGTTAGCGACAAGCACAGTTTTTAATTAACCCAAACGTGGTGGAAATTGATTTTGGAGTTACTTCCCTTGTTTTAGCTTATTACAAATTTGTGCTCTAAAAATATTATCTAGTATCAAAAAAAGGAATAAATTACCAATTGAATATATAATAACATAATAATGTTACCTTTTAGATTTTAACTGTATTTGAACATATTAAAAAATATATATTGCAATTTCTACTTGATAATTATACTTTTAGCAATCCATGTTCTAAACATTGTTAAATTAGTAATGCTCTCAATTTTAGTTAAAGTGATGTTTTATATGCTATAATTCCTATATAGATAAAAAAAAAACAAAAAAAAAAACACATTTTCATCGTTATTGGGTAGAGTGAAGTTAAACTGTAAAAACATAATATGTTGATGAAGATGTACTATACCATTCATAACTACACAAATAATGAAATAAAGACTATAGTTGAAAAGCATCTTTATTTAAAAAAAAACAACATATACAGTAAAAAAAAAAGAGATTCGTTAACTCGTGATACACACAGAAACGTAGACAAAAAAATGAGCAGTGCCTTTTCTTATCATAAAAAGTGCCCTGCCCTCCACTGGCACCCTGCCCCTTTTGATTTCTAGCTAGAGCACTGATAAAGTATATGATCATTTACATGCCAATCTTACCTTTACAATGAACTGCTATAGCACCATCAGCATTCTCAGATAAATCTATAAACTGCCGCACTATATTATCTGTAGGACAACTACCATCAGTGAAAAACAGATCGAAATGATCAAAGCCAGCATCTGTAAATCTTCTAGCATCGTATATCTTCTTATTTAATCGTACTATTGTTGATACATTGTGCTTCCGAAAATAAGGAAAATATGCCTCTGGAGCATGTAATGGATAGCCTGAAAGGATACAGAACTGTAAGTTATCAAGTTTGGGTTACACATTTCCTAGATAAGAAAATTAGTTTATATGATTTTAAAATGGCTCTTTAATGTAAACAAGTCAAGATATTTTATATACTGTTTCATAACACTTTTTTTTTTAAATAACTTGAAGTAAAAAGTCCCATCAAATATAACCCATACACAGTAAGGAGACAGTCTTACAAACTACATGAAAAACTCAATGCCTTAATTTGTTTATTTTCCTTACAAAATTTCCATATTTCAAATAATTTAATTCTTTTAACCAATGCTATTAAGAAGAAAACAATTTCAGAATGCCTTGACAAAATTTCTAGATAATGCCCAACATGACATGAACTTCTTGTAATAATTTTTTTTTTTCATAATTGTGACAAAATCTAAACAATACACACATTTATATATTAACTTTACCACTAGACTGGTAGTCTACACAAGATTTACCAATAACAGATGAAAAGAAGTTATACTCTTAATACTGATTAAATTAAAGATATCAAAAAATATATGTAGAAAGATCAAGGAAAAGAATGAAACGTGTTTGATACTTGATGGCTAAGTCTTTTCTGGTGTAAGAAAGTTGTTTCTACAATAGCCTTATACCCAGCGGAAATTTCTTCATGTTCATCAGAATCTCAAAATGCAGAGATTTATGAGCATGGTAAGTCTAGGACTATTTAGATCTAAAAATAGGGAGAATTGATGTGTAAACCTGGAGATGGTTAATACTCCTCTTCAAGTGCCAAATTGATATCAAAATGTCAACTACCTAGACATTAGAATTCTAAAATTTAACAAAGCACTGAAGATGGCACAACATTGTCACTATGCCAAATTGAAAAATCTCAACACCAGAAAGTGAAAAATCCAACAACTTGGGGCAATAATTTGATATTATATTTCTCTGAATTCAATTCTAGAGTGCGAGTATTAGCTGCCATAGTTTTCCTGCTAAAAAAATGCATACATGCTATTCATTATGTCACATTTATGTGTAATATACTACTTCATAAACAAATTAAACACTATGTATATACAAAAAGAATAACCATTTAAGGTTAGTATTGAATGATTTACACTACATGAATAGTAGATTAGCATGCACACAGTTTGATATTACTGAAACAGAAGACTACAGATTGGATAATAATAGTCTTGTCAAAAATGCATGCACATTTAGCAAGATGTTTTCACAGCAATACTGGTGTACAAATTTCTCTTTTGATGCTACCATGAACACTATTGAAAAAGCTCTGTGAATGATTTCTTTCATTTGAAATGGTTAACAATGTGCATATATATGTTCATGAAAAAATATAGCACTGAAAAATACTACTGAAAAGTGACCAAAGAAGCAACAATTTCATTCCTAAGTGAAGATTATAATTTTTTCTTCAATTTTGAGACATGAATGAAAAGCAAGCATTTGAGACTAGCAGTTTTGATGCATTTCATACCATTGTCAATCTTGCTCTGGGAATGTGGACCACTAAAAGCCAACATTTTATTGGGAATGATCCAATTGAAATCCCCATTTTCTACCCGCTGTAGGAGAAACAAACATAAATAATAAACACCAATAGAAATTACAATCTATTACTTATAAAATAACATGCTCATGTAATATGTTTGAAGGTAGGTTAACAAGTTATCATTTTTGGACTGCATCCATCAATATCTTAAACATCAAATTTGAAAATAAAATAAATAATCTTTCAAATGCTGAAACAGAATTTAAGAATTTCTCTAAACCCATCTGAAAATTTCAGTCATAATCCCCAAATTTGTCTTGAAAATGATAACTAATGAACAATCATATATGATTACCATACCTTCAAACATGATGTACACTGATACCAATTGATGTAAAACTGAAGCCTGGGTTACCCAAACTTCAGTTCACAAAACATGCTGTCAATCAGTTAACCATGGCTAACAACATGCACACATTCACCAAATACTTCAATTATGACAGCATGTTCAAACACAATAACACATTTCAAGCCTACCATTTTCTATCTTGGTTTTAGGATGAGGTCCACAGAAAGCTAAAAATTTATTTGGCACTATCCAGTTGAAATCTCCATTTTCTACTTTCTGTAACATATAATTTTTGTGGTAAAAAAACTTAACATTTTATTGAAATACATTGAAAGCTGAAATCTTGATATAATAATGTTTGTGATGAAATTGGGGTTTTTAAAATGTTACTAGCAATCTCCTTGTGAAGGCACTATGAAACTGTAACATTATACTGATGTCAAAAAAAATGTAAATTACTTTTTTAGTAGCAGCATTTCATTAAAATTGGTAATCATTGTAATGTCATTCAGTGTTGTAATTAACAAATAGTATATATACAATGTCCCAATTAGCAACATTACAATAAATTAAACTTTAAAAAAAAAAAAAGATTTTTTAGTATTCATTGAAATGATCTGTTCATATATAATTACATTATTTCATAATTATTGTGGTAGAAAATCCATTTACTAAACATAGCTCAACTGTGTCAGTATTGTTAACTTTCTGTTGATGAGGATGCTGTCCTTCTTTAAAACATGCATTTCACAAATAAAAATAAACTCAGATCACTTGTATACTTTTAAGAAGAGGCAAGGAAGCAAATTGTGATAAAATCAATTAAAATAATATTCACCATGAGACTTTTGTTATCCAATTTCACATATTTTCTTTAATGTTGAGAGCTAATTTTTTTTCCAGTTTTGAGGATCTGTATTAATTTGTTTACATGATAAATATTTTACATGAAAGGAAAGCAAACTACAATCTTACCTCATAATGTTCATACTCATCAACATCAAAAGTATCAAAATTAAAGAATCCATTTGCCAGGGCTTTACTTAAACCATGTAAACAGTCTAATAAAGTCAAGTTATATGTACATGCACCAAAGGAGGCATCTCTGTAATATATAACAACAATTATATTAGCATAATGATTTAAATATGGAGGATAAAAAATCTAATACCCATAAATGTAATGAAATTTAGTTTGTATAACTGAATAAAAAAACAGAAGCATGAAACCAAGATTTATTTGCTTACCCTAAGGTAAATCTGACATATACATCTCATTTTCTTTTATGTAAAGTGCTTCTTTAACTTTCCACTTGAAATGTTGTAATTACCTTACAACAACCTTTGTTCTTACAACTTAAAAGTTGAATTAAAAATGCCTTATATTATAGTCAGTTGCTTACATAAAAATTCTTATCAATTAAATTCTCCCTCATAAATTCGTCCGAATTTAAAACATTTCTAATCTATCTACATGGCGAAATAATAGGCAAGTCAAAATGTAGGTTTGGTTTGCTCGCAGTAACTTATTTTCTGTGCGATACAACATTTAATTATGATAATAAGACATTACCAATATAACCCAGCAAATACACATCTAGCTTTTCTAAACTAAATCATTATAAATAAATAAAAATAATATACTATGCAGAACGTGTTGTTACTTTGAAGTTACTGTGAACACCTCGATACAAATTATCCAAGTATCTGACTTATATACCCCACCCGTATTCCCGCCATTGAAATGCTCGTGCAGTACTCACTAAAGACTTATATATAGATACTATCCAACCAGTTCTTCAAACTTGTTTTACAAACTTGTTCTACAAACCACAGTTACTAAAGATAGAAATAGATTAGGGAAATAGAAATAAATATACTTTCATAAATTATCAGCCCTTACTTTCTAGAGTAGTGAAAATGTACCTTTTTTATTTCAAACAATTCCTAATGTATGACTTACCTAAAAGGAAGAAATGGAGGATTTGAACCAGCAACTAACGGCCGATAAGCTTCTTCAGGTGTTTTCTTTAAATAAATAACCTGAAACAAAGAAAGCCGATAATTCATTGAATGTTTTTCCTGTATCTTTAAAAAGACATATTACAAATGCAAGGAAGCTGAGTTGAAGTCAAAATTTATACATGTACTTTTACAACTCCCTTTATCACTAAGTCCAAAACCAAACACATCCCAATTACCATTCGTGCCTTTCATGCCTTAGGATGCAATAGTTCATTAGAAAAGGTTTTAGTTCATAATATGCATTTTCAAAATATATTTATTTTGTTGAATTACTGTTCTTTTTCAAAACAATGCACCCTTGTCTATTGACCCTATAATACAACCATTCCCTTATTATAAACCTTATGGTGATATAACTTTAGAATACCAATCTGAAATACTTACTGAATATGCAGAGATCAGAAATGCTGCATTTGCTCTCTTTCTAGCATCATAACTTGTATAATGTATTATTCTCTTCTTAGCTAATGAAAAAGACTGCAATAAAAGGAAAATTTATGAAAAATGAAAATGATAATTTCTTGCTTCATAAAACTTAAAAGTAAGATTGTGTTCAAGTTGTTTACCATGATAATATAAGACATAGGACATAGTAGGAAGCAAACTTATGAAATATTGAGTATTAAACCATTTCATTAAAATAAAATGTGTGGTGAAAAGTTTCTTTCAGACCTCATACATGTATATATCATATCTATAACTGTTCCTTGAAATGTCTTAAATGTCATTATTATTTATTAATTTAAAAGGGGTCAACATATTTTCTTTTCGTTTATGTCCTAAATGTGCAAAGGTAAATAGTATGTTTTATCCTTTTCTGGTGTGCATTTTAAAAAACTTCTGGAGTGTCACTCAATTGTTTGTATTGTATACACTTTAGTTCAGTTTTTCACCCTTTTTAAACACCATAGATATCCTTATCGTACACATACACAAATTTAAGTTTATCATGGCCAATTAATTAGTGACAAATCTCTATCAATTCTTCAAAACACCTGTTTTTCTTATTGCAAATGACAAAGTAACTAATATTTGGCAACAGACTAAAGAACACCTTGATTAATCCTTTGTACCCGAGGCAGGTCAAAGCCAAAGGTTACCTGGAACAAAGCCAAACAATGTTTAAATACCACATGACATTTGTATGACTGTAAACTATAAGCAAATGGATGAAACTTCTATCTATATTTACCAATATACCGCAACAATAAAACATAATGCATTGTAATTCATTTTAAATATAGATGATATGTGTATACGTTTATTTATGAGCAAAAGTTTGTAAAATATAAAGGTTTGAGCTTTACCCTCATTTTAAGTATAAATGAAACAGTGCAATGCTGTGAATGTACAACTTCATATTAACAGATTATTTAATACATCCTGGTACAAAATGATTTTACCTTTAATTTCTTGTTCAGCTTACAGCAGTATCTATATAATTGTGCCAAGTTCAATGGCCCAAAATCAGCATAAAAACTGAAATATTAAAAAAAAATCAAATGCGATTTGTAATCATCAGTGCATTTACATATGTTTTTAAAATTATAGAGACTAAAGAGGCAGAAATTGTGTATAAGTAGTCATGCAACAAAGTTTTTCCTTGTTAAGATATTTGAGAGCATCAAATTACAAATGCACTCGAGAAAACTAAGTTTTTATAAAAGCAAAATTGTTTAAGAGTGTTATTTAAGGTTTATCATTTCATGTTTTAGTTATTGATTACATCATAACAAGATCGATTTTTCTTCCTCATCTTTTCTAAATATATCATTTCATCAAGACAAGGAAATAGTGTTCATTTAAAAAACTAGTTGTTTTAAAAAGGTAAATTTTCATCACAGATAAACATTTTTCCCTGTTATGACTGATATTTTGTTTGATCTGATAAGAAGGCATATATATACATTTTTGTAACTGCAATATATAATATCACACCAACTCAACAGCACATATGAATTGTACATACTGTACATTAATTGATTCTTTATTATTTGTGGGATACCAGTATCCCTGGATTGAGTGAGTAAAGGTGAACTACAAAATTTAAATGTACACATTTTGAACAAGGAAAAATTTAAAGGCTTGTCAACACTTTTAATATCCACATTGATCCATGAAAATTTAATTTCACTCAATCTACAGAACATGTACACTAACTGACTAGTCACTTGTAGCACTGTGATACTAAAAACTATTTATCTACATGTGGGCTAGGTGGAATCTATGTACAGTTAACAATGCTAAATATAATTATAAAAATATTAAATAATGACAAATGTGATTAGAACTATACTTACTTTTCATAAATCAATTCATCGTCCACACAGAAGTAATGTGTATGTGCTGTAGATCTTGGTTTGGCACGTAATGTTGCAAAATACAGTCGGTCTGAAAAAAATATGTTAGATATCAACAATGGTACATAGTAATGAATCAAAGCAATACCAATCATTTATGAAAATATGCTAGCTTTAATCTTTTAAGAAAGACATGTATTCATCATGACAGATGGACAGAGAGACGAATGTAGTGCAAACCTAACATGCTAAAGTCCTAATTAGGGACTTAAAGCCAATTTCATAGTAATGTACAAAAAATGTGCTATGCATCTTTTGATTCTGAATCTTAACTGGAAAACTAGATATATCAATTTGATTGTAAACTACGAAATGAATTCAGAACTACAATATGAAATTTGTTCAGATTGTCAAGTTGCAGTTAATATTCAAGTATTTACTGCTTTACTTGTGATTCAATAGCATTTAAAATTGCTGTACTCATGGACTGTAAATTCTGAAATCAATATGAGGTTTTTATTATTGCTTATAATGCCACTGGATGGGTATCGCAATAATAAGAATTCGCATTCTGATAACTGAAATGTAGAACCGAACGCAGTTTTTTTCAAAATCACGATAATTAAACTCGCATTTTTGTCCATTAAAAAAAAGCATTAATAAATGCATGATATAATTTCTGAATTTACAGTACAATGTAATTATATGTGGCATAGATTTATGTCATGTAACAACTTATGTTATACTCGTTTAAAACAAGGGATGCAAAAGTCAATTTAAAAGCATGTATTTCACATTTTAAACTTTTTTCTTTTGCATCTGGATTTAAAAAAAATATATCTCTAAATGCTCATTAGCATTTGCTAAAACATATTTCAATAATGCAATCAATCATCTATCTTGATCAGGTGTTCTCATGTCAGGTGTGTCGATGTACCTTTACAAATGATTAGCAATCTTTAGACAGATATATCCCTCAGGGCTTAAAAACTGAAACAAGGAGGACCCTTTGGATTTCTGACCATGCGAGGGCTTTTTAGCCAGTTGAGGTCATTAATTACTTTCATCATCACTTTTCGGATCAAAATACAAAAAGCCTAAGGTTTGGATCTCCTATAGTTGGTGATCGCAATACTGGTATACTAGTATTGTGCACAATACTGGTATAAAATTTTTGTACCAGTATTGTTGTTTTTGTTAAATAAACAATTCATATAGGTACAATGTATAAACTAATCTTTAATTAAAGGTGTCACATATGCATAATGAACTTAACATATGACATGACAATTTTATAAGGAATTATTGCATGTTTAACTGATGATGCCATTGATTTTACATTGCCATTGTCATCAAAGAAGGTTTTAAATCTTCTGATGTTTTTCTTTCCGTACTGCTTCAGTATTTTAACAAACTCTTTACTTTCTTCTATGTTTTCTTTCAAGGACTGTTAAATAGCTTTTGTATCATCAGCATTAGTATTGTCTATTTCTTATTCAGATGGCATTTCTACAACCCCTCCTCCCGCCACTTCCTTTATGGTATCCAGGGCAGTTATGTGCATGATGCAATTTATAATTATAATTCCTAAGAAAATGGTGGTGGTGAGAGAAATGAAAATAAATTTTGACAATGGCGGAGTTCATTTAACCATGCCAGAAGATAATCTAACAACGACAGGTAGTCATTTGATGATAGCGGAAGATTTTTACGATAGCAGAGCGCTATCATAAAGCAGGTCATGGAGATCCCTGATTGGCTTTCAAAATCAGTTCTCACAAGAACCTTTTTTTTAATTTGTGTCAGACTTTCAAAGGAAGCAGGACAAATCCCCCCACTGGCAAAACGCCCCACACCAAATCGCCCCACTATTAAATTTTTTTTTTAAATCGCCCAACCTGGTTAACCAACTCACCCCACTTTTTAAAAAAATCGCCTCACTTGTGAAAAGGGTTAAATCCAGTTAATTTTATCCCTGTCAACTCGCCCCACTTATTAAAAAAAGGAAAAATCTACTACTATATATGTAATTTTCAGGTCTACCAACTAGCCGCACTTAAATGAAAACTTATTTTGATTTTTGTAATCTACACAGAATACAAAAAAAAAACGAAATTTATTAAACTTTTTTAACATTCTTAAAATATAATTGCAATTACATTTTGTATCATTATTGGAGAATAACTTTATACTTGTAAGCTTAGTTATTTGTATAACAATTGAAAAAAAAACTTTTAATTGTATCATAATCATACTATTGATGCGTGATTAACATTTATATACAACTTTATTGCAAAAACAGAGTTTTTAACAGCAATTTGATTTTATAGCACTTCACTTTGGGGTTCAAAGGTATTGACGTGGGCAGGGACAAAGATATACAACGGGATTGCATCTGTTTTATAAGTGGTTTATCTATTTGTCATGAGTGGGGCCAGTTGACAGAATGACAGACCGTATTTCAGCGGGATTTTAACCCTTTTCATAAGGGGAGCATGTTATCATAACTATTTGCAATGGGAGTTTACCCTTTTCATAAGTGGGGCGAGTTGGTAAACAAGAGTGGGGCGAGTTTGTGAAAAAGTGGGGCGATTTGTCATGGATTCCTTTCAAAACAGTAATTATTAATGTACATGTAGCATACACATCAAACCAGATGGAAGGCTTCATCAATTGCAAAACAGGAGATTTCAGAATGCCAGATATGGTGCAAGAAACTCAGTATTGTTGTATATGAATGATACAGAACCCTCCCCCTTTTTAAAATCTTTTCAGTTTTATATATCATCTAGAAGTAGTAAGTCCTGAAAGTGATGTTTGAGGTAAAACGTTTAATTCAAACAGAATAGCAAGACGTGGAGATAATGATTTCTCTGAATGAGCATTTGCTGTTGCACATAGGTACACAAACGAGAGGGAAATCGCCATTTCGTTGCAACCTTGTCAAGACTTGTTCTGGCGTTTCTGTTTTCTAAGTTACAACAAATGGGAATTATACAGAACTTTATCACTCACCTTTTATAAATTCCGATGCACTGCCAATTATCTCATTTTCTTCGGCCATAATTAATTAAAACTGGATTGATAAAAAGTAAATAAAAACCTCAATCGATGGTAAAATTTCCCCAACGAAATCAATGTTGTCTCTTCCGTCTCGAAAATAGTTTAAAATAAATAAGTCTTTACAAATAAAAACAATAAAAGTACGTTTTGGGGACTACCAATCCATGAATGGTTAGATCTTATACCATTTATCTGCCTCAATTCACAGTAATTAACAAGAAATTTAACACCCCCCTAGTTCATTCCGTAGTCGACGGCCATGTTTGAAATAGACGATTAGCTTGCAATAGGTCACGTGACAGAAAATAGCCAATTGTAATAATGCCAACAATTGTTGGCATAGCAATTTAAAAATTTAACCAATGAAATATTTGTTTATCCATCAAATGGAAACATTGACATGTGCCCGATGTCAAATGGTGTTGATATGACAGCTGCGGTTATCAGTCTTATTGTCATCTTTTCCATTTTAACTAATGATACATAATTTAGCTGATTATAATTATAATTACATAGCATATCATATTATTGTCCAAAGAAAAATATTGTATTATAATCTAGAACTATATTTATTATATATATATTTATATTATGAGGGACATTATAATATTGACATACAACAGAGACATGCAGAGATATATAATACATTGTTTCTGCTATTAGATATACTGTTCCCAGATAATATCGAAAATATCAGAGACAGGTGATTTTATTGTGCCACATATATCCATTCATTATTAATATACAATTTCTTGATTTTAAAATTAATGAAGGAATATTGTAAATAAGATCAGAGACGTATAATATACATGTCTCTGATAAGATATACATGTACAATTCCTTAATTCAAGACACTGATTTAATATAAATTGCCTAGATTATTGTTAATTGAATTATGTCTGTATTAAATCTTGAACTAATAGGTATACATATATCATCAGACGTCCAATCTAATAAAAAAAAGTAAGATAACAAAATTACCGAACTTCGGAAAATTCAAATCAGAAAGTCTGCATGGCCCCTTATCAAATAACAATTTAAAGATCTAGAGCTCACACAAAGCATGCAAACGAATGGAAAACAACTGTCAATTTCCAGAATTTGTACAGGCATTTGATCAAAAAGAATGAACAAGAAAAGTAAAAGCTGTTGGCTATATAACTCTAGTACGACCTGGCTGTTATTGAGAACGCTTTTGCTATATGGGACCCGCCTACCAACAAAGCAATTTCAAACATTGACACACTGGAACTTATTCGGTGGAGAGCTGCTAAATTTTTCTATGATGACAACCCATTACGTACACCAGAGGATGGCACGGCACTAGTCTACACTGCTATAGTAACGAGCTAAAATGAGCCGGATACATTATAGTCCCATAGTTGTAATCTTGCACGTGTTGTCATGTATAATGCAGCTCAGTTATGATATTTGACTTGAATAGTGAACATCAATAAAATGTAGTCTCTTTACATTACAAAGTCTGGATTATTTAGGTTTCTAGTCGAACCACAGTTGTCCCCAAGTTATGACCAATAGGTGCCACGCAATAATCGTTTCTCGGTTTTTTTTATGTAGATTCGACCGTTGGTTTTCCCGTTTGAATGGTTTTACACTAGTTATTTTTGGGGCCCTTTATAGCTTACTGGTCGATGCGAGCCAATGCTCCGTGTTGAAGACCGTACTTTGAGCTATAATGGTTTTTCTTTTACACATTGTGACTTGGATGTAGAGTTTTCTCATTGGCACTCATATCATATCTTCTTATATCTATAGACAGTAGATATAGAGCTCTGATTTCGTTATGCACTATCAATACACGAGTTCCGACAGAAAGATTGCTGAAGCAATGACTAGGAAATTATTATTTAATTCAGTTTCTTTTGGTGGATAATTATCTCATTGGCAATCATACCTCTTCTCCTTTTTTATGTATAGTAATTTTAATTGAGTAAAAACATATACTGGAACCAGTGCAGGGCTGCTTAGATTTAACATCATCCAGGTTTGGGGAGATATTGCATATGCGTCATATACTTGCATCAACATCGCAGGAGAATGTTCGTAATAACAACTATACATGATTTCATCCACATGTCTATATATATATGATATATATCAGTGACCGCTGTGGAAAGTAAACTTGGAATTTATAGTAAATAACAAATACAAGGTTATTTCAAGTATAGATTATGTTTATATTATATTGTAAAACACGAAAATAATTGAAATTAAGGAGAGAAAAAGGATTGTGGAAAAAAGGGGAGCGCAAAAAAATATTGTCCTGTCCCTTAGTACCTATGGGATTTCGAAGGACCAACCTTTCATGAAGCCATATATTTACTCCTTAAGAATGTCTTTGTTCTCATAATAAGTCATAAATGATGGTACCAGAGGCATATATTACAAATGTTATATGTGTCTGGTGGTACAGCTACATGTTCCATTAAAGAACCTTTGTGAGCGCGCTCACATACCCCACGCCCCATAAGGTCACTGGACAAAATCTCACCAGATTCCTAAGTTCAAAGACTCACAAGAGTCAACTGATAAAATGTTTTTTTGTGGATATATTCACATTAACCATGATATTATGTCATCATCAACTACAAAGTTTCATGAAATTCTATTGTGTGGTTTCAGAGGAGTTGCAATGACAAGAACAGGACTGACGGACTGTAGAAGAATGAGACCAATAAGTTCAAATGGGCATAACTTCTAAAAAAAAAATACTGAATCATAATTTCATGTCGATATGCACATCTATATAGTATGTCCTTATTATCAACAAAGGTTCATGAAATTCTGTTGTGTGGTTTCAAAGGAGTTGCGATGACAAGAACAGGACCGACGGACGGGTCAAAACATTATATCCGACACAATTGATTGCGTGGGGTATAATAACTTTACATTATATTGACGGTTAGGGAGATAGGTCTACAGTATCTCCAGTATACAATACCCTTCAAGAGAGACCGGAGATACATGTTGAAGCGAGAGTCGTTTGAAATAAATTTTTCAGATTTTGCAAACAGTAACTGCAGAAGCAGTGCTGTCTCACTATGGTGATACTCCACAGGGCTCTGGGGATTTGATTGGGTGCAGTTGTTCCTTATCAGTTTGTATATCATAGTGCCGTTTAAATTTCAAGGAGGGTAGCTTCAAGTTATCCCTTACTCTTATTTTTTGAAAATGTTAACTAGTCTTGTGCTCATTTTTAAGATATTTGATTTGATTTGATTTTCTGTGTTTTAACACCACTTTTAAGCACCACTTCTGGGCAATTCGTGGCGACCAGGTGTTTTTTTTTTATTGGCGGCGGAAGCCGGAGTGCCCGGAGAAAACCACCGACCTTATATAGGAAAACTGACACTCCTATAGTCAATAAATATTCAAGGACATTCAAGTGCACCCGTACAAGCGGGATTCCGAACCCACAACCTCAGTGTTAAGTGGCTAGTAATTACAGTAGTAACTTACTAAGACTTACTCACTTCTTTCAGAAAATACAAATTTAAATTGTGCATTAACGATGTGATGTTATGCCAATATTTTCTTTTCTTTTTGACATAATATTAAGTCATACGACCAAAAGTCATAAGACCAAAAGTCATAAGACCATAAGTCAAAAGACAAAAGTCAAAATTTCTTACATCATCCCATAGGGTATTTATCTGTTTGAGAATTCACTATGTCTTTTTTTCAGTATGCGATTTCGTTGTTATCTTTGTAACTCTCGATCACTCAGAATGCAGATACAATCATTGAACCCTTTGAAGCGGGGCATATCAATGACAATGTTATTATTCATAACATAGTAAATAAACTAAATAAGACAATAAGGGTTTATTTGAATAATAATTGTAATAAATGTATAAACACTTTTAAACTTGGTCATAAAATAGCAATCTCCACACAGGAACGTATTTTGACTATTGAGGATATCCAGCTAGATTTGGACAAAGAGAGACAACTCTCTCATTCTTATATTTTAAATGTGATTAGGTTACAGCTTTAATTAGCTCTTGTTTGTATTACATTTTTGTTGGTTCTATATACCAAAGACCTATACACTTTGTTTTTAATCTCCAGTTTACTTTATTTATCATATAAATCTGTTTATGTTTTGGTATATTTCTACATAAATGTTTCGAGATAACAGTCAATTATATCTTGTGATCTATGATGAAATTATATGTTGCCTTGGATGAAGTGAAAAGAAAAACAAATCAAGCAGCAATGTTAAAAGGGCCCGTACGAAATTATAAGGCGTAAACCAGGCGTAAGTGGTAGTTACGTGTCAGGGGCAGATGAAGAAATTTTCGAAAGGGGGGGTGCTAACCCAGGGCAAAGGGGGGTGCAGGGGGGGTGCAAAACATATGTCCCGATACAAATGCATTGATCGGCAAAAATAAAGGGGGGGTGCGCACCCCGGAACCCCCCCCCCCCCCTGGATCCGCCACTGCGTGTCTAGATCCAAGCGTAAGGGAGCAGGAAACGTAAATTTGTAGTCCTTACGTGCGTAGAAAAAAGCAGTTAACCTGGCGTAAATTGAAATAATCAAGGCGTAAATTGAAATAAGCAAGACGTAAATTTTCTTACGGGCGTAAAACTGTTGGTATGGCGTAAATAGAAATACCCATAATGCTTTGTTTAAAGGATCATGGGATTTTTTTTCAAAATTTGGCTCTTTGGTTTTAGTTTGTTAAAGTTGGACACATGGCAGCTTCATATATTCAGGGATAATTTGCTTGTTTTGTGCTTTTTGGAAGAATCTGAAATTGGAAATACTGAATCAAATAAATTAATGAAAATTGTGAAATAAAAGGAAAGTAGTAATACATGGTAAATAATAATAATGTGAGTATAACTAAGTTATTAAGTATTATGTTCTATCAGAATTTTTGAAATCCCAAAACCTTTATCCTTGGATAATAACATTAAAATCTTTTACTTTAAGTTAAATTGCAGTATTATCATTTATAAATTAGTTCAAAAGACAATAATTTTCAAAAACAACTTAGTTAAAATGCTATTTCAAGAAAAAATAGTTGTTATAATTCTTATTTAAACTTAAACTTATTTGAGCCATTGTCTGCATAAAATGTATTTATTTCTATATTAGCTTCTTCAATGGTTTTAAATATTTCAAGTTTTTTGTCAAACAATAAGAAATAAAAGCAAGAGTACAGAAGTTTGTATCAAATACACAAAAGTACACAGCTTAGGGTTAATACACTGAACTAAAATAAGTGTAGTATTATGTAAGGATATTACGCCTGGTTTATTTATTGACCAGGGGTACTCATTTGCATATTACGCCTATTTTTTTGTGAACCAGGCGTACTCATTCAAATATTACGCCTAATTTTACGCCTGGTTTACGCCTTAGTTACGCCTTATTAACGCCTGGTTTACGCCTGGTTGACGCCTGGACACTGCAATGCAGCCAGGATAAAGTATGATTTTTACGCCTTGTTTCCGTGTCATATACGGGCGTCACAGTTCGTACAGGGGTCATCACCAAGTGTCTACTTATATTGGATTGATACTGATGCAAAGTCAAATACTAGTAGAGCGTTTAGAGACTAAATTGGGGTCTGATTGGTCTGATTTTCAGACCCTTTTCTCCATAGAATTAAGCACTGGTGTAATTGTAACAAAACTTTGTCATGTTTCTTTGTATTTGCATGCCTTTAAAAGAACTGACCACATAATATAAAAAAATCCTGCATAGATGTTACTTACCATATGTTGATTATTTGATCATAGTGCACATAGGAATTTCAAAATGGACAGAAGCTGAGTTGAAGTTTAAATTGAAACCATCAATGAAAACACATTTTGATTTTCTTTTCATGAGCAGATGAATAATAATTGAAACAAGATTGCACACACTGAAATATCTCATAAATCTGAGAAAGACCCCAAACACAAAAATACTAAACAATTAACTTTGACAATTGAACCATGAAAATTATGTCAAGGTCAGATACACCTGCCATACAAACATGCACACCTTACAATTAATCCATACCAAATATATTTGGCCTATTGTTTATCACAATAACTTTTTCTTTTATCACTAATCCTACTAGAAATGTAGACATGAAATAATTTATTATATTATTTCATAAATACCTGGTATTTTCTATTTTCTGCTCAAATATATGCTAGACAATGGTTATCAAACGATTTGATTACCTTGCTTATATAAACCTTTAATGTAAATTTTATACCAGATGCTCCGCAGGGCGCAGCTTTATACGACCGCAGAGTTTGAACCCTGAACATTGGGGAAAGTATGGACACAACATTCAAGCTTGATACAGCTTTGAATTTGGATTGTGATTAAATAGTTGACACAACACAGGTTTCTGACACATAATGAATGTGGTCCAAGAACTTAAACTTAAAAACTTTAAATTTTAAATTGGACATTACCTATTATGGTCCAATATCCAAAATCAAAATACATGGTTAGATTCAGCATATCAAAGAACCCCAAAAATTCAATTTTTGATGAAATCAAATAAAGTTCAATTTTGGACCCTTTAGACCTCAATGTGGACCAATTTGATAACTGGGCCCAAACATCAAAAATCTAAATACATGGTTAGAGTAATCATATATTAAAAAACCCCAAATATACAATTTTTGTTGAAATCAAACAAAGTTTAATTTTGGACCCAAAAATCTTAGTTCATGTTTAGATTCAGCATATCAAAGAACCCCAAGTATTCAATTTTTGTTGATATCAAACAAAGATTAATTTGGACCCCGATTTGGACCAACTTGAAAACTGGGCCCATAATAAAAAATCTTAGTACATGTTTAGATTCAGCATATCAAAGAACCCCAAGGATTCAATTTTTGTTTCAAACTAAGTTTATTTTTGGACACTTTGGACCTTAATGTAGACCAATTTGAAAACAGGACCAAAAATTAAGAATCTGCATACACAGTTAGATTCGGCATATCAAAGCACACCGATTATTCAATTTTGGATGAAATCAAACAAAGTTTAATTTTAGACCCTTTGGGCCCCTTATTCCTAAACTGTTGGGACCAAAACTCCCAAAATCAATCCCAACCTTCCTTTTATGGTCAAAAACCTTGTATTTAAATTTCATAGATTTCTATTTACTTATACTAAAGTTATGGTGCGAAAACCAAAAATGCTTATTTGTGCCCCTTTTTGGCCCCTTATTCCTAAACTGTTGGGACCTCAACTCCCAAAACAATCCCAACCTTCCTTTTGTGGTCATATACCTTGTGTTTAAATTTCATTGATTTCTATTTACTTATACCAAAGTTATTGTGCGAAAACCAAGAATAATGCTTATTTGGGCCCTTTTTTGGCCCTTAAAGGGAAAATTCACGATTTTTTACTTATGGTTTAAATATGTTCATTATGACATAATATATATATTCACAAAGTTTTATCGCTATATGTGCAGTAATAAAGGAGAAATTCAATAATTAATGAAAAAATATCAACTACTTCCTGTAGGTCGTGACGTTTTCTCCTGATTTTTGCATGCCGGGATTTAAAATACAATCATTAAAAGTCTTGGTTTTTAATCATATTTTAACGTAATCGTAAGCGCGCCGATGACTTATGCTTTATCTAATAACCATCCGATAATAAGAAGATAAAACGCACAGACGTTCAATTGTACTCATTCGTGAGATAAATTATCTATGTTAAACGTATATATTCGAATTATATTTGTAGACAACACAAAAAGTTATAAATTTATTTTTAATAAATGCATTTTCGGACTGATAAGGTGAACAAATTAAAGTACAATAATCTGTAAAGACAATATGTTGGTGTACTATTATTGACCTTTTACTATCTCTGCTATGGCTAGGTTTATACGATGTGTGTATTCACGGTTCTGTGGCAATACTCGTAGATGGCTTGTTGAAAGGTAAATTGTTATTTGCACTTCGGTATTTAACCACGCCTCTAGGGCACACCTTGCCAGGTGTGACTGTCTATTCGGATCAGTGGTAGCATTTAATACACACATTAAAAATACATATTCAAGTTGGTGACAAATAAAAATTGGTCGCCGTGGAATTATTTAATTATATTTGGTGCTATTATTTATTTGAATTCAAATAAGTTAATTTACTAAGAAATACACAATTTTCGGTTAAAGACGGGAAACTTAATTCATATGTCAGAATGAAATGATATACAAGTCTTGTCCTTGATTTATGTCTCATAAAAAAGGGGGACTTAGAAATTAGAAATAGCTTTACTAAATCATTTTTATTTGTCTTTATTAGGCGAAAAAATGTACGAGAACACTTACATTTAGACTTGAAATCGAAAAATTACGAATAGATATTCTTTTCAAGTGTGATAAACGTCAACCAAATTTATTCATAATGGGGAACGTCCTTATTAAAATCTGAGACAACTATAATAATCGTCGTCTCCCAACGTATATATATACTTAAGGTGGTACCTAACACTACAGGGAGAGAACTCTGTAAAATCAGCCAAACGTTTTAATTACGTTGTGTTGTAAAAGGAATATTAAGCTTCTCAATGATCAAAATGAGTGTTTGTCAAACTGCTATATAACCAGTGTATTTTTTCTGATAAAATGGTTGGTTCAAAATTTTTAAAATTTTTATATTTTTGTCAAAGGGTCAAAGTAAATACTTTGTCAAAATGTTAAGAAAATTAAACGAGCCAAATTAATTTTAGTTAAAGTGTTGGGTACCACCTTAAATAACTATTTGATCAACGATGTTTAAAATTAAAAGACAACGAATTTAATGTTATCTTTCCCTATTTTTGAATGTTATTATAAGTCTGTTCAACTTGCAAGAATACCCCTAAAGCGGACAAATATCCGACAAGCAGTTTATTCTTTAAATTGCTGTCATTGAATATCAAGAAAGAAAATAAATCCCGAAATTGATACTCAATAGTTTTCCTAGAAAATATTCACATTCCTTGGGGATTATAAGTGTACGTCCAGTTGCATATATTTTACATGAATGTTGGAACAATTGTGATGATGACGAATTTCGTCCTTTATTCGAGAACAATTTAATTGATATATAAATCTGTGAGTTTACTATGTTCTTAACTTCGATGAACCAAAGCAAGTTATAAATTGACCTGTATTTAAATCAAATTGTTTCTTTTTTTCTTCTTCTTCTTTTGGTATACAATAGGCTATCGAATTCGTTGATTACATACTGTTGGCATACATGGACTAGTCTATTTACAAAACTTTTACCACAATTTACACAAAATGTATGTTTCTTTCTTATGTTCAATGTATACATGTATACATATTTTAAATTGCGCTACTGACTATAGTTCCGTAACTTTCTACCAGGCGTATGTATACACGAATCGTCGACAAGTGCGCACATTTTTTTAGATCAATAATTCTGGTATGTTCCAATCTGTCCTAAACTATTGACAACGAGTATATATTACATTTTCCCAAATTAACCCTTGGAAAAATATGTAAATAGATTTGTATTTCTTCAATTATTTTTTTTTGTATTATTTTTTTTTTATAAATAATATTCTTTACACCAGAAATGTTATTTATAAACAAGCGTATGAGTTCAGTAATGACTAGTATATTATATCACTTTCGGACACGCAAGACAAAAATGTATATTATACATGCACCTGATAGTTCAAAATGGAAAGTTATAAGTAACGGTCGTGTACACTGATCAATACCTACAGAAGTGAAACGATGCATGAACTTGCAAGCCCGCCGGACAGGAAATCGATTGAATACCTGGACGTGTCACCTTACACCCCTTCCAATACCTTTGGGAGTAATACCTTTAGCCATGCTGGTGATCAGATAAGGGAAGATCCGAATTTATTTAAATAAAGTTTATTACTTGAAAGAATTATGAACGAATTAGATTTTCGAAAACAATTTCCACGGAACACTTATTTATCATTTTATGATTTGAACTTTGACTTTTTAACTAATTACAATATTATCAGTTTAAAAATAACAGACTATATGGTTATTTAAAAATATAAGACCATTTTCCGTATCAAGTTAGTCAGTCAGATAAAACAACCGTACGATTGACAAGATATCGACACGCAATTACGACTACATCGTTTACTGTAGTTTTGTTCCTTTGTGGTTTATTGACATATCGGGATTTTTCATCGGAGAAGGTGACAAGATGGCGGAGAGTAGAGAACTGATACTCAAAATTTAAAATCGATGGTTATCTCTTATTTAGCGGAATAAAACTTTAATATCTATAAATTTGAGCATTTTTATACAGAATGGACATAATATCAATTTTTGATTTTTTTGCGAAGTTTCCCTTTAATTCCTAAACTGTTGGAACCCAAACTCCCAAAATCAATTCCAACCTTCCTTTTATGGTCAAAAACCTTGTATTTAAATTTCATAGATTTCTATTTACTTATACTAAAGTTATGGTGCGAAAACCAAAAATGCTTATTTGTGCCCCTTTTTGGCCCCTTATTCCTAAACTGTTGGGACCTCAACTCCCAAAACAATCCCAACCTTCCTGTTGTGGTCATATACCTTGTGTTTAAATTTCATTGATTTCTATATACTTAAACTAAAGTTATAGTGTGAAAACCAAGAAAATGCTTATTTGGGCCCTTTTTGGTCCCTAATTCCTAAACTGTTAGGTCCAAAACTCCCAAAATCAATCCCAACCTTCCTTTTGTGGTCATAAACCTTGTGTGTAAATTTCATAGATTTCTTTTTACTTATACTAAAGTTATAGTGCAAAAACCAAATGTCTTCAGACGACGACGACGCAGACGACGATGACAACGTGATACCAATATACGACCAAAAAATTGTCAATTTTTGTGGTATAATAATGTCTATCACAAAATGTAGAATTGGTTCAAAGAGTGCCAACAGTGCAATGTTCTGAATAGGTGATATTTTGACGGGATATAATAGTTGTAGATTTTTTAAACGTTTCCAAGACATAATGATATAAACCTTTGATATAAAAATCCAACAAGAATTATATGCTAGAGAGGGCCAACAATGCTATGTTGGCACTGTCAACAATTTGTGGAATTTATCTTTTGTTTCAAATAACTTGGCATGAAAACAAAGTTTTATTCTATTTTGTTTTATAAACAAAATAATGGTGCATATATATACCCAATATATAATATATATTTATGACTCAGAAACAATTTTTTCGAATGAAATGCAGGGTTAAATCCCTACAACTGTCAAATTTATCACATAATATTAACATTTTTAAAGATCCATTATAATGAGGTCAAGGTCAGATAAATCCTGTCAGACAGACATGTAGACCTTAAAATTATTCCATACATCAAATATAGTTGACCTTTTGCTTATGGTAATTAAAAAATAGACCAAAACATTAAACTTAAAATTAACCAATAAACCATGAAAATGACGTAAAGATCAGATGAAACCACTAGACTGGAATGTACCCCTATAATCATTAATAACACCACATTAAGTCGACATTCTACTAATAGTACTTGAAAAGCAGACCAAAACACCAGAAATTCACATTGACCAATGAACCATGAAATTGGGTTAATATCACATGAAACCTGAATGATATACACCCCTTACAATTATACGTGTAGGACTCTAAAGTGCGATGGTACTCTAAAGTGCGATGGTCACGCTAAAGTGCGATGGTCTACGCTAAAGTGCGATGGTGTAAGTCGCTAAAGTGCGATTGTTGTTTGTTTTTAAGTGTAAAAAGATTACACGCTAAAGTGCGATGGTATGACACGCTAAAGTGCGATGGTCTATGACAAGCTAAAGTGCAATTGTATATGACACGCTAAAGTGCGTTGGCATGGCACGCTAAAGTGCGATGGTGTTTTTCACGCTGAAGTACGATGGCATGAGACGCTAAAGTGCGATGGTGTTTGTCACGCTAAAGTACGATGGTATAACACGCTAAAGTGCGATGGTCTGGAATGATAAAGTTCTATGGTAGCACATGTGACACGCTTACGATCAAGGATGTAACGAAAACTGGGTTAATGCAATGGTTATTTTTAGTGACTTTTTAGTTTTTTTTTTGTATTATTTGTAAATTATGCCGTTGGGTTTCTCTTCCAAACTGTTTTACACTAGTTATTGTGTGGTCCTAAATAGCCTGATTCAATGTGCTCCATGTTGAAGGTCATAATATAATAATGTGCATTCACCAACATAATTTAGACATTGGTGAATAGTTGTTTTGTTGACAAGTTTTTGTTATGCATTTAAATAAAACTGTTTCAATTATTTTCAGCTGGTTGCTGATACCTCTCGGTTGTAAAAGATTGCTTTTTGCAGGGTTATTTATATAGTAACCTATAGTAAAATACAAAAATATTTAACCTTGGATAGAGCCATATTGTCTCATTGGCATACATTTTATGATACTAAACCTGTAGCTTTTTTGTTACTGGTTGGATGTCGAGTATTCATTTAATTCCCATAATTGTCTCATTGGCAATCACATTATGATATTACAAGTTGTGTTGTTGGCAAAAATCAATATATTAAACAAATATACTTTTACATTTAAAACCTGTAACTTTAATGTAAAGTTATCTCATTGGCACTCACACCAATCTTCTTAACTCTATTTAATAAAATATAAATCATTAATTACAAATTAAAAAGTAGACTTTATTTGGCACAACTTTCAAAATGACATGGAATTCATAAGATAAATGTCTAAATCAAATTTGGACGAATCAAATATTTCGAAACTTGATGAACTTTTCCATTTTCAAGCTCCTTTATGGTATACACCTTTCCTTTACTGTCGTCATTTTCAATATTTATAACTAGTCCTTTCTTCCAATACCCGGACAAAAAAACGTTTGTACCCGCGGATAAAGCTGAATTTGGTTTAAAGTCTATAATTTCATTTACTGCGGGATGAAAAGTTTGCATTTCTGTAAGTTTGGATACTTTTTTCGGGAACAATTCCTCCGGATACATACTACTATCCCATTCTTCACGATTCTGAAAAGCGTAAAAAAAAGTTACAATAAAATCAAACCAAGGAATGAAAACAACAAATGTAACAAATTAAACAATCACTAAAAATAGTTAATACGTGATTATGAATTAAGCAAATTCCTTAATAAAAGACATCATTTTTTTATTTTTCAGTCCAAAAATTTCAAATAACTTTACTTTAACATTTAAAAGTACATACAAAAATGTGCGTAACTAACAAGTACTAAATTACAATTTGTTTAATCACCTTTAATTCTATATTTTGTTATACGGTAGTTAAGTTGCTTACCTGAGACATATAAATTTCTGTTTCCAAATGACGGCGTTTCAGGCCTGCTATACCAGAATCAGTACGTTGTATAAATCTTCTTGAATACAAGTCTTTATAATAAGGGCTAACTTCTGACTGAAAGCAAATAAAAAAAGGTTAAAAAATGATTAATATTGACTTAAAAGTGTTAATAATATTCAAATTTGTACACATAACAGGCCGTTAGTGTTTTCGTTTTTGTTTACATAAATTTGTTATTTAGAGACATTTTATATATAGCTAAAAAAAATATGCATAAGTTTTGCTTATTTTCAAAGGCCGTACAAAGACCAATATTTTAAAACTTCTTTGATCATTTAGTCTCTGTTAGACAGTTGTCATACCATGATGAATATTAAACTACATCTTCTTATTTTTATATTCTCACTTTTTAAAACAAAAATATAATAATTCAGTAATGTTAGTGCATTTTTACACACATAAACATGTATATGATAATGAACAAAATAACACAGATAACATCTGTATAACGTTTAGTACGCAGAAACAATTGTATAAAGCTTTTAACTCATAAAGCCTGAACTATCACCATGCAATAAAATAAAAGTACATTGTGTTTAAAAATACCATTGAAGTTGATAGTGGTAAGGCAATATTTTTATAAGCAACATTTTTAGTGATAAAATTTACGTACTTGATGTAAACTTGTATTGCGCATCATTTGAGAATTTGTGATATCTTGCAGTGGTTGAGACATTTGGAGTTGGTGCTGTGATGGTATAATCTCGTTCAATCTGTCATAAGTCTGTACAATATTATTGACCTAAAATAACAAAAATATTTGAATATTAAAATTGGTTATTCATTTTAAAAGTATAATGATATTTACAAAATGTTCGGAACAATTGAACCTTTTTTAAAAATAAAAACTTAAAATGTTATTCAAATACTTAATGTAAACATATTAGTAGTACTAACCTCAACATTTTCTACGCCATTTACGGGCTGCATAGCATGCTCATTGCTAGTTATAGTTTCATTTGCAGATATTACCTAAAATGTAAACAAAAACACACTTATAATTATTCACAAAGATGTATATTGTAATGCCCGCGTCACACTGTCCCGATTTTTATATACGATGGACACCCGAATGCGAAAATTGTAAGTTCGTACGAAGTTGGTCCCGATCTCGTTAAAATACCAAAAAAGTGACTGAAGCAAGTACGATGAATAACGAAGTCTATACGAGGGTGCCGAAATTATATACGATAGCAAAAGATGGACATACGAAGGTTAACCCAAGACGGGTATTTAAGCTTCATATCTCAGCCGAAGCCTACACGATGGATCACGAAGGCTACACGATGGCGTGATATACTATCAGTACTTTATCCCTCATTACACTTTTTCACCTTATCACAATTAAATTATAGTTATATACAAAGATTTATTTTAAAACAATTAGAATAAACAGTTCTGTATCTTACTAATTCACTTTCTTTGATCCTGTTTGTAAGTTTGGTGTGCCACATCGACTCAACAAATTCCTGGTAATCATTTTCTGCATCCATTCTGGCAATTTCTTGAGCTTTATTCTCTAAGGCTTTATTAATCACACTTTTACTGTTAATCTATAAATATGCAATAAAAATGTTTTATAAATTACGTTTAATAATCAAACAGAATTTTAACCCTTGGGTCTGAAATTAAATAAACGAAAATTAAAAATCTACTTAAATTTTACAAATAACCTTAAGAAGAGACATGTATTGTCGAAATGAGCATCTGGTGCAAGAAAATTGGTACCGTTAATTTTATTAAATGAGCCATTTAAAAAAAAATAATATAAAAAAAGAAAGATTGTAATGGGCAAGATATTTTACCTTCTATTGTATGGAAAAACACCAAGAATTCCAAATTAACACTTACTCTAAAACACAGAATAAGGTTTTCGCACTCACCTCAAAATTTGTATTTGATGCACCAATTGTTGCAGAGTCCGTAGGTATGGTATGATGTATTATCTCAGACTGCTGAATTTCATTATCTTTCTACAAAGACATTACACATGTAAAATATTTTTAAATGCACAGGTACATAAGCTATTAAATAATGTAAATATTTTTAAAAAATCATAACATTTTTTTTAAATACAACTTGTGTGCAGATGATAACCCATATTATTTTATTTTACCAGTTCCGTTATTTTTAATTTATAATATTATTACAGCTATTTTTATACCTGATTAATATTGCTCTGTTCTGCACCTGTAATTTCATTAATTTTCACTGATTTTAAGTTTTCATTTAATGCCAAGTTATTGTTGTCGTCATCATCTTCTTCAACATCCAAGTGAGCCATTTCTAGAAATTCTTTTTCCTCTTTAGTTAACTTACACTTTGCAACCTAAACATAAACAGTACAATAGATTCATTAAAATTAGTATGAATAAAAAATGGTTGCATGTAATTGTCGAGTATATGCATGTGATATTTGTCACTGTACTTTTAACAAACACTGTGTCAACATAAATAAATTACAAAGATTAATAAAACTAATTACTTTTATCTTATTAATAAGACATTAACTTAAAACTTGGTGATGCGTTTTATACTTAGATATAATCGTTGTTTATAACTTAATTTTTAAACAACTATTTAAAGAGGGGCTTTATCATTGCAATAATTATGCTTAAATAAAAAAAGTTTATATAGTTTACCTGTTCTTCTAATGCCATTGAAAAATTTGGCCTCTTAAAAAATCTTTGGTGGGGTGTCATTGGTCTAGTAGATTTGTTGACCCTGTTGTTGTATTTATAATAGAATTCTCCTAGTAAACTTGGCCAATCTCTAGTATCAACAAATTGGGCTCTAAAGTATGCCACTACTGTTCTGTTAAATCTTTCTACTCGCCCTGAAATTATTGTGTAAAAATGTATAAAAATAGTTTGCAGATTCTATATTTATTAATATCGCATTTTGAAGATACCAAAGCTTTAAAAACAAGACAAAACATAGGCTAGCCAAGCTATTCTCCTGTTTCGTAGCAACTACTGTAACACATAAATGTTATATTTTCCAACAATGTACATATATTGTTTTTTTATTCTGCAATTAGCTAACTATTGTACAAATAAAGGGTAGACACATATTTTTTGCTTTATTTGTGTTTGTACAAATAAAGTCTCCTGTTACCCTGTTTCCATGTTGAGCAACTGGTAATGTGGGCATTTCTTTTTCTAAACCAGTTTAGTTTGGGTTTTCTTTGCGGTCCGCGTTTAAACTATGTCGATTTATTTAAAAAATTCGAGGCAATGATTTAGATTTTTTAAATAACTTAAGGTTTAAGTTATGGGAGTAATTTTCAGGCTAAGTAATTTATTAGTTTGTTGTTTGTTTTCATAAAAGGTATTAAAATAGTGTTAAAAAAACCTGTTTAAAAGTACACCAGTCCTGTAAATGAAATGTAAAATGCAAAATATAATTGTATTTCTATTTCTGCTGTAATAAATAAGTAAAACAAAATTATAATTTCTTATTGCAGTCAATAATTTTTTTTAACTAACCTTGTGATTGGGGATGGTACGGACGACCATTAATTTTTCTTGTCTTAAACTCATCAATTACTGCACAAAGATCTGCATTATTAAATTCCTTGCCGTTATCAGTCTGGAGAATCCGAGGTGGGCCAAATATGTAGATGAATTTTAGTAGCAATTCGGAAACTTCTTTTGCCGTCTTCTGTTTAAGATGTCCACCAAAGGCAAAGCGGCTGTAACAGTCAACTATGTTGCATATATAATTGTAACCTTTGCATGGGGGCATTTTCTTCAAATCCATTTGCCACCTACTATTTGAATAGGTAGCTGGTATAGGTCTTCTGGTTATTTGTGTCTTTGGAAGATCAACAGCTGCTAGGCATGTGGAACATTTTATGTGTTGCTTAAACAGTAATCTTGTATTTTCCCGAACTACGGGAAAATATGACTTTCTAAGTGTTTCATACACCGCGTCACTTTTACGGTGATCAATTTTATGGTTAACATTAATTTCTGCTATCATTTCTTCTTTGGATAAAACTCTTCTGTGATTGTCTCCTATTTTAGTACAAAATGTACTTCTGTGGTACAATGCACAGGTATCATCATCATAAAGAAAGTTAGCCAAATATTTTCTAACACTTGTCTCACTCATTTGTAAACTTAGCTGCTCTTTTATTTTTTTTGCACCCCAGCTGTTTTCATCAAATTTCTTTTTACAAATTAAATTTACCTCTTCTAAAACTGACCAAAAATGTTCCGGATTCGGATCATTTGTTTCTCTTTTCTTTCTTTTTTTGTCAAGTATAAATCCTTCATCTGGACACATATTTAGGTTTAACGGCACTTCCATTTTGTTTTTGTTTGTATAAACGGCTTATAACGTCATAATGATAGTTAACGTTCCGAACGTATATACTTTCGCGAACAAATGCACTTTCGCGGAAAAACGCACTTTAGCGTATTGAGGCATCGGACTTTAGCGTGTTCTACTAAATATGACATACCATTGCACTTTAGCGTATCTTACCATCGCACTTTAGCGTAGACCATCGCACTTTAGCGTGACCATCGCACTTTAGCGTCCCCATCGCACTTTAGAGTCCTACATACGTACTCTACATTAAGTTGAATTACTGCTTATAGATTTAGAGAAACCTACCAAAGCATGTAACATTAACCTTGATCACTGATCCATGAAATGAGGTCGATGTCAGGTGAACTGTCAGACAGACATTAGCAATGCAAATATACCAAACATTGTTATCCTATTACTTGTGCGAGATTTACTTTTTTTTTTTGAAAATGAGGTCAAGGACCATGGACATGACAAACAAAAACTTCTTTCCTTATATATCTGCTTTCCAGGTATCAAGCATCTAGGACTTATACATTTTGAAATATAAAGCTTTTTACAAATAGTGTAAGCTGCCACCATGGGATAGTTATCACTATGTCATAAATGTAACACTTTCTTTGCAGGTGGGAAAAAAACTAATATATTTGAACAAGAAAAGAAAAACAAATTACCTTTATATTATATTTATTTATCACATTTTCAGCATCATACAAAACATAACAAAAACATATTTATTCCTCAAAATAACAGCATTTAATTTTTCCTCAGTCATTCGCTTTCTTACCCAAATGTTAGACATTTATATGTGGTCCATTTATATATTTATAATAATCATTTGATCCCTATGACAATTTTTTTATCACAAACATTTTTTCAAGAATTTGTAATAACTGGAAATACAATCCTACAAATTTTGTTATTACCAAAAAGCAACCAAACCTTTTTTCAAAATCTATCTTAATCAAAACTAGTGTGAAACCCAATTATGTTATAAAAGTATATATTTTTGCAATTCAAGTAAGTTTTAAAATGACTTTAAATATCTCACAAATCAAGAGAACAATGTCAGCTACCGATCCATACCACATTCTTACCATGCCTGACATGATTTCAATATTACACATGCAATCTACAATGCTAACTAATTTTTCACATGATTCAATTTTTATCCTGAACAAATCAGATAAGTAACATGATTTAAGCTTTTAAAATTAAAACAATCTAGCACACCTTGCCACTCATTCAATCATACAAATAGCACAATCTAGCAGACCTTGCCACTCATTCAATCATACAAATAGCACAATCTAGCAGACCTTGCCCCTCATTCAATCATACAAATAGCACAATCTAGCAGACCTTGCCACTCATTCAATCATACAAATAACACAATCTAGCAGACCTTGCCACTCATTCAATCATACAAATAGCACAATCTAGCACACCTTGCCACTCATTCAATCATACAAATAGCACAATCTAGCAAACATTGCCACTCATTCAATCATACAAATAGCACAATCTAGCAGACCTTTCCACTCATTCAATCACACAAATAGAACAATCTAGCATACCTTGCCACTCATTCAATCATACAAATAGAACAATCTAGCACACCTTGCCACTCATTCAATCACACAAATAGAACAATCTAGCACACCTTGCCACTCATTCAATCACACAAATAGAACAATCTAGCACACCTTGCCACTCATTCAATCATACAAATAGAACAATCTAGCACACCTTGTCACTCATTCAATCATACAAATAGCACAATCTAGCACACCTTGCCACTCATTGAAGCACAAAAAAAACAATAAAAAAAACAAGGCTACATCAATTCCTTTCTATTAATCACATTCTTAACAGCATCCTGAAATTTAAGCACATTTTCTGCATGACGATAATACATGTAGCACCAAACATTATGTCAATATTATGCATGGATCATCTCTGGAAATTTTGAGTATGGACTACCATTTTCTTTAGCGGTAGGTTTCAAAAGTATTAGGTATTTGGGTACCAAGAAAGAGAAACATGTTGATACACTCTTCAATCTAAAAATTGGTCTGAAAAGTAACTGTCAGTCATCTCCAATGACATTTTAAAGAATTTGACAATCTTCGCAGAATCTCATTAAATAGAAAATTGCTGCAAGATATTTGTTTATTATTTTCATAATAACATTTAAACAGCATGAATACAACAACCCTAATAGTGCTATGTAATTTTTGAAAAAAAAAATACTATCATGGCAAGCAAATTCACTGAATTGTGTACCATTTTGGTCAAAATTTGTGCAGATGACCAATGAAATCTAAAGGAATTGTTTGACAAATACAAATAAGGGCTGTACTTATTTTGATTTTTGTGTAGCATATGCTAAACATTATCAAATGAATATTAAATTATTCCATGATTTTTTTACTATTGGCACCCTTCTCACTCAAGGTCTTCTGTAGCTGTTTAACATGAGATTCCTCACAATAATAATAATAATAAATTAACATTTTAAAGATGCTTAGCATGAGATTTTTCTGTGATAATAATAAAATTCACATGTTCAAGAAACAACAATAATTTCAAGGATTTCAAAAAATCTATAAAATACAGAGTTATCCTTCTTGATGTTTTCTTTTTTTCTAATTATAATAAAATATATTAACCATTCAAAATAATATCTGTAATAAATAGGAGTCTATTAAAATCAACCTATAAAGTGTATTACTACTTCTTCTCTTAGTTTTATCACAGTCTTTATCAAAAATGATAAATTGTACACTAAAGATCTTAAAACCTACAAAAAACTCTGGTGTTAAACACCCTTACATCCGATTGCATTGAGTGTGTAGGCAAAGGTAATATCTTTGGATAGCTTGCATACTAGCTGAACTGTGAAATCATAATAAGGTTAGGGTAAACTATCCTCCTTTAAGAGAAGACTAGTCTGACACATAACCAGTTTTACTGTCTGCAGGACTAAGCTATTTCGAAAGGAGGGTAGTATACCTTACTAATAATGACTTCACGGTTCAGCTAGCAAGTGAGCTAATCAAAGATATTATGTTTGCCTTTTTATTTGCTTACACACTATACGCAATCGGCTGTAATACAGATTAATGAAATAACACTTTTTGTGTATTATAACTATCATTTAACATTTTTCACCCATCTAGGGAATAATCTAAATTTTCTAAACATGTATATTTCTCTTGGTTCTCCAGGTAGAAATATAATAACCGGTATTCAGTATCTTTTCACACATCCAGGGAATTTTTAAACATTAATAAACTGTTGTATATTTTTAAAGCAGGTCCCAGTTTTAAATTTAAAATCTTCAACAGATCTGTCTGGTCCATCAGAAGAAAAGCTTCACCATCAATTTGCTGAAAAGATAATTTGATTTACACTTAATGTTTGATTAAAGCAAGTGAGATGCTGTTTCAACCAATCTGAATCAGTCTGTGTCTGTGGTCATAAAATGCTACCCAGAAGTTGTCCAGAATTTTTTTTTTCATTTGCTTACAAATATACAGCTGTTTCTGGTTCACTTCTTTTTGGTTATATAGCTCTTATACTGTTTCAGTTTTTATAAATTCTTGGCTTTCAAATAATTGGCTCGGAGTGTTCCTGGTGAAGGTAAATCCAGAAAAGTGTTTCTGATGCATGAAATTAATAGAATGTTGTTGGGTTTTTTGGAATTTTTCTATTTTGAGTTACAGACTTACTAAGATAATGATGATGGACGGCTATTTAACATACAGTGGTAACTCTAATGATATGAATATAACCCTGCATTGTACTTTACCAACAAGCTAAGCAGGATATATAATGTAGGAAACACATGTCACCCTAGCCAGACACAATATTATGACTCCCACCTGACCAGTCTTTGTCCTTACTCCTATTTGTTATTGATAATAAGAGAAGCAACAATTAACAAATTTCAAGACTTTGGTTTGACCCTATCTTGGATCAATCCTTTGACCTCCTGGGCTTGAGGTGTGTTAAGCTACAAGATCGAAGTGGTTTAAATTCCTTCCAAGAAATTAGTGACAATTGATTTGTCATATAGTGTTGCTATTCATGTTATATGGACACATGATATCTTTTAGCTTTTTTATCCTAATCAGTTTTATATTTCATCATTGTAAACCTTAAACACTAGTATTGTATGCTAAAATATTCCTTGTATACTGAAATATGGTTAAAAAACTATCAGTTAACAAATGGCAAAATTATATTAAACATTGAATTTACAACAACAATTTAACTTTTTTTAAATTTAATGGATAAAAAACTGTGATTTGTATAATATAATTACCTCCTCTTTGAAAGTTCGAACATAGTCAAGACATCCAGGTAAATTGCGTACAAAATGGCAGACATCTTCAACAGACCAGCTGCTGATATCTGTCCCTCGATTAACACCGGGTAAAAGTTTGGAATGTTGTTCCCAACCTAATGGAAGATCTTTTGATGGTTTGATGATGGAAGAAGAAGAAAACACAGATTTGTGGATTGATGATTCAGTTTTTCTCTCAGCTTGATTCTGACCTGTAAAGATGCAAACACTTTGAATGATGAAATACATAAAATAATGCAAATTGGAGTAAAAGAGGAAATACAATTGCACTCATAATGTAATATATAATACATGTAGTCAAATAGGTTTAATAAAGCTTGGCTTATGGAAGTACACCACTAATTCATGGCCCCATTGCTTTCTATGTTCCTCCATTTCAAGCAGGCACAACTCTTTTGTTTTAAGTTCAAATAAAGTGGCAATCATTGCAAGTCAAAGCAAAACTTTATGGTGTCTTGTACTGGAAAAATCAGCATACCTTTAATGGCATATAAGAAAGAACTGGTCCCTGGAACTTAGGATGTACCAAAACAGGTACTACAGATCTGACAAACAGACAAAATATACCCTCTATTTAAAATTTGGTGCAGTAATTTTAATATTCAAAATTTTAAGTCAAAAAGTGTTCTACAATGATTGCCAGTCCTACAGCTATCATTTGATACCAAAAATGCCTAAATATTCTACATATTTTGAAAGTTACATTCATGCGTAGGAACTATTTTGTGTAAATTATGTACTACTTTCTGGTATGTGCTTTCTGGCCGGGCCCAATTAGTGGTGTTACACCTTATTATGGCAAAATAATTATCCAAGGAAATGAAAGTAACACACTTCTTTATAGGCCTTAAAATTATAACTTATTAAAACATTATAATTTCAATGAAAAACCAATTGTACATGTAATTAGTGAATGATTGAAGGTCTATGTTGACAATATAGTGTTTACAAATATTTATTTACCTTCTTTATATTCCTTTTCCTTTTTCGTGGTAAGATGTGATTTAAATGGACCTCTGTCACCCATATTTAAGTAATAACTTCTACAATACAAATATCTCATTATAAAACAAGTCCAATGAAAAAAATCAGGTATTATTACAATATCTGTACAGGAAGAGTTCAATTTCAAGTCAGCAGAATTATTTCAAAAATCTAGTTGATTTTAAAAATATATCACAAAATCTTTAGCTTTTATATTAAGTATTCTGCCATCTAAGTACATTTCTTGACAAGTTGAGTACACCACTCATTGTAAATAATTAGTTAATCAAGAAATAAAATGTCAATGATTGATTGCAACAGATAGGTATTCATGTATGTGTTAATAACTTGTTAATGAGGTGTCAATCATAAAACAAGTATCATGTGTGTCCATAACAGAAATGTACATGTAGAAACTCTTTCTGCATTGAAAAATACATCTGATCAGATATTTCACCAAAAAGATTAACTGTAGTTTTCAATTCTGTATAAATATACAATACAAATTGTACAGAGCTGTAGCATAAATATCTAATGAATATCTTACAGAAATGTAGACTTGAGAGGACTCAATACAATGAAATTTCCATACAATAAATATTTTAATAGGCATAAACCTGTTGAGATCAGTTTATTTGCAGTTTTTCACAAACTTGTTGGAGAATTCGCTGATAAAACTTGTGCAAGAATTGTTCACTGTGGAGTGCATACAATGCAATTTTTCACTCTTAGAAAAAAGTTTGTTTGGCACTCTAAGAGCTTATCAGAGACATTGCTGATATAACCTTGGATAAAAAATGGGCAGGAATTGTGTATGTGAGAGTGCCTACAAGATTAGACAGATACAAGCATATATACAAGCACCTTGTGTTTCTATGTCCTGAAACTCATCGTACTGGAGTCAAAATGTTTTCTGATCCCTTTATACTCTTTTTAATAAGAACATGCTAATCTATGTTTTCAGGTGTTTTAAAAAATATAAATTATCTCCCCTTCCTACAAACCTAGGTTTTCTTCCTCTTGTGGATTTAACTTTAAAACCAGGTTTGACTTCTAACTGTTGTCTATACTGCTGCATCTGTTTTTCTATGAGATTTTCCTGGGCAAGGGGACAGCCTGACTTTCTGTGATGTGATGTAAATCTACCAGTCACATGACCTGATCCATCACATCCAGGGGTCTCACACTTCCTAAAAGTTGAAATATCTTTACTGATAATTCTGATTTTATAATCTAATTACATTATAAATGTGTTACTTACATAATAATCAATGAACATTTTGAAATAAGACACTTTAACTGTATGTCATTGAACATTCAGTTTGTTATTTCCAATTTGTGTACAGATAAAACAGAAAAATGTATTAAATCAAATTTATTTTTATTGACTTTCAGACAAGTATATTTTTATACCTCTTTTGCAACTGAAAACAGTCACCATAAAATTATTTAAAACACAACAAAATCTCCTTGTTATTCCCTTCTTTCATCAAATGTCTTGCTAAATGCTTATAAAGTTAATAGCTTTACTTGAAGGTTCTCTTTTGCAACTTCTTATGAAACTTTTATTATGAAGCTGTTGCAACATAAAAATACTTCATTTTATAAGTAAAAATACTGCATGGTAAAACAATTTTGATCGTCATATAATAACATGTAACTACTATTTTAAAAGCTGTAAATTTTACCCATTTTCTTGTGATGAAGGAGATTGTGGCTCTGACTTCAGTGTATCTAATCCATCTAACGACTGATCATCACCAGATCCTGGCATTGGCGTTGATTGTCCTTCCTCAGCACGTGTTGACCCTAACCGATCTTGGAGTGTTGTTTCTCTATTCATATTCAACGCCGAATATGGACAACCAAAAGCACTGGGAAATAAAATTCATAATTCAAAATTAATAGAGTGTCAAATTCATAATCAATTTAAAATCAGGCATTTATAATTGTATCTTTAAATGCCCTCATATCAACTTTCTTTTCACACCATCTTTCATTTAAAGGAATTTTTTTCATTGAGAAAACTAAAAATATGTCAACAACAAGTAAAGATAAGTTAACAGAGTAAGGAAGAAAACGTTTTCAATCTATAAAAAATCTTAAATGTACAAAATGCCTTTAAACATTTTACAGTCATATTTTACAGATAAGTCTTTTTCTAAAGTTAAACATATGCCATTAAATTACAATTTAAAGTATGTATAAAAATAATTTTCAGCTGATGTTTGTTATTATTGATGTTAAGTCTGTATAATACTATAAAAACTTCTTTTATTGGATGATGAAATAATAATGTAAAATGCTACCTGTGATGTCCTATATATTTGGCCCCTTTGATGTGTCCTATTCCTTTACAACCTGGCGTAGGACAGCCAGACTGTCCAGGGGAATGGATAATATCTTCTGGAGCTATAAAAAAACCACAATACTGTTTGATGATAATTCTGGGGAAATGATCTGATCTTCTAGGGTCAAAAGACATAAAATCAACTCCTTTTAGCTATTAAGATTTTAGGGTATCACATCAGAAAATTCTGCAATTATTCCATTTATAAAGGGACATAACTCAAGAACAATGAAAGTGATGCCACCTTAATTAAAACTTTATTGCCTTTTTTCATGTACTGATGGGTGTACAATTTTATGATTTTTTTAATCATTTTGGGATTTAGAAATATTATCTCTCTTTGCATCATACAAGCATAGTCATGTAATAGCATTGCTTTTGCTATCAAAAAAGTTACCCAGGAAAGATTAATTACATATTTTAATTGCAGAATTCTTGCTCTATCTACATACACTGCACTGTGCACTGTGCAGGATTTTCAAAAAATTATGGAAGTAGATATATAGTAACAAATTTTTTTTTAATTCAAATTCAAAAGCCTATAGTTTTCAACAGGTATCTGTACAATACCGATGTACAATTCTACATTGAGAAAGTGTACACAGGATCAGTTTTGCTGATAGTATAACAACTTAACATCCACAATATAACATTGAACACTTACATATAGGTGCTGTAAGAGGGTGTCCTGTTTTAGCACACCAGCCAGGTGGATGAATGTCCAAAGAATCATCGTCCAACCAGTAGTCATAACTGTCAGCCCATCCATCAAAATGTATCTTAATCAGATGGCCATCAGTGTCCACAACAGAGGCTACTCTAATAAGGATAGGGTTTCTCTTGTCTACAACCTCTAACTTCATACTCACTTCAAATCCAAGTGGGGCTCTCTGTAAATGTATATGTAACAAAGTGGTCATAGATATTAAATTTTATTTAAATGGAACATAAAGAAATGTTCACATGTCTAATATTTTAATAAGATATGTAATTTCCTACATAACAGTACTCATACGAATGGAGTTGAAATAAGTTTGATTAACAGTATTCCATTACTAGAATTATTCATTTACTTTTCTTCGATTTTTAATAATGAAAAAGACATTTATCCCTTTACTCAAAGTACTAACTTGATTCATAATGCACTGAAGACATGGAGTAATGTCTTGTAAAACCAAATAATTTGATACCAACCAGTTTCATGGTTCTTTTACTACTACACAAAAGCTTGTTTTATCTGACATAAATGTTATAATCTTACAGGTTTAAATGCTCTGGCTGGGACTGCTGCTGACTTTGTGTTTACCAGGTATTCATCCCATCTAAATGTTGCACCTTTCCATTCTAAAAAAAAGAAAGTAAATTGACTTTGACAATAAATACCATATAAAATTTGATTTAATAAAATAAATTTACATTCTAGAAACAAAACAAATATAGCTAATCAACAATTAACTTACGGTAATTATTATTATAAACTCCTATATCTTTTATTAAAAAAAATCAGCATTTACAATGTGTTCATTTCTATAATATCTAACTTAAAAAAACAACCAACTTCACATGTTATTTGAAAAGAATATTAGTGTTATTTCTAACCGTATAAGTAAACTTTACCACATGGAGGATTTAATGGTAGCCCTTGCTCTTCACACCATCCAACAGGAAGTATGTTAGGGGAGGTAATGTCACACCAATAGTCGTATGTATCTTCCCATCCATCAAAATGTATGAGAACTCTATCTCCCATAGTATCCACTACAGTAGACACACACACTAGATTGTTGTTTTTCTTGTCAACAGACTCCAGTTTACTGCTTATTCTAAATAAACTGGGGGTCACAGGCTGAAATAAATAAGTATTTACATCAAACTGTTCTAATATGATCTCTCAACACATGTTTTCTTTACACAAAACTCATTGAACAATCAAATTTTTAGTTATAAGCTCAATCATTTTCATGTATACTAACGCTATGGTTACTATATTTACTTTAATATTGTACAGTTATTGAAAAATGGTGAAATAGAACAGATTTAAGGCTTACTTTTTATATATGAAATCATCTGTGATTTTTTGTATACATCTTTCAGGAAGGTATTTTGTGTGTATTAATCTATATACCGGTATAATTCTTTCAGACTGTACATATAATAAAACTTTAATTATGCGAAGTCATATAAAATAAAGCTATTTATGCAGAATATAATAAATTTAAGTTAACTGTGATAACGGAATAATACTTACTGTGTTAGGTTGGTTATGGAACATCTGCTTTGGAGCAGATATAGCTTTAGCTAGTTTTAAATATGTTGCCCAATTAAAAGTATCTTTGTTGAATCCTGAAAATGAAATCATACATTTTATGTGCAGATGTAAATTGATTTTATTGAGTTATCAATAAAAAAATTTAATGTTTTTGTAGTTTTTTATTTTTTTTGTGTCTGAGCTATCTTAATGTTGAATACACTGAATATCTGTTTTTCATTTTGAACTAAACTGTGGAGTTGTGTAGCAAGATTTGATCAACAAATGAAAGATGGCTTATTTATAAGCAAGATATGTGTTCACTCCAGACATAGAGGTATGAAATTGTGGAGAGTTCATGAGTTTTTTTTATTCCTACCTTTAGGAGGCTGCAAGATTTTTCCATTTTTCTCACACCATCCAACAGGGAATATATATGGTGAATCTGCATTGGTCCAGAAATCGTAACATTCTGAGTAACCATCAAAATGTAGTCTAACACGATACCCACAGACTTCTGCTACACTCAAGACACATAACAATGTCTGATGCTTTGGATCTATGCCTTCCATCCTCATACCTAATTTAAATCCATTCTTGTGAGATGGGAATGCCTAAAAACCAAAATGATTTATATCAGTTAGATGACAAATGATGATCATGGTCATCAGCAGTACTTGTAAAATGTAGAAAAAATAGGTTAACCCTTTCCTCCATAATGACGCCTTTTGACGCCTGTGTAGTACCTCAGTTGAAATGCTTCGACTCCAAAATGTTTGCTGATCATTTTATTTTTTTTCTATTCTAACTCCTTTAAGCAGTCTTCAGGCAAATATAGATTTTCCTTTCTAAAACATTTTGCCCCTGCCATATTTTCTATCTCTCAAAATCTTTTTTCAAGTTATAAGGGATTGCTCACATTTTACCCCTATGTTCTATATTTAGATTTGTAGCCATGTTGGTTGCTAATCAGAATGTAAACTATTTTTAAACTAAAAACCTCAACTATGAGTCAGTACAAGTTTGGTTTCAATTGTCTCAGTTGTCCCAGAGGAACAGATTATTGTAAAAGTTAACTGAAGTGTATGAAAGATGCCAAGTAATGGCTAGAAATAACACTCTTAATTTGGGGTAGGTGAGCGTGACAGTGTATGATCATTGACATAACATTCAGTACTTCATTTTTATATCTTTTCAATAAAATACTAACATTTTTAAACAATCTTGGAGGTGCCGCTGGACATTTCTCTTCAGATATATAGGTTGTCCAGGAAAAGGTTTTGGATTTTCTTCCTACAAAACAATTACATAAATAAAGAAGCATTTCTCAAATTTAACTTACAATAAAACATGCTAAATTACAATATTTTTTTTACACTGTATATATAATAGTTCTGTCTGCAATTTTTTGTATAATATATATAATGTACAACTTTTTTAAAAATTGTATCTGAACTTCATTTTCCACTTAATCTCTAATTATTAAGTCAAGGTTAACATACAGTTTTTAAAAATAAAATATTACAAAGAATAGTATAGTTTTGTATCCCTGAAGAAAATTAACCACATTCTTCACAATTATTTTGTGTGTAATGGTCTAATTCTAACCTGGTGCTATTTTTATATCATCTTCCCCCTTCATCAGAAGAAGTTTCTTTCTTTTCTTCTTCATGCCAAGTACCATCTTAGATACCAAGTTATTCTTCTTTACTTCTCTTTCTCTTCTGCAAAATATAGAAGTTAAATAATCATGTAGATGATGTTTTTTTTTAAATCATTCAGTAAATGTAGTCAAATTTTACAGACATGCTATTTTTTTTCATTGTGCACAGAATTCATTGTAATGACTTACTTTGACTGATATGCTCCAACACAAGTCTGACTACAGAGCTGTCCATTCTGACGGAATTCACTGTAATAACTTACTTTGACTGGTATGCTCCAACACAAGTCTGACTACAGAACTGTTCATTCTGACAGAATTTACTTTGACTGATATGCTCCAACACAAGTCTGACTATAAAACTGTCCATTCTGACGGAATTCACTGTAATAACTTACTTTGACTGGTACGCTCCAACACAAGTCTGACTACAAAACTGTCCATTCTGATGGAATTCACTGTAATAACTTACTTTGACTGGTACGCTCCAACACAAGTCTGACTACAAAACCAGGGATGGGTCTGATTACTTTCAATGTAATTGATTAAATTACAATTACTTTGTCATTTGTACGATTAAATTAAATTAATGATTACATAATTTCTGAAAGTATCTGATTAAATTAATGATTACATTGGCAAAGTAATCATGATTACATCTGATTACAATGAATTTAAAAACAAAACATTTTGAATGGTGTGAATGAATAAAAGTTCAATATAACTATAGCATTTTTGAGAAAGTATTTTATTTGGTTCAACATGTTCAATTATAAAATAATAACTTCAAATTAAACTTCATCTATTTAAATAAACACCAAATTACACTACATATATATACATTACACTTTATCACCAATGATCTCAATTCTCTGAATTATTTTGAATTAAATTTAATAAAGATGTATCATAATCAAGAGTTTTTTTTATTTGTCTTCTGACCTCTTTCATATGTATTCCAAGTTGCAGTTTATGGAAGTTTAAATATGGATGAAATACAGTTACCAGTTAAAACTATGTTAAATTTTGATAGAAATGTTTAATCAAATTGTAAACAATATGTAAGTACTAAAAATCATCGCATTTTACATGTCCAGTCCAAATACATTTTTTAAAATTTTAAACAACATATTTGTCCAACTTTTAATTTAGTTTGTGCTAATTAGATAAATTTTCATGTCTGATTTATCTTTTATCATATATATTTCCCTACAGCTATACTCAATTGGTAATTGCTATAAAAACAAACCTTAATTAGTCTCATACCTGTCAATTCAAAGTTGACAAAAATCACAAAAATTAACAAAAGATTATAATTCAGGGTTAAAGAAAAGTATTACTTGAATATAAATATAACAGTTATTATCAAATATTAATATGAAGATCATTATAAAACGATGAATATACATGTATACAATATCTTTTACTAAGATAAAAGGTATATAATTGTATTATATGTCTCTGCTTAGGCTAATGATGACTTTTTAATACTGTAACAGTTTATTTTTTACTGAAGTAGACATGCGTAAAGTAACCAAACCATTTTAGTATGTTAAAAATTTATCAAATATGAATAACAAAGAGGTTCATTTAATGACCAAAAACACAATTTTAGATTTTTTTTTATTGTAATCAGAATGTAATCAAAAAGTAATCATGATTACAGGGTATTTTGAAAAGTAATTGATTAAATTAAATTACATGTAATCAGATTTTTGGCTGATTAATGATTACACTGATTACTTGAAAAATTGTAATCAATTACAGCTGATTAACGATTACAATTACAATTACCCCAAGTCTGTACAAAACTGTCCATTCTGATGGAATTCACTGTAATAACTTACTTTGACTGGTACGCTCCAACACAAGTCTGACTACAAAACTGTCCATTCTGACAGAATTCACTGTAATAACTTACTTTGACTGATATGCTCCAACACAAGTCTGACTACAGAACTGTCCATTCTGACAGAATTCACTGTAATAACTTACTTTGACTGATATGCTCCAACACAAGTCTGACTACAGAACTGTCCATTCTGACAGAATTCACTGTAATAACTTACTTTGACTGATATGCTCCAACACAAGTCTGACTACAGAACTGTCCATTCTGACAGAATTCACTGTAAAATCCATATTCCCCACAGTGATTACACTGACAAACTAAATCTTTCTTGTCACCACTATCATCTGTTTTTTCTAAAATGTCAAAATCAAACAATGTACTCCTTACAACAAAATATTTTATACTTACATGTATATGTTATTTTATTTAAACATCATTTTGTCCAAGGTTATAGTTGTCTTTCTGATATTGTTTTACATCTCCACCTTTTTTATTCATTTTGTATTTTATATCATGTCATAGATCAAATTTATTCATTAAGTGTATGTTCACTTGTTTTTGTCAATGTCTTTTTGATTGAGTTAAGCCATTTCAATTCATATTTCATAGTGTGTCTTTCTTTGTTGTAATGCTACAGTACAGTACTACTTCAGGTTAAAGCTAGGTTGGCACCTGTTTAAATGCTTAAACCTGCTGCATTTGTTTGCACCTGTCCTAAGTCAGGAATCTGTTGTTCAGTGATTGTTGATGTGGTTCATTAGTGTTTCTCGTTTCTTGTTGATGTGGTTCATTAGTGTTTCTCGTTTCTTGTTTTTCATATAAATTAGACTGTTGGATTTACTGTTTGAATTGTTTTTCACCAGTTATTTTGTGGTCCTTTATAGCTTGCTATTCAGTGTGAGCCAAGGCTCAGTGTTGAAGGATGTACTTTGACCTATAATTGTTTACTTTTTACTCATTGAGACTTGGATAGAGAGTTGTTTCATCGACACTCATACCACATCTTCTTATTTCTTTTATTTTAAAGTATGTATTATATTACATCCATTTTTCAATCTTTCCTTGAATAAGCCTTGTATGTAAAAGGACAGAAAAAAAATTGAACCAGCTAGCATCCTACCTTCTTTCATTTCTGTATCCTCTTTAAACACATTATCCCCAGAAGCCTCTGTAACATCCTTACTCTGTTCTGTCTCACTACTAGTGTTCAAGGTCTCATCACATTCCAATTCCTCAGTTATTACTTCAACACAACCAAACTCATTCAGAGTAAACTGTAAATAAAGTCATTAAAATGTAATCTCTATTGAACAAGCTTTTATGTAGCCAACAATAATCATTGACAAGGCCTATAATGTTTCCTCATCATATCAGCTTCTGATTATCCTTTTTTTAACTTAAAATAAGTAGTACAAACTAAACATGTTTTACCTCGCCGCAATTTTGTGTCTGTTCCAAGTCAGGAGCCTCTGGCCTTTGTTAGTCTTATATAATTTTTAATTTTAGTTCTTGTGTATAATTCAGAGTTTAGTATGACGTCCATTATCACTGTACTAGTATACATATTTTTTAAGGGGCCAGCTGAAGGACGCCTCCAGGTGCGACAGTTTCTCCCTACATTACAGACCCATTGGTGGCTTTGGCTGTTGTCTGCTCTATGGTCGGGTTGTTGTTGCTTTGACACATTCCCCATTTCCTTTCAAATGCAACATTGTGCAAAGAAAAATGAATTTGAATGCTGAATGACATGTGACATTACTTTACATTGGATGACTTTGGATGCTATCAATTCCACAGTGGTTGGTTGCAGTGATTGGCAAGTGTTGCCTAACTGATGTTTGTACAATATTCCTGTTTCACTTTGACCCCATTATTGTAATAGAAGAAACAAGAATGTATCCCTAGAACACAGATGCCCCATCCACATCATCATTTTCTATGTTCAGTGGACTGTTAAAATGGGGTAAAAACTCTAATTTGGCATTAAAATTATCAAGATTATATCATAGGGAACACATGTACTAAGTTTCAAGTTGATTGGACTTCAACTTCATCAAAAACTACCTCGACCAAAAACTTTAACCAGAAGCGGGACAGAGGGACAAACGAACAGATGCACAGACCAGAAAACATAATGCCCACAAATTGGGCATATAAATGGGGCATAACAATAACAGTTATATGTTAGAAGCAGTGCTTGTGCCAATTGATTTAAGACTATAATCAAATGAAGTTTTACAAGAATTAATCAAAGCATATTTAGGTTATTATAAGAAGTAGAAAATTCCAATCAATGATCGGGTTCCAACATGAAATTTACCTTGAGTTCACTCCCCTCTAACGTTCCTACTCCATCTTTCCACGACAGCGCTTCATAATCTGCTACATCTTTACTTTCTTCTTTTTTCTCTCCTTCTGAAGTTTCTTTTTCGTTCTTTACTTCATCAACTTCCATGGCATTATCTGTTGGTTCTTGTTTCACAGTTTCCGAGGAATTTTCACTTGGCTCATTTTTTACTGACATTTTATTTTCAACTTTAACTTCTGTCATTTCATTTTCTATTGTGATTTTATTTTCTTTCAAAAGCTTCTCAAAGTCTCCTTTTTCACTTTTAAATTGCTTGACCGGTTCTTCATTTTTTTCATCTTTTACTGTAGTATGGATAGATTCCTCTACATTAGAAGGTTCCTCCTTTACAGTAGAATCAACAACTAGCAAACATTCCGGTTTATCTTCTACAACCATCTGAACAACACCAGAAGAACTCGTATTTCCTAAAGCCGCTTCATTTAACTTGATAAAATCGTTCAATTGATTAGCCATATTCTGATTTTCCAAAAGTTGTCTGTCTACATTAGCAATAGATGTGACAACTTGCGGCAAGGTTGTATTTTCCTTAGCAGGTAAAGTAGCAGAGTTTTTTCGATTTGTTTTTTGTTTCGGTTCAACTACTGGTAAATCTGTTTTCTTTGTCAGTTCTGGTATCAATCCATCTAGGTCTGAAACAGGAGTAGGAATCTGATGTGCCGTATCCTGCTGCATAACAGGCATTGGAACCAAGTTTTTATTTTGAGACAAAATCATATATTGTGTTGCCAGTGGATTTTTCTTTGGATTTTCAAGGATGTGAGCTTTCACACCTGGTGCCTGGAATCTATTGACAGGGGACTGAACTATAATACTAGACTGAGCTACACTTTGTGGGTTAATATTCAATTTAGGTGGAATTTGAGAGGTTTGTCGGATAGGTGGTCGGATTAAAACAGTCGAAGGATTACGGTTAGAAAGTGCCTTATTACTCTGAATGACTGGATTGAGCCTAACCTGGCCAGCAGCCTGTGTATTTATAGTAAAAGTAACTTGTTGGTGTCCTTTTGCATTCTGTAGCTGTATCTGACTAACTAACGGTTGTTGTTGCTGTGCTTTTATTGCCTGGGCTTTTCCAGTCTGCTGAAGCAGGCTAGCCTGTTGTTGAACAGTCATAATATTAGAAGGCTGGGAATTTGTGTCAGTTTTATTATTAGCAACTGTAACTAATGGTATTTGAGCAATAGGTCTGACAGAAAATATTGGCTGGTTTGTTGTTTGCACTGTTGATAACTTAGCTTGTTGACCACTAATAGCAGGTTGTGGCCGGATATATCTGGTTGTCTGAAAATTTGGTATGATCAGCTGTTGCTGCTGTTGATTAAGAACTGCAGCATTAGGAATCTGTTGGGCAACAATCCCACCTGACAACTGTGACAAAGAAACTTGACCTTGGATCTACAAAATATAATACAAATTACCAGACTATTAATAAGACAAACTACACCTTTTCATCGATGACAAAAACATAGAATTTGTCTTACAATCAACCATTGAAATAGTTTATACTTGGAAAGCAGCCCTGTATATATACATTGTATATAGGTTTTTAATGATATTCATCTTGTCAAGGTTAATAAAACATGTAAAAATGTTCTCATCATTTTTTTTACTTGACTTTTATCTGTTTTTTGTAGGAATATAATTCACAATTGTTTTACTGATCTCTGTGCTGAAAATATACCTACCACTTTTTGTGTGGTTATGCCTTGTGTTGTTTGTGGTCCAACTTGAAACTGGACCTGTCCTCCTGGTACCTGTTTCTGTTGCACAGCTCCCTGTATTGTCTGGACACCTCCTGTCAGTCCTGGTCTGGCCATAGTAAAAGCTAGATTACCAGGTCTAACTGTTACCATACCACTGGAACCAACATTCTGTATTTGTGACTGGTTAAGAAAGGATATATTGCCCCTGGGGCTTGGAGCAGAAAATCTCATCTGTCCAGACTGTACTGTCCTTCCTACAATACACATTCATAATTCATTGAGTTAACACTGTACTGATTTCAGTTTAACTATCTAAGACTATGTTTGTTTATAAAACCTTAATGCATCAGGTTTAACGTCCCTATTCTGACCAGATGTGGCTGCATTATTTGCATATCCTTCACAGCCAAAAAACACCTATATTTTGAAAATCATATAATGTGCAAATATAATGATTAAATGACTAAGAATATCAATCCTTGATTTATGAAAACATGAGCTCATCACCTGTCACACAATTTTTTTTTTTTTTAAATAATTAGAAATATCTAGGTAACATATGCTGAATTTATATATTTCAAGGTTTTTTCTTCTTTTACATTCAATGATTTCTATATATATAAATCATATAAAGTGTTGACACAGAGATATGTCTTGCCTTTATGTAAGTTGATAGTACAGTAAAACCTGTATAAACCAGCCGGCTACGGGACTATAAAAAAGGGCCGGTTTGGACAGTGAGCCGGTTTATTCAGGTTTCCGTTTTGACCGGAAGTTAATGACTTGTGACGTCCGACATTTTGCATGTAAAAGTTCTCTCTGTTTGTAAATTATATCTGATTTAAATTAAAGTACTTTCACTTCGTTTTTCATTGTTTGCATTTGCATCATAATGCTCGAGTTGTTTGAATTGTAGGACGAAAGTTTCGATTTACTCCCATGATCAATAATTTGAAATGTTGGAATGGCCGATTAAAAAGCCAGAATATTTTCAAACGTAATTTCATCACTTTCGAAACGTTGTCGTACACTGTACAATATCCATTGATTGTTGTCATCCGGGTGTTTTTCATTATCAAGGTCATTTGTTTAGGGGTTCACAACAGGGAACCCAGGATTTCGAAATTACGATGTGAATTTCTTACTCTGTGATTTTAATTTGTTTATCCAAGTTAAAACGTAAGTTCAATCCAAGATATATTCGGTGTGTCTTTTCGTTTAATTGACACGTTTATAATATTTTGATAAATAATACAGCTCACTACTGAACGATTGTAGGTTCACAGTTTGACATATGACTAATTGATTATCACGAAAAGCTGTATAAACAAATATGTTTTGATTGCATATCGATCATTGAAATTAATTAGACAAACCGGTTTTGACAGGTAATAATTAATGTAATTAAGAGTATTGGGACTTCATAATTAGACCGGAATTCGGAATACACAGGGACCGGTTTACAAAGGGTATTTTAACAAAGATTTTGAATGGAAAAATATGGGACTTTCATTTTCGGCCGGAATGGACAGGAAACCGGTTTATTCAGGGTCCGGTTTAATCAGGTTTGACTGTATACTGCAAATTGAAATTAAAATGGCTATAATTTGTAATGTTCTACCAAAACAATTCCAAGTCAATAAAACATGACAATGCTGTGTCATAGAAATGAGAAATGCCAATGCTTATACAACTGCATTCTAAATACCATTATAATAAGAATTCCCTTTAAACTGGCCATATAATCCCCATGGAATTGAGACCTTCAAATACTAATACAACTGCTTACCAAATAACATTGATTGACAATTAGTAGCAACATGTGGGGTTTAAACTCACAACCTCGGTGCTGACTGGCTACTGATACAGTTGATGAACTATTAAAACAACCTGACCATCAAGGCCCTTGTGCTTTTTGAAAATACTGCCTGCTTTGGTTAATGATAGTCAAAAAGGAGAACAAAATGATAACTGTCAGTTTACTCAATTGTATGTGAATCCTTAATATTTTCACCTTACTGAGAGTAAACATATAATTTGTTATCAATAGATTACATTCTCCAGGGGCACGAGTCAAAAAAGTTGACCTGCATTCAGAAATTAGGTTAAAAATTGATTATGTATGAATTGATGGATGAACCTTTAGTTTAAACAGTATTTAGTTCAAATAAATTGAATTGGATTAAGCAACAGGCATAGCCTATGTTAGCCCTCTCCACAAACCTTTAATGTCTAACAGCAGATTAAATACATATTAAAGTTGAGAACATACATTATTGTCTAAAACATGATCATTTGCTTTTTTATCAAGATCACCTTGTTTTTCAAAGTTCTATTTTCAACATTTTATCAAAATATCCTATGTAAAATAAGTATGTAAATAAAATCTTATTGGAAGTAATAGCTAAAAGAATCATGCTTGGTAGGCATGCATTGAATTCTTAGTTTGACCCTGCCAAGATTGAATGCATGAACACCAGTACTTGAAATGAGCAGACTACAATGTAAAGCCTCCACCATCACTGAGTGGGAACATACAAGTTTAATTGCACTAACAGTTTGTTAAATAGAAGTAAGACAATTCATTTATTTTAACTAACAATAAAATACTATTGATCTATTTTATGGTATCATATTTTACCAAATATATTTAAAATTTTATTTGGAAGTCAAAATCTGACATTACAGATGCTGTACCTACATAAATCTTATAGTTAAATAAAACAAGTGTAACTGTGAGTTACTGCTCACTGATGATACCCCCGCCGCAAGTGGATAATGTCAATAGTGTAAAAAAAAAAGTAAGTGTTCGGTAAACAGGAAGTTTTTGAGTGATGAATCTGAAAATGCATCACACGGTATAGCTAACTTATATAAACCCTGAAACCAAATTTCAGAAATCCTGGCATTGTAGTTGCTGAGAAAAATGGGACGAAAATTTTTAACTTGGCCATCTTGTGTAAAATGATACAAGTGTTCGGTAAACAGGAAGTTTTTGAGTGATGAATCTGAAAATGCATCACACGGTATAGTTGACTTATATAAACCCTGAAACCAAATTTCAGAAATCCTCGCATGGTAGTTCCTGAGAAAAATGCGACAAAAATATTCATGGGACGGACGGACTGACAGATGGACTGATGGACGGACAGACAGAGGTAAAACAGTATACCCCCCTTTTTTAAAGCGGGGGTATAATTATAGTTAATTATAAGGAATATATATTGAAAATTTGTCCATGGGACAGGGATGATGCCCCCGTTGCATATCATATAAAGTTAGAAAGGGACTGTAGAATATTAAAATTGACTCTACCCAAATTTGAACTTGAACTGTGTTTTGTAGTAATAAGTATTGTGTGTAAGTTTCATAACATTTGGTTGAGGAAAACTTTAATAAAGTAAAAGAAAGGAAACAAAAAATTTTGTAATTTTTCCATTTATAAAGAGGTATAAAGTGACACTCCAAAAATTCCGACATGATCTGTTTTTTGTAGTAATTAAAGAACCTTAGTGAGCACGCTCACATACCCCACATCCCCACATTGTCATTGGAGAAATTAAATAAGTGTAAGGAAAAAAAATTGTATAAGAAAAAATATTGAATAATAATTTCCTGTCAATATGCACATCAACATAGTATGTCCTTATTATCTACAAAATTTCATGAAATTCTGTTGTGTGGTTTTAGAGGAGTTGAGATGACAAACTGTTGCAGAAGTACATTGAAGCAAATAAGTTCAAAGGGGCGTAACTTCTAGAAAAAAAAATTGAATCGTAATTTCCTGTCGATATGCACATCTACATAGTATGTCCTTATTATCTACAAATGTTCATGAAATTCTGTTGTGTGGTTTCAGAGGAGTTGAGATGACAAACTGTTGAAGTAGTACCTTAAAGCAAATAAGTTCAAAGAGATGTAACTCCTAGAAAAAAAATTGAATCGTAATTTCCTGTCAATATGCACATCTACATAGTATGTCCTTATTATCTTAAAAGGTTTCTTGAAATTCTGTTGTGTAGTTTCAGAGGAGTTGCGATGACAAACTGTTGTAGTAGTACAATAAAGTAAATAAGTTCAAAGGTGGGTAACTCCTAGAAAAAAAATTGAATCGTAATTTCCTGTCGATATGCACATCTACATAGTATGTCCTTATTATTAAAAAGGTTTCGTAAAATTCTGTTGTGTAGTTTCAGAGGAGTTGCGATGTCAAACTGTTGCAGTAGTACATTAAGCAAATAAGTTCAAAGGGGCGCAACTCTTATAAAAAAAATTGAATTGCAATTTCCTGTCGATATGCACAACTACATAGTATGTCCTTTTCATCTGAAAAGGTGTCCTGAAATTCTGTTGTGTGGTTTGAGAGGAGTTGCGATGACAAGAAACAGGACTGACGGATGGACGGACGGATGGGTCAAAAACATTATACCCTCCGCAACTTCGTTGCTTGGGGTATAATAAGCATTGTGTATAAGTTTCATATCATTTGGTTGAGGCAAACTTAAATAAAAGAAAGGAACAAAAATTCATTATTTTTTTTACTTATAAAGGGGCATAACTCTAAATCAGTTAAAGTGACGCCACCAAAGTTCAAACTCAATATGTTTTTTAGTGTGATAAGCATTGTGTATAAGTTAGAGAAAGGAAATATACAAACTTAAAGCCCCCTTCCAATACAGTGGGGGCATTAAAAAATAAAGAAAACAAAATGAATATGACCATATCCCATAACCCAAAATATTTCTAAGTGACTTAATCAAATAAAAGAAAAGAAATAAAAATGAAAAGCTCTCATCAAAAAGTCAAAATGAATAAATGATTGACTGAATTACAACAACCAGCATGCTTTACAGCAGTTATATGCCAAGTTTAAGTTCACACCAAAATTGTTTCCCTATGAACTAAAAAAACTGTCTTTTCAAACAAGATGTGTATCTTTAGGACACCATGCCCCACTTTCTCTATCAATGTTCAGAGAACCATAAAATCTGGGTAAAACCCCTGATTTGGAATTAATTTTTTAAAGTTCAAATCATATTAAACATGCAAACGATATTTTGATGTGATACCAGAATTTTATGTTGAAGTAAACTACCTATAAACCCAAACTTTAACCTAATCACTGAATATTGAAATCTTGTTCAAACCCCTAATTTGACATATAAGACCATATAACTTAGAAAGTTAGCAATATAATGAACATGTGTTCAATCTGTTCTCTGTATCTTAAGTTTTTTTTCAAGTTCTTTTCTTTTTATTCTTTGTGTTGATCTGACAAGTCAAGCCTTTTCCAACAAATTTTATAGTATGCCACATTCAGCGACATTATGTTTGATTCTGTAACAAGTCAGAAGCCAGCTGTAATTCAGTGGTTGTTGTCTGTTGCTGTTTATCATAGTTATTTTTTTGTTTATTGCATAAATCTGGCAGTTAGTTTTCTGGTTTGAATTGTTTACATTAGTCATGCCTTTTATAGCTGTTTATGAGGTATAGGTGTTGCATTGTAAAAGGTATTACAGTGGCCAGTCATTGCTAAATTTTAATTTCATTTGGTCTCTGGAGGAGAGTTGTCTCTTTGGCAAGCATACCACATCTGCTTATTTCTATCTAAGTTTCAAGTTAACTTAAAGAACAACTGCAAGGTTAATCAAAACTTTAATGTGAAACAAGAGGGATTAACAGACAGAAAGAGGCACAGTCAGGCAAAAAGAAAAATCAATGTATTCATCTATTTCTTAAATTTCAGTTATTTCAATTATAATCTAAGAAAAAATATTGTATGATGAATTTAAACTTGGCATAAAACTGTATACAGGGGTGTGGTGTGATTAAATAATTTGTTTCAATGCAATGTAAATATACAGAACAAGAATGTGTCCTCAGTACACGAATGCCCCACTCGCACTATCATTTTCTATGTTCAGTGGACCGTGAAATTCGGGTAAAATCTCTAATTTGGCATTAAAATTAGAAAGATCATATCCTAGGGGACATGTGTACCAAGTTTGAAGTCAATTGGACTTCAACTTCATCAAAAACTACCTTGACCAAAAACTTTAACCTGAAGCGGGACAGACGGACGAACAGACAGACGGACGGACGGACGAACGGACGCACAGACCAGAAAACATAATGCCCCTCTACTATCGTAGGTGGGGCATAAAAATATAAAAAGAGGTTTACCCTTCACCATGGTAACAGGAATAGCAGCATGCTCTGTTGTTGTCTTCCAGTTTATCATTCCTGTAAACATGCATATCAGTATGTATTTATGGAGATTGAAGCGCAGTTATATGGTCTCATACATAAGAAAGAAAATCTATCATGATTAAAAGTATTCCAGCATCAATGGATATCAATATCTTATTCATGCATGAAGTAACTTGAAAGAAGATATTCAATTTTGATTGTTCATTAATTGAAACAGTTAATCTGTGCCAGATAACTATATTAAGGCTATAATGAAATGATTAATATGATATATAAAATGTTCAGACGTTGAAATCTACTATTTCCTAGTAGTTATATGGGGTATATAAACATATATATTGTCAAGCGTGTATATTCTGTAACACTCTTCAAATAACATATTTTTCAAAAGCAATCTGAAGAAAAAGTAATTTTAATTTTTTAATACAATTCTGAATGAAATAAGCAATAGGTTTCAAGATGCATGTCAATATATTAAACATTCAGGATACAAAATGACAGCTTGTTGTTTATCGTATAAAATAACCAATTGTAAGACTGAAGAAAATAAACATATTGGGAGGTATAATACCCTTGTAACACTGACCATTGGCAATAGACTGATAGGTCTGGACTCTGGACTGAAAAATGGTGGGTGGAAAAATACCCTTGTAAACACTTACCATTGGTGATACGATAGTAAGATTGATTGGCCACTGCTGTAAACAGGTGCTGGGTAGAAAGATATCTTTGTTAACACTTACCATTGGTGATACGATAGTAAGATTGATTGGCCACTGCTGTAAACAGGTGCTGGGTAGAAAGATACCTTTGTTAACACTTACCATTGGTGATACGATAGTAAGATTGATTGGCCACTGCTGTAAACAGGTGCTGGGTAGAAAGATACCTTTGTTAACACTTACCATTGGTGATACGATAGTAAGATTGATTGGCCACTGCTGTAAACAGGTGCTGGGTAGAAAGATACCTTTGTTAACACTTACCATTGGTGATACGATAGTAAGATTGATTGGCCACTGCTGTAAACAGGTGCTGGGTAGAAAGATACCTTTGTTAACACTTACCATTGGTGATACGATAGTAAGATTTATTGGCCACTGCTGTAAACAGGTGCTGGGTAGAAAGATATCTTTGTTAACACTTACCATTGGTGATACGATAGTAAGATTGATTGGCCACTGCTGTAAACAGGTGCTGGGTAGAAAGATACCTTTGTTAACACTTACCATTGGTGATACGATAGTAAGATTGATTGGCCACTGCTGTAAACAGGTGCTGGGTAGAAAGATACCTTTGTTAACACTTACCATTGGTGATACGATAGTTAGATTGATTGGCCACTGCTGTAAACAGGTGCTGGGTAGAAAGATACCCTTGTAAACACTTACCATTGGTGATACGATAGTAAGATTGATTGGCCACTGCTGTAAACAGGTGCTGGGTAGAAAGATACCTTTGTTAACACTTACCATTGGTGATACGAAAGTAAGATTGATTGGCCACTGCTGTACCCTTACCATTGGACTTAAAACAGGTGCTTGAGTTGTAAACAGGTGGTGGACGGAAAGATACCCTTGTAAACACTTACCAATGGACTGTAAACAGGTGGTGGGTTGAAATATACCCTTGTAAACACTTACCCTTGAAAACACTTATCATTGGATTGTAAAAAGGTGACAGGTGTAAAGATACCCTAGTAAGCACTTACCCTGGTTAACACTCATTAGACTGTAAACAAGTGGCAGGCCGAAAAATATCCTTGTAAACCCTTACATTGGACTTTAAACAGGAGCTGGGTGGAAAGATACCCTTCTAAACACTTACCATTGTAAACACTTACCATAAGACTGTAAAGAGGTGGTGGATCGAAAAAAAAACCTTGTAAACACTAAACATTGTACTGCAAACAGGTTGTGGATGGAAAGATACCTTTAAAACACTTACCATTACCCTGTAAACAGGTGGGGGTGGAAAGATACCTGTTGAAATTATCGCAGGAACATAATGTTCCAACTATTGTACATGTCTATTGTCGACGTTGTATTGTCAGTGATGTGTCCTTGGGCGTAAATACGTACTTACATATTAAATTTAATGGCTGAACAGTTGTTGTAATATTGTTGCCTGAACTATCATCTATATTTATGGTGCCTTGACCAATGGATCTCGTAAAATTGAAATCAGTCCAATCGGGGAACAGGAGCGCTGTTACCAGATTATTCCGAATGAATTAGATGAAGCAAAGGAGAATTCGAAATTTCACGAAGAAGAAGTTATTGCAACACTCGGAAAACTAGTGCAACCAGATGCTCCGCAGGGCACAGCTTTATATGACCGCAGAGGTTGAACCCTGAACAGTTGGGCAAGTACGGACACAACATTCAAGCTGGATTTAGCTCTAAATTTGGATTGTGATTAAATAGTTGACACAGCATAGGTTTCGGACACAGAATGAATGTGGTCTAATGAAACTTAAAATATTTTTTTGCCTTTGAGCAATTCACTATGCTGTTGAATATTAATCCTCTCAAAAAAATGTTTGAAGAAATTTACCCCCCCCCCTTTTTTTTCACATCCCCCTTTCTCTTTTTCCAAAACTGATCTCAAATCAAATTTCTAATGGAGTTTGCAACAATAACTACTCATTTAAATACATCATAAAATATTAAAATGTAAAATAAAGTGCTTGTTATCACTGAATGGTAAAGATTGTTTTAATTTATCAGTTGGTTGTAAAAGTGCATATACATTGTATATTGTATAAAACAATGATTTAAGTTGATTCAACTACTATTCTGGACAAAGAAAGATAACTCCAATTGAAAATTTCTTGCTATTGCACAATATTGTGCAATTAGATATTTCTTGCTATTGCGCAATACTGTGCAATTGAAGATTTCTTGCTATTGCGCAATACTGTGCAATTGAAAATTTCTTGCTATTGCACAATACTGTGCAATTTAAGATTTCTTGCTATTGCTGAATACTGTGCAATTGAAAATTTCTTGCTATTGCACAATACTTAATATAATAATTTTGGATCCTGATTTGAACCAACTTGAAAACTGGGCCCATAATCAAAAATCTAAGTACATGTTTAGATACAGCATATCAAAAAAGCCCAAGAACTCAATTTTTGTTAAAATCAAACTTAGTTTAATTTTGAACACTTTGGACTTTAATGTAGACCAATTTGAAAACGGGACCAAAAATTAAGAATCTACATATACAGTTAGATTTGGCATATCAAAGAACCCCAGTTATTCAATTTTTGATGAAATCAAACAAAGTTTAATTTTGGACCCTGATTTGGACCAACTTGAAAATTGGGCCAATAATCAAAAATCTACGTATATTTTTAGATTCAGCATATCGAAGAACCCCAAGGATTCAATTTTTAATGAAATCAAACAAATTTCAATTTTGGACCCTTTGGGCCCCTCATTCCAAAACTGTTGGGACCAAAACTCCCAAAATCAAACCCAATCTTCCTTTTATGGTCATAAACCTTGTGTTTAAATTTCATAGATTTCTATTTACTTTTACTAAAGTTATGGTGCAAAAACCAAGAATAATGCTTATTTGGGCCCCTTTTTGGCCCCTAATTCATAAACTGTTGTGACCTCAACTCCCAAAATCAATCCCAACCTTCTTTTTGTGGTCATAAACCTTGCGCTTAAATTTCATAGATTTCTATTTACTTAAACTAAAGTTATAGTGCAAAAACCAAGAAAATGCTTATTTGGGCCCTTTTTGGCCCCTAATTCCTAAATTGTTGGGACCAAAACTCCCAAAATCAATCCCAACCTTCCATTTGTGGTCATAAACCTTGTATTAAAATTTCATAGATTTCTATTCACTTTTACTAAAGTTAGAGTGTGAAAAACTAAAAGTATTCGGACGAAGATGACGCAGACGATGACGCCAACGTGATACCAATATACGACCAAAAAATTTTTAATTTTTGCGGTCGTATAAAAACAAACATTGTTTGAGGATTTAAAGGAACAAATTCTAAAGTTAACAGAACTGGGAAAATGTGGAAATGAGATTATAGATTCAGATGAATATTCAGTGGATATGGAAACGAAGATTCACCACATACGTAAGTTCATACAAAATGTCCAAACACCGCAGTCCTGTCATATTGATTCACATACAACAACCCACACATTAAATCCAGAAACTATACCGTTTGTTCCAACGCACAACATAGCCAACCCACACAACGCACAGTCGTTTAAGAACTCGTCTGTACAAGCCAGTCACACGTTCAACACACAGCAAAGTACATTTTCGTCAGCTAGTAGTCACCACCTACCTAAACTTTTGCTTCCAATATTCTCAGGCAACATCTTAGAATGGCAAACTTTCTGGGACCCATATGAGTCGGCCGTACACCTTAACTTGTCACTTACAAATGTACAAAAATTCAATTATCTGAAAGCACAGCTACATTTTTGTAGAACATGACGCATTAGGATCAATTGCAGGTTTCGCACTAACAAATTTCAACTACGATGAAGCCGTAAATTTGCTTAAAGAGAGGTTCGGTCAATAAAACAGGTATTACGGGACCTCTGTAAAAGCATTTTAGATGAGATCAATATAATGAATGCAGAACAAGAGATAGAGTGGTCACACCTTTTGCCCACAACATCAGCTTTCTTTGCCGAAGCGAAATCGACAAAGTCCAAATCTTTCAAGAATATTGAGAAGACCTTGTGTGTTTTGTCATGAAATACACACACCTACCCAGTGCAGTAATATAACTGACACGGAATCCTGCATGGACATGGTAAAACGAGATAAGTTTACTGCCTTGGTAACCACAGACTTAACGAATTTAGATTTGAGAATACATGTAGATATTGTAATAGAAAACACCATACAAGCTTATGTAATGCCCACAAAACAAACGACACAAAACCAAGAAATGAATTAAGCGATATAACACATACAAATTTCTGCGAAAAAGATAACCTGAGTAGCAACCTGCCAACAAACGTTCACCTCGTAAATGATATTCATGATACCGAACAAGATACTACCATTTTGTACTCTCAATCAACCAAATCGAGATCAAATATACTTTTGAAAACCGCCGTAACTCAAGTAGGGTCGAACAGCTCTACATTGACACAAATATTCTCCTTGACGAAGGAGCGCAAAGATCCTTTTTAAAGCAGGGCGTAGCGAATAAACTTAACTTACGGATAGAGGGAACAGAAATTACACAGACATCAGCATTTGAAGGTAAAGAGAAAACAGTGAGACACTTAGAAAAGACAACAGTCTACCTGAAAACCGACGCAGGACACGTATTGCCAATCAAAGTACTGATAGAACCTTTCATCGCTATGCCTCTTCAGAATCAAATGAGTAACATTGATACGAAGTATGAATATTTACGTGGTTTAAAGTTAGCGCACACAATGACACAGCAAGATTCATTAGAGATATCATTGCTAGTATGTGCAGACCACTACTGGGACATTGTAGACGACCATATAGTACGCGAAATGGTCCAACCGTCGTGATATCAAAGATCGGATATTTGCTTTCAGGACCTACATACAGTAAGGAGATCAACACGTCAAATAATAACATGCTCAATGTTTTCATTTCACACGTTGCTGTAGAATGCAATCTAGAGATAATTCAGAATTTGGAGTCTATTGGAATCAATAGTAAGGAGATCGGAGAAGATAATGCATATACATGTATTAAAGCCTATCTGGACAGTTTAATTCAGTTGGATACACGTAAAAATAAAAATGTTGCTTGGTTACCATGGAAACGAGACACTGATGAATTACTTACAAATGTAACCATTGCGAAGAAAAATACAGAAAACGTCACGACAAGACTCATTAAAACCCCAGATATGTTGAAGCAATACGGACACGATATTTAAGAACAGGAACGTTGGCAATTCATAAAAAAGATGAATAAAACAACAGAAACTTCAAGAAAGAACTGCATTACATTATTGATCATGCAGTACAGAAGGAACCAAGCATCACCTCTAACAGAATTGTTTACCACTACCGAAAAAGGAAAAGATGGAAATTTGGATATCTTACGCCGTTACATTAATTTAATGGGACAAACGATAATAATGAACAATTCAGTAGCCAATACAACACTAACAGAACATTCTGTGACAAAATAGCCCGTGAGACCATACAGAAGTGGATTCACCAGTGATGTTAGCGATGAACATTAACAATTACACGTATAGTGCAAAGTTGAATTTTATTTCATTTCATGAGAGACTTTAATTGAATTTAATCGCTAAATGTAATTTCCGTTTTTTATATGATTTGCTCAGTATTACAAAGAAAAACACAACGTGAGAGACAGTTTCAAAGTATTATTATTTATTAATGGACAGTTATTTATCAGTGAAACAATTTATCAATGGACAATTGAGATTTTTAGTAAATTGTGATAATTTTTACTTTTTCGCGGCCCCAGTATGTTCAGATTATCGCAGGAACATAACATTCCAACTATTGTACATGACTATTGTCGACGTCATATTGTCAGTGATGTGGCCTTGGGCGGAAATACGTACTTGTATATTAAATGTAATGGCTGAACAGTTGTTGTAATATCGTTGCCTGAACTATCATCTATAATCCCCTTGTAAACAATCACCATTGGACTGTAAACAGGTAAACAGGTGGTGGGTGGAAAAATACCCTTGTAAACACTTACCAATTGACTGTAAACAGGTGGTGGGTGGAAAGATACCCTTGTAAACACTTACCCTTGTAAACACTTACCATTGGACTGTAACCAGGTGTTGGTAGGAAAGATACCCTTGTGCTGACATGAATTGTCATTGATATGGTTATATTTATAAATTTACTGTTTACAAATTTTTGAATCTTTTGAAATACTAAGGTTTTTCTACCTCAGGCATAGATTACCTTAGCTGTATTTGGCAAAACTTTTAGGAATTTTGGTTCTCAATGCTCTGCAACTTCTTACTTTATTTGGCCTTTTTAACTTTTTTGGATTCGAGCGTCACTGATGAGTCTTTTGTAGACAAAACGCGCGTCTGGCGTATATAATAAATTCAGTCCTGGTATCTATGATGAGTTTATTGTAAACCATTGGACTGTAAACAGGTATCATTGGACTGTAAACAGGTGGTGGTTGGAAATATACCCTTGTAAACACTTATCATTGGACTGTAAACAGGTATCATTGGACTGTAAACAGGTGGTGGTTGGAAATATACCCTTGTAAACACTTATCATTGGACTGTAAACAGGTGGTGGGTGGAAAGATACCCTTGTAAACACTTACAATTGGACTGTAAACAGGTGTAGGGTGGAAAGATACCCTTGTTAACACTTACAATTGGACTGTAAACAGGTGGTGGGTGGAAAGATACCCTTGAAATCACTTACCATTAGCTATAGTTAGACTGATAGACCTGGACTGTAAACAGGTGGTGGATGGAAAGGTACCCGTGTAAACACTTACCCTTGTAAACACTTACCATTGGACTGTAACCAGGTGTTGGTAGGAAAGATACCCTTGTAAACACTTACCATTGGACTATTAATTGGTGCTGTGTGGAAAACTACCCTTGTAAACAGGTGGTGGGTGGAAAGATACCCTTGTAAACAGGTGGAGGGTGGAAAGATTCTCTTGTAAACACTTACCATTGGACTGTACACAGGTGGTAGGTGAAAAGATACTTCTGCAGGCGCGTAGCTGCATATACGCTAACACGCAGTTGCGTGCACATCGATTCGGCATAAAAAAAAAAAAATATGGCAAAATAAAAATATAAATTAAATGATTAAAGGAAACACATATGTTGTCACTTTTTATTTTATTAATGAAATGTTATTAAATAACGGCATTTGGTTTCAAAATAAAAATTTTATTGGAGATCGACAAAATCGGACAGTAACTTGTATCTTTTACAAGATTTGAATTTGTTATACTCAGTCTAAGACATGTAGTTTCGGAGCACATTTTACGGAGTACGGTTTATCTGTTTGGAATGAGATGTTCCAATCGGCATTAAATTTATCAGATCCCGAGGCGATGTGTTCGTCAGACAACAAGACCCAATCACCCTGCAAACACGCCAAAACAGTATTGGAAAGTCTCATTATATTTTGCGTTCATAGACCATATGATAATGAAACTGGAGAGTGGAGTCGCGTCTGGTATTATTAGAAAATCGCTTCTTTGCGCCGTATCTGCTTCCTTGTGTTGTTGGAAATATCACAAACGAAGAAATCTCTGAGACATACGAAACAGACCTGGCATGTAATTTTGACGAATTCAATTGGGAGGTCGCTCGATGGCGAACACGTACGCTGATTTATAACACCTCGCGAGTGCTACCGTGGAGATATATCAAGGTACTACGTCTGTTGGAAACTTGCAAATGTACGATCAACAATGAACAACGACAGGTTATCATCGCTTAGGCATTACTGCATATTCATCGGGAATTCAGTGTTAATATTGATAGTAAAGAGAAGTTCGTTTCTGCCTAGACCCGAAGAGCAGATTTTGGACAATTTTGAGTAATTTCGGTATCACAAAAATGTGTTGTTTATGTATTCAATTTACTATTATTCACTCTATTCAGAAGATTAATTAATAGTTTTCATTCATAAATTGTTTATAAGTCCTTTCTACATGTAGCTCCTCTTTTAACCGTCCTATGACCGAAAACCGAAAAAAAAAAAAAATATCTGCATAAAAGGGTCTCAAATTTTTTTCTTGCACATCATTTCGTTCTAGCTATGCCCCTGTTCTGTAAACACTTAACCTTGAAAACACTTATCATTGGACTGTAAACAGGTGGTGGGTGGAAAGATACCCTTGTAAACACTTACCATTGGACTTTTAATGGGTGCTGGGTGGAAAAATACCCTTGTAAACAGGTGGTGGGTGGAAAGATACTCTTGTAAACAGGGGGTTGGTGGAAAGATACCCTGGTAACAGATTGAGGGTGGAAAGATACCCTTGTAAAAACTTACCATTGGACTGTAAACAGGTTGTGAGTGGAAAAATACTTCTGTAAACAATTACCCTTGGCTATAGTTAGACTGATAGACTTCTGTTAACAGGTGGTAGGTGCAATGATACATTTGTAAACACTTACCATTGGCTATAGTTAGACTGATAGGTCTGGACTGTAAACAGGTGGTAGGTGGAATGATACCCATTGTAGATACTGATGCCTCATCACTACTATCTGTTCTCAACTTCTTAGCAGCAGATGGGTTATCTCCCCCTGATATTGGATTCATTATTTTTCTGAAAAGCAGAACATCACAATGTAGACTTATAAGATGAAGTTAGTAATCCATAACAAAACTTTTTTTTCATACTTAACAATTGCCTGTACTTTTTAAATGTTAGTAGGTGATAAAAATAATATTTTCTTACAACTGGAAAAACAAGAGCACACAAGTTAAAATGTCTTGTTTGCTTTATCATAAAAATAAGAAAATGTGACAACTGTACTCCAACTGAGACCAAATAATGTATACATAATGTAGGTCACTGTATGGTCTTCAACAATTAGCATAACTCATACTGCATACTGTATCATAAGCTACAAAGGACTACAAATGATAAATGTTAAACAATTAAAGCGAGGATCTTATGGTCGGATTAATGAACAAAAAAATAAACAGAAAATGAATATGATATACAATCAACTACCTGTGAATTACATGCTGCTGACTTGGGGCAAATACATGTACATACAGAATGTGGCAGTGTTAAACATTTTTGTTGGCACCAAACATAATCCTCCGCCTCATCAATCAGAACACATCCAACATCCAATAGATTTAGTGTAAAGATATCATTAACAGTTAGAGAAAACAAAACCTGTTACCATGCCAAAATAAAGATATTGATAGATTGTAGGACTGTGTTTACGGATCATGATTGAAAACATGTTGAAACTCTTGAACATAAAAAAAAGTACTACTACTGGTAATCAGTATTTAAGATGTGGACCAAGCATTAGTTTAAATTCAACCAATGACCTCCCCAATTCAAGACAAGCATGCTATGATGTGGAGATCAAAGCAGTATCAAAAACATGTACATAAAGCTTGTTTGCCATTGCATTTAAAGCTCAAATTTAACTTTTATAGAAATAACCATATTTTTTTCAGCATATTTTTTAAAAGCAAAAAGAATGTATTTGATGGATGCATTGTACATAGTTCAGGAAAGAGGAAATACAAAAAAAAAATGAAAGAGGTTTTTCTATGAAGGTATAAATTAAACAAAAAATTTTAATTTACTTCAATGTATGAGCTAATTGTGGAACAGTTTGTCGATGATAATCTGTTTGAATATTTAACATGTTTAATATAAACATTTTAAATATTTTCCTTTTTTAAAATTTCTCATTAGCCATCAAGTAACAAATAAGCATATTACTTGAATATTAAAATGATTTCACCTTTCTACACAATTATTTAGTGTAAAAACTCATTTTTAGATATAAAATTTAAAAAAAAAGTATAAATTTACAAGACTTGATTGGTTTCTAACTTAATAAACAAAGGACCAAACATATACAACATAACATGATAATATAGTATGGTATGTTGCTTTTAAAAGTTAAGTATCTAAATTAATTTGTTTTAAACATTTATTTTTAGAGCCTAATAATCATTGATAATCCATATTTTCAGATATAATGAACACATATGTTTGCAAAATAACTGTCGTTGCTACTGGTCTAATGTCGAAAAATGAAGAAAGACACATTTTGATTATTAAACATTGTATTTGATTGGGTCTAGTTTGATTGAAATAAGAACATAAGTTGAAAAATATTTTTTCAATGTCTCAGCCTCGTTTTCGCTTAAAATTTTATGTTCCGCCGGAGACCCAAAAACGAGGTATGTTTTGTCACATGATTTTGTAGAACTGGGCATGCCCAGTTTTACAATTGTCTGTTGAACTGGGCATGCATTGATTTACAATTTTCATATGATCTGTACGTTATGCACAATTCTCCAGGAAATTGTACAAACGAGCAGTTCATATATATGCATGTAAAACAATGAAGCCTAGATCATCAAACAATTGTAAAACTGTGCATGCTGATGCACGTTAAGGCATGCAACCAGGTCCATCATACAATTGTAAAACTGTGCATTCGTTTATAATATGGAATGCACAGTTTTACCTAAGTTTGTTGAAATGGGCGTGCATTGTTTAACAATTTTCATACGATCTGTACATCATGCACGATTCCCCAGAAAATTGTGAAAACGAGCAGTTCATATATATGCATGTAAAACAATGAAGCCTAGATCATCAAACAATTGTAAAACTGTGCATGCTGATGCACGTTAAGGCATGCAACCAGGTCCATCATACAATTGTAAAACTGTGCATTCGTTTATAATATGGAATGCACAGTTTTACCCAAGTTTGTTGAAATGGGCGTGCATTGTTTAACAATTTTCATACGATCTGTACATCATGCACGATTCCCCAGAAAATTGTACAAGTGAGCAGTTCATACATGCATATAAAACAATGACTCCTAGATCTTCAAACAATTGTTAAACTATGCGTGCGTTTATTATTATGGAAAGCACGATTTTACCAAAGTTTGTTGAACTGGGCATGCATTGTTTTACAATTTTCATATGATCTATACATTATGCACAATTCCCCAGGAAATTGTACAAGTGAGCAGTTCATACATGCATATAAAACAATGACTCCTAGATCTTCAAACAATTGTTAAACTATGCGTTCGTTTATTATTATGGAATGCGCAGTTTTACCAAAGTTTGTTGAACTGGGCATGCATTTTTTAACAATTTTCATATGATCTGTACATCATGCACAATTCCCCAGGAAATTGTACAAGTGAGCAGTTCATACATGCATATAAAACAATGAAGTCTAGATCATCAAATAATTGTTAAACTGTGCATTCGTTTATTATTATGGTATGCACAGTTTTACCTAAGTTTGTTGAAGTGGGCGTGCATTGTTTTACAATTTTCATACGATCTGTACATCATGCACGATTCCCCAGGAAATTGTACAAGTGAGCAGGTCATACATGCATATAAAACAATGAAGTCTAGATCTTCAAACAATTGTTAAACTATGCGTTCGTTTATTATTATGGAATGCGCAGTTTTACCAAAGTTTGTTGAACTGGGCATGCATTTTTTAACAATTTTCATATGATCTGTACATCATGCACAATTCCCCAGGAAATTGTACAAGTGAGCAGTTCATACATGCATATAAAACAATGAAGTCTAGATCATCAAATAATTGTTAAACTGTGCATTCGTTTATTATTATGGTATGCACAGTTTTACCTAAGTTTGTTGAAGTGGGCGTGCATTGTTTTACAATTTTCATACGATCTGTACATCATGCACAATTCCCCAGGAAATTGTACAAGTGAGCAGGTCATACATGCATATAAAACAATGAAGCCTAGATCTTCAAACAATTGTTAAACTGTACATTCGTTTATTATTATGGAATGCCCAGTTTTACCTAAGTTTGTTGAAATGGGCGTGCATTGTTTTACAATTTTCATACGATCTGTACATCATGCACAATTCCCCAGGAAATTGTACAAGTGAGCAGTTCATACATGCATATAAAACAATGAAGCCTAGATCATCAAATAATTGTTAAACTGCGCATTCGTTTATTATTATGGTATGCGCAGTTTTACCTTAGTTTGTTGAAATGGGCGTGCATTGTTTTACAATTTTCATACGATCTGTACATCATGCACGATTCCCCAGGAAATTGTACAAGTGAGCAGGTCATACATGCATATAAAACAATGAAGCCTAGATCATCAAACAATTGTTAAACTATGCGTTCGTTTATTATTATGGAATGCGCAGTTTTACCAAAATTTGTTGAACTTGGCATGCCATCCATCTGGAAATCTGCACCGCATACTTCCCAACAAGGGTTAGAATCCCGACTCAAAATCGAAACAGGTAATTTTATTATTTCCTTCGTCATTTGTTTGGACAGTTACATGAAGCCGACTTGCGTTGCTGAAATCATTCACGTGCGGCATCTTTTCCGAGTACATGTTTAAATATACTTAATCGGCAATGCGTATAGCGCCTTCGTTTGTTTAAAGTTTCAATGATCATTTTCATTTTAAAAAAAGAATGTATACTAAATGAAAATGAATAAGACGAAAAACCAAACCTTGTTTTCCGGACTAATATTTCACACGCGTCGATTCCGAATCTAATCTTCCAACTGTCTTACTCGGTTGAACAAATTTTGAAACGTGTATGGATATGATGTTGTTTCTTTCGTGAGCTGTGAAGACGTTTTTAGTAAATATGGTGAAAATGTACCACAATTTCAATTACCATATATAAAACGAATCATGTTTAAATGAATTGTCCTTTAAAATAATATCATTTGTATATACATGAATAAAAAACTAATAAGTAAACTTTCGAGAACTATTTTCTTTCGCGCATTTTGCGTAATTTGTTAGTTATTCGGTTACCCCCTGGAAGAGTTTCGGTAGTTATCACAAATTCGATTGATCCCATGTCTGGAAAAAATTACGATTAATTGACACCTGATTAAAATTAACACATACAGTAATAATTGCATTTAACTACATTCATAAGTGTCAAACACTTATCATTTGATCATGTGATTCCATGCAGTGTCAGAATTGCAACCCGCGAATTCTGAAGCTAATTATAAAGTGCAAACTATGTAGATTAAAAGGGATTTTGAAAAGGACTAATCACTAATTTAATAACTTTATAATCTGGTGTGGGAACAACAAAGTTTTTATTTAGTTATCTTTAGGATGTACTTAGGTGAAATTTAAAATTGATAAGTATAATCTGGAAGAGTATCAATATAAGCAAAACAAATATTGATAGCTCTTTTTCGAGATATTGGATTTTCAACATATGGCGGGAAATGACTGACTCGGATTTTTACCTTATATTTGCAATGGTTATATTTGGATATCAATACAAAAAAGAACATCAAGAATCTGCCTTAATTTGGTAAATGACCTTTTATGAACTATCATGTCTTCTAAGAAAAAAAAAATAATGGGTGGTATGTGTCAAAATAATTTTACATTGTATTGCAGGGGAAAACACCAAGAAGTCCGAATATCTTACACAAATTCTAAAACCTCACCTAAAAATCTAAACATTTTTGCTTTCTTTATGTTTATTGACCAATATAGCACAGAAACTTAACAATTGCTGTACGCAAAGATTTTTATTATACAAAATTTATCCTTGCCGTGCGTTACTGTATACATATTTGTTTTGCCCTCTTAAAGCCAGGCAAATGTTAGTAATATGGCCCGAGAACACAGTTATTTAGTAGTGCATTTCATTTAGACAATAAATTCAAATTAAAAAAATCGAACCTGCTCTTTCTCAAAAAGAATTCTACAGTGTAGTATACTACCAGTGAGACAATTGATATCAAAATTATAGAAACTTCTACCAGCTCTAACTCAAAATATTGACAAATCTGTGTTAAGGGGGTGTAAAATTCAGTTTGACAGCTTCAGACGTGATAAAATTTTACTTCAGCACCCAATTTTTTTACATGTAATTACATCCCCCTACTTAATATTTCATGCATTTAATATCAAGAAATAAATTGGGAAAGTGTATCAAATAAAACATGCAAGTTATACACTGTTTACACTAGGGACTATAAAATATTTGGCAGTTGTCTCAATTGGCAATCATACCACAATTCCTTTAATACTTTTATAGGATATTAATTTTTCTAAGTATCAAAAAACGAGTTTTTTTAAATGTGTAATTTTGTTTATCTCGCAGTCAGTCTGCTATTGTAAAAATAAAAAAATACACAAATATTTTGTTCTTTTTTTGTATACGTACATGAATGTGTATCTTTCTTTAACGGTTGATTAATTGGTCTGTATTTGAAAGCAACTTTTAACACGGGACGTGATATTTCGTAGCGGTCAGTGTACAATATATAATATATAACTGAAGCCCTCCTCCATGTGTTTAATTTATTCGGTGTGTTAAATTGAAGACCCATTGTTGGCCTTTGACTGTTTTTCTGCTCCTTAGCTGTTTTCTCTTTGACACATTTCCATTAAAACATTCTCGATTCTATGAATACATATACATGCTTATATCATTATATGTTTATATAAAGATCTTTTTTGCAGATACCGTAGTAAAACTTATTGCGGAAAAGTGAAACTGTAAATTTTTAAATATGCGAAAATGTAAAAAACTCATTGATTGGGAAGTGTTTCTTTACAGATATCAATAGTGAGTAAGTCAGTACAAGTAATTGTTTATTATACAGAAACATGTCCTTGACATATGATGTGTATTATAACATACATTTATACAATTATATACATGGCAATTTGATATTATTTACACCCGGCCCATTGGACCTGTATGTCACTTTAGCAATTTTATATCATATGCAACAAGAGTGCACACACTGAAATGTCTCGCCTTCTATACTAATCATTGATATTATGTTGATAGTCCTAAGTATAAAGCTAAGCTTTAATACAACTGTCACATAAACTTAACATTAACCAAGATAACTAAACAAAGACCAATGAACCTTGAAAATGAGATCAAGGTCAGATGAACCATGACAGGCAGACATGTACAGCTAACAATGTTTATATACAACATATATAGTTGACCTATTACTTATAGTTTAAGAAAAATAGACCAAAACACAAAAACTTACCACTGTGCAATGAACCGTGAAAATGAGGTCACTGTCAAATAAAACCTGCGCGACTGACATAAAGATCATAAAATATTTCCATACACCAAATATAGATGACCTATGGCATATAGTATTAGATAAAAAGACCAAAACTCAAAAACTTTACTTTGACCACTGAACCATGAAAATGAGGTCAAGGTCACATGACATCTGCCCGCTAGATAGGTACACCTTACAATCATTCCATACAACAAATATAGTAGACCTATTGCAAATAGTATGAGAAAAACAGACCAAAACACAAAAAATTAACTATAACCACTGAACCATGAAAATGAGGTCAAGGTCAGATGACACCTGCCAGTTGGACATGTACACCTTACAGTCCTTCCATACACCGAATATATTAGCCCTATTGCTTGTAGTATCTGAGATATGGACTTGACCACCAAAACTTAACCTTGTTCACTGATCCATGAAATGAGGTCGAGGTCAAGTGAAAACTGTCTGACAGACATGAGGACCTTTCAAGGTACGCACATATCAAATATAGTTATCCTATTACTTATAATAAGAGAGAATTCAACATTACAAAAAATCTGAACTTTTTTTTCAAGTGGTCACTGAACCATGAAAATGAGGTCAAGGACATTGGACATGTGACTGACGAAAACTTCGTAACATGAGGCATCTATATACAAAGTATGAAGCATCCAGGTCTTCAACCTTCTAAAATATAAAGCTTTTAAGAAGTTAGCTAACACCGCCGCCGCCGCCGGATCACTATCCCTATGTCGAGCTTTCTGCAACAAAAGTTGCAGGCTCGACAAAAACCGTAAAAGTTCACAAAATAAAAATACAGAAATAGACGTAAATTAATTTATTTTTGTTTGTGAATGAATGTTGAATTTAAATTTTACAGGTTACGTCTTCTATACTATTAAACGAGAAGACCTCATTTTGTGTGTCGCTTCTCTTCTTTCCACAATACATTAATCGTCATATCTCTTTGTCCTATAGGTACAGTGCATAATCGCATTTGTCATCCATTCATATGATTATTCAGATTGAGTTATTTTGGGAGAAAAACGAGAAAAAAAAGCCGTCCGAATATGTTTCCATCATTGGACGAAATTTTAAGTCAGATTATACTTCCGGTTTGCGTTTTTCTGTATACTTTCAACATACATATACTACGAATAAAGTGTATTTTCTGTCTGATATCATTTTCAATAGATATAGGAAGATGTGGTGTGAGTGCCAATGAGACAACTCTCCATACAAATAACAATTCAAAAAGTAAACCATTATAGGTTAAAGTACGGCCTTCAACACGGAGCCTTGGCTCACACCGAACAACAAGCTATAAAGGGCCCCAAATCGTTTACTACCCGCGCCCGTCACAGAGTTTAATAAATAGAGAGGGTCTTGTATAATATATTAATGACCGCCGTGGATCGATTATTAAACTGAGAATTGAAAGTTAAACATGTTAAAAGAAAATACACTTTATGAAATATTTGCCATTGGACTTTCAGTAAACAATAAATCAAAATATATGATATTTTTTTCGGATCAAAGCTCTTTCACCCCGTCTCCTCCCGGCCAAGGACGTATATCTAATATACGTCCTTGTCCCGGCCAACTTTTGGATTAAATTTTTGTTGGAAATTCTTCCATTATACCAAGGACGTATAACTAATATACGTCCTTGATTATACACTTATTAGAATATTTGTCAAAACGCGATAATAATTACTGATAAAAACTTTTCCGTTTACTTTACATGAGAATTTTATGATTTTCAAAACTAACATGCATATACATGTATGTATATAACAGTTACGCGTGTTTAGCCAACGGCTCTCTCATGAATAAAAATCTTACTATTTTAAAATTGATTGCAACTTAAACTGGAATGTTTATGGCTTGTGAGTATTTTTACTCTTCATTTTTTTCTTTTCTTTTTATTTATTTTTAAGCACCAAAACCCGTAAAAACTGACATATTTGTCATTCACATGGTCGATAAATGTCATTTCCTTGACAATTAAGTACACATCCGGTTATTTCGGTATGTTCCGTAATTACGACCATTCACGAGGTTCCAAAAATTTGATCGGAACCCATGCATCCATAAGACATGTCGAGTTAATTAACAGATACTTAACGATTTTGCGGCATCGCACTATAAACGTTTGAAGTCCGCTTGTTGGAGTTCCTGTCAATATAATACTTCCATGGATAAACTAACTATTAGTTATTCGGACTTTCCATGCAATAGAATATCGTTTCAGGCCAAGTTAAGTTCAATGAATTTTATAAGGCTGCTTGAAGAATTTAAAATTATTATGCGGCATCTTTAAAAAATGAAGCTGCTTTAAGAATTTATAATGAGAATGCGTCATCTGTAAAAAAAAAAAAAAAAAAAAAAAAAAGTTTTTCTATAGGCATATCGTTTATCAGACTACTTTTTTCATTTTGTTTTTGTACGGGGGGGACTTTCAAATAATAAATAAACATTTTCCGTGATTTTTGCCGGTTATTTAGTTATGATTACAGATCGACCGGTCAAAATATACCAAACTATCTTATGTAAAAAGCGTAAATGATAGCCAACGAAGTTTAAGTGTATCAAACGTTTAAAGCGCAAATGTCATTTCGAGTTTTAAAAATGTAAAAGATTGCAAATATTTTGCAGATATTGTCAATAAATTAAAAAAAACATCATTATCCAATCTTTAATTACCAAATGGTCGACAGCCGTAACTAACTTCTTGTTATTAAATTTACTTGTTGACTGTGACAGGTGACAATAAACAACATCATCAGCCGTAATAAATTAGAAGACGTCACCGGAAAAGGATGATGACAATAATCATTATTGTTCCATTATACCCGTCTAATAATATTTGATTATTTACGAACGTTTATTTGGCCAGCCTCTAAAACATATAAAACAAAAGAACTTTAATAACGACTTCAAATATTTGAAAGTTTCGTATAATGGACGCACGTCAACATTCAGCAACTGTGGACCAGTTAGTAAAAAACTGTGACAAATTGATTGATGGAGGTTATCACTGTGCTGTTGTTTACTCAACACCCAATGGAATTCTTCTGACAACAGGAACACCGGTAAGAATAATTAAACACATTGTATGGTTTATAAACCAACAGTTTATTTGTCAAATTCCTATATATATATTGCCATCAAAATTAAGTCACCACGAATATGAATTCTTTATTTTTTTATAAAGCTACAAATATGTATAATGATCATTTGAAATAGATTAATGTTTAGTGTAAATACAAGATCCTGTTTTTAACTAATTTTTAGTTTTACTCTATCCTTAGCCTGGGGTCCTGGCTACTGATTAGCTCCGCTACATGCGACGCAGTATGATTGGACCAGGTTTCCAGGCTACCCTAACTCTGTTACTAATATTTTTAAAGTTTAACTAGTACATAAAATTTCAAATAACGCAATTTTAAAAATAGACAAAAATTTTAAATGCGGTGACCCTGCAGATAGGGTGGACTTCCTGAAGAAGAAGAAGTTTAGAAACATGTAGTGGACGTGGTTTTGTTTCTAAATAAATTTACGGGAATTTTCTGAATTTTTTTTTCGGAGAGAAGAAAATAAACATTGTTAAACTGTTTTAGAAAGTCTGATTTTGTGATTTTCTTGTTAGCTATTAAGGATGATTTATGTTCAGATAAATATATTTACAGTTTATTCTATAAATTAATGAATTGATTATACGTATAGGGTCGGCATTGACTGCGGCATGGTTGATGTATATCAAATCAAATTATCTAACGAGACCGCCCTTTTCCAAGTACTAATAATATTGAGGTTTAATAGATTTCAAAAATGATTAAATATATTACTGGTTGTGATCTTTAAAGTTAATATTACAATCGCCGTAAAATAGCAAAGGTTTTTGGCACTGGCTACCGAATTGAAATAAAAGGGAAAGTTTTGGCAACGATTATAGCAGAAGCGTCGACAATAAGGAAATAATAATAATAGTACTTCGATAATCTCTTTATTTATTTAAGTGGAAATATAATTATACGGAATGAGGTTGCTTGTTGCTTGACAAATTTTTGAAAATACAGGGTTTATTTTAACGAAAGACATTAAAATATTGCCTTTCCTGTTAACTGCAAAAAATAGACGGCCAATCTTAATATATTTTTGAATGTTGGTGGCATTTTCGATCAACAAAGGATTTGTATAGTAAGACTATATAACAATCATTGAATCAACATTTTTAACTGCTGCATGGCCATATAACTTTTTTTTTGTTCTAGGCCTAAGTTCGTGTAACAGAACTGGTAACAAATATGAAAAATACATTGCTAATTCTAGCGCTCTGTGTCCGTATATTCATAAAACTACTATAGTTAAGATTTGTAAGCATACGGGCCCTAGCTGGAACCTATAACTAGTAGACATTCATAGAAAACACGAAAAAATAGACGGAATGTATAGCTATCCATTTATGGAGTAGTGTACTTATAAAGGTTTATCTGTGAATATCATTTTAGGTAATAACAGATAATATTAAAAGCCTCAGCCAAAATATTATGGGTGATCCAAGATGGATACAGTCAGCGGATGACATGGAGAAGTGGTCAACAAATACCAAAGTATGTTTGCCACTGTTAGAAAAGCCCATTGAGAAGATGAGTCTTATAGACCTAAGGACAACTATTCCTTAACTGTTAAGAGCGGAAAGAGGCAGGAAACAAGTCGGATGGGGAAAAAACAATTGTATTCCAGTATGGTGGCCGTTGGATGCATTACCTTTCAAGAATGTAAATCAGAAGCCACAAGACTTTGAAGGTACAAGACTGATCATTTTTCTTCATGTTCAAAGGCTTTTGAGGCACGGTTTTGCCTTTCAAGCTTTCCTATTTGTTTTGTTTGTGTTTAACATATTTGTTGAGTATAGAAATCGACCACCATTATTTCCTACAGCCAAATTTATTAACATTCTAGTTGAGCCTAAACGTTTACCATATAAAATAGTGCAATCATATTAATAACAAAAATAAACAGTGACTCACGCACAGATGTAATTAAGTTATATACCAAGACAATATTATATAAATACGCTTTTATGCATAAATGCAAGTTTCATTTTTTTTTTTCTGCAGGAAACTGGATGAACGCATTAAGACTTGTAATCTCAAGTTGTCTGTCTCATCATGGGTTTACACCAGAGACACATTATATTGGTGCTCCGTTCATCCCCACAAGAAGATTGAGTGAAAGTGCATCCAGTGAATCAACATCCATTCAAACCTCTCCGGAATGTAGTTTGAACAAATCAAGTTCGTTTAAGGAATCAGATTCATCTTCAGATTTTAAAGCAAAGGAAAATAATTCCGAATTATCACTGGGTTCACCAATCTTTTCGTCCTCCCCAGAGATCAACATACCAGGCTCACCAAACCACAAGGAGGACAGTTCCACAACAGACTCGTCAAGCTCAAAGGAAACCAGTTTAATTTCGCCTGAATCCCCTTCACCTTCATTATTGTTGCGGAAAAGAGTAGCCCACACCCCCGTTGGAAGAGGAAAAAGGTTGAAAAGGAGAAAAATACCTTTTACTCCAAATAAATGACTAAAAATTGACTGAAAGTTATATAATCATTCCTTAAATGCAAGATTTTTTTTCTATAAGAGCAATATTCATAATACATGCACATATCACTTTATTTTTTCGTTGTTCATGTTTATCTTCGTTCAGGATTCATTAACATATGGTAAAAACTTTCATTAAATTAGGAAAAGATATAACTGACAAATAAAGATTCTTTTGCCTTCTAATAGTTGTTTTTCTAGAAATATACATGTATATAAAAGTCAAACATCTGTTTGTTCGTTTGTTGATGTGTTACATATTTGATTTTCATTCATCTTTTTGTACGTTAATTAGGCCGTTATTTTTCTCGTTCGAATTGTTTCATATTTGTTATTACCGGGCCTTTTATAGCTGATTATGCGGTATGGGCTTTTCTTATTGATGAAGGTCGTGAGGTGACTTGTAGTTGTTAATTTCTGTGTCATTTGGTCTCTTGTGTAGAGTTGTATAATTGGCAATCATGTCACATCTTCTTTTCTATATGTCTGGAGCTGGCATGTCAGTTAACTGCTAGTAGTCCTTTCTTAATTTATGTATTATTGTCATTTGGTTTAGTTTCTTATGTTACCGTTTCTAACATCAGACTCGACCTTCTCTTAAACTGAGTTTTACTGTGCGTATTGTTGTGTGTATGCTTTTTCTGCTTTGGCTAGAGGTATGGGGAGGGCTCAGATCTAAAATAAACATGTTTAACCCAGTCGCATTTTTGCGCCTGTCCCAAGCCAGGAGCCTCTGGCCTTTGTTAGTCTTGCATGATTTTTAATTTTAGTTTCTTGTGTATAATGCGGATGTTGGTATGACGTCCATTGTCACTTAACCCGTGTACTTATTTGTTTGGGGGCCAGCTGATGGATTCCACGGGGTGCGGGAGTTTCTCACTGCATTGAAGACCCATTGGTGGCCTTCGGCTGTTGTAAGCTCTATGGTTGGGTTGTTGTCTCGTTGACATATTCCCAATTTCAATTCTCAATTTTATTGACTACTCACTTCAAATTTTATTATACATGCAACATACAAGAAAACAAACAAACGCAACAATGGACAAAGACTACAATTAACATATAAAAAGATATGTTCATGTATATATAATTAGAATTACTAGGCCAACACATGTTCAGGTACGTTCCTCGTGAACGTAAATACAGAAAATCGCTTCAGACACCACAAGCGTATTAACATGATTAAGTTTTATTTTTCATTTTTCTATATATGCCCCGATTGACACCATGTTAAGCAATACAAAAAGAGATACATACTACAGCAATGAACAATAACATACTATATATGGCAGACAGTCACATCTACAATCACGTAATAGCAGACATGTGACAGTAACACATATGAAGAAAGCTCTTCAGAAGTGGTGTTAGATATTTGTGTTTTAAAAAAAAATGTCTTTTTAGTATGGATATTGGTGTAACAAAACGAAACAAAAAAAGTAAAAAAAAAACAGTTGTAAATCTATGCACTTAAATTAAAGCCATGCATAATCATGCAAGAAGTTGTAAAAATGTGCACTTGAATTAAAGCCATGCATAATCATGCAAGAAGTTGTAAAACTGTGCACTTGAATTTAAGCCTTGAATAATCGTGACCATGAATAATCATGCAAGAAGTTGTAAAACTGTGCACTTGAATTAAAGCCATGCATAATCATGCAAGAAGTTGTAAAACTGTGCACTTGAATATAGCCTTGAATAATCGTGACCATGAATAATCATGCAAGAAGTTGTAAAACTTATTCACTTAAATTAAAGCCATGCATAATCTTGCAAGAATTTGTAAAACTGTGCACTTAAATTAAAGCCAGGCATAATCATGCAAGAAGTTGTAAAACTATGCACTAGAATTTAGGCCATGAGTAATCATGCAAGAAGTTGTAAAACTGTGCACTTGAATTAAAGCCATGCATAATCATGCAAGAAGTTGTAAAACTGTGCACTTGAATTTAAACCTTGAATAATTATGCAAGCAGTTGTAAAACTGTGCACTTGAATTAAAACAATGCATAATCATGCAAGAAGTTGTAAAACTATGCACTAGAATTTAGGCCATGAGTAATCATGCAAGAAGTTGTAAAACTGTGCACTTGAATTAAAGCCATGCATAATCATGCAAGAAGTTGTAAAACTGTGCACTTGAATTTAAACCTTGAATAATTATGCAAGCAGTTGTAAAACTGTGCACTTGAATTAAAGCCATGCATAATCATGCAAGAAGTTGTAAAACTGTGCACTTGAAATAAAGCCATGCATAATCATGCAAGAAGTTGTAAAACTGTGCACTTGACTTTCAATAATTTTGCCGTGTTTGCTAAAATAAATCTTGTAATACTATGCATGCAGCATTTTTCTAATAGTGCTAGGAACTTATAAAACTTGCTGAATTGTGCATGCCCGATTATTCTGATCTTTGTCTTTTTGGGCATGCCCAGTTCTACAATTATCTGTACCCATTCATACCTGCAAAAACATGAAAAACAACCGACAAAAGTAAAATAATAAGCGCATATACGCTCTTCACACAATTCTGCTTGAAAACAAACATTGAAATATACACGTTTTTCAATGCAATATATGATATATCAATTTTAATAGCGCATTAACGTTTTTAAAAGCACTTTGGAAGCGAAAATGTCATCGAAAACTAAAAGTAGCGACGCAAACACATATTAATTTGAAATAAACAAATAATTAGTACTTCCATGTTCACAAAATGATAGAAAATATCTTTTAATTTTGCGTTAACTATTTTTGCGCAGTAAATTTCTTTTTTCGTAAAGTTTTGTGTGTTTTTTTAACACAAATTTGTCTTACCATCCAACAGGAAGTTCAATATTCTGCCAATAATGGGAGTAAAACCGAATATCTGCCAATTAATTTCGTAGCTGTTCTTTTTAACTCCCTGTATTTTTATATACTCGTGTTTTTCCGGACATTTCCGTAATTTTCTGTAGATCATTTTAGAGAAAAAACTTGATGCACTCCGAAAAAAACTACATCGGAATGTCTTTAGACTTTACGTATTCTACTTTTCGATAAAAAAAAAAGTTCTACTTTCTATTCGAAATGAAAATAATAATTAAACAATTACTTTCATTGTAACTCTTATTATTTTTTAATAATATATTTGTTCCTGAGTTGTCTTATCTATTTTTCTGGATATGTTAAATTAGTTAAAGGTTGCAAAATAGACTTTTAGAAACCTCAAGATTTATCCTGCATATTAACAGTGAAAACAGTGATATCCGAAGCAACGTGAATAAAAATGTATGACGTCACACTTTACTTTGTTGTTGTTTTGATCTAGCAATGGCTTCCTGATATTCTTTAAAATACATCTTTTATTGCATAAAGGTAAACGCATTATGTTAACTTGATCATTTATTCGAATCTTCTGATGTCTGATAATAAATATTTTGCATTGCAAATTGGTTGTCAAGTTGTAAAACAAAAGTATTAGAACAGCTGATTCACCTGAAGATGTCAGTGCCAGTGGCACCCACACCAATCTGTTGAAGTTTGTGATTTATAAGAACATTATGCCAGTTAAATCAGGTTGGAAACAAACCCTTTATATGGCGAGATAATCCTTCTGTCATGTCTGTAGAGGGATAAAATTGTCCTTCTATAGAGGGATATTTTTCTTTAGACTGGATTAAAAGCAAAACAACATGGCAAAATGGCATTTTCTACTTATTATGGCAGTATGGTGGACCAATTGATGTACTTTATTTAACATGCACATGCCCAGTTTACTGCTAAGCTGACTAAATATACAATCTATTGATCATCATGAATGATAAGTACTTGCTAATGCTCATACATACATACTTAATCATGAAGAAAGAGATTATCATTATCTTACATATACATTTAACATAAAATTTAAAGGTCAATTGTCCCTTTTGTTGTTGATCAAGTGTTCTGAGATAGGTAACGTATACAATAGATGCAAAGTTCTGTCACTTTAGCAGAAAACTGGGAATCCAATTTTTAGTAAAGTGCAGTAATTGATGCATATAATGCTATAGATTATAGCAAATATAACTAGAAAATGTCATTTTGACATTTTCCTCCTTTTAATCCAGTCTAAACATAAATATCCATCTATAGAAGGTTTCAGTGGCGGATCCAGAAATTTTCATAAGTGGGGGGCCACTGAATCCGGGTCCGTTTGCCCTGATTCACATTTGCCCTAGTACCTGTTCGCCCTGATACCTGTTGGCCCAGGGTCCATTCACCCTGATTTTATTTTTTTCCAATTGTTGTTGGTTCGCATTATTTTAAGTATTTGAACAAAATATGTTAAAGTTTGTGAAAAAATTGACAGAATATTTATATTGAGGCTTGTTTAGGGGGGGTATCAATATCCCATATCCCATTAAGTTTTTGTCCCAATATCCCATATCCCTATAACATTTACCCCTAATATCCCAATAAATATTTTTTACAAATATCCCGTATCCCTAAAACTGTTATATCCCAAAAAAATCATCAATTCATTCCCAAACCATTTTTGTATACAACATTCTTAAATACATAATTTATGTTTTGTAGTAAGTATGTTGGCTTTTTCACAGAGATAAGTTAATCATTCAGAATTAATCAGAGTCCTTTAAATTTAAATCTACATGTCTTTTGTTTTTCGCTTCCTCTTTCCTCTCGTTATATAAATAAATAATTTTGTTTTTCATAGTACAAGAACAGAAGTGAAAATTTATCGTCATACTGAACACGTATATACAAATTGTTAAACAGGTCAAATAAACACGAACGTACGATTTGAGAGTACTGGCAGTTACTGAAAGCTAGTTAAAAGCCAAAAACAATAAATGCATCAAAGACTAAAATCACTGAAATAACAATTCAAAAGGTCTTTGTCGTTAACTGGCGAACACACTGTCCATTTTCTACTTTTCATTCTCTCATTGCATTTATTTTTGTGTCTGAAAGTTTTACTTCTTTGGGCTGAGACATTTCCTCCAGAGAATGATAATTCAAGCAAAAACTTGAAAACAATTTCATTATGTGTGATTCTATTAAATAGTTCTTTCTCGTACACATTTGATAATCTGCGAGTGAATTGTATTATTAGTGGTGTGTCAACAATTGCTCTCATCTCATAGAAAAGATTTTCAACAATGGTTGTGGATGTACTTTTCATCGAGAATGTTGTCTTGCATTAAGGTTTTGTTGCATTCACAACATTCCTAAGACTTTTCAACGTAGTGATCATGGTGATTAATTGTGAATGTGAAATGTCATGTTTCGTCTGCATTGAGTTTTCTGATGTCATTGTTTTAGTCTCAATGTCACAAAGACAAAGAAAGTCATCAATATCAGCTAGTCTTGAAATAGCATCATCTATTGAGAATTTCTGTTTGTCTTTACTAAACCAAAATGTTGATAAGAGTTTGTGTAAAATTTCTAAATACAATGAGTTAACCATTGTTAACTACTGCTAGGGGTTATCATTTTCACTTGACCAACAGCAGTATCACATAAAAAACGTTTTTTCTCTGAAGTCATAGAAAAAGGTTGCTGAAATTGAGCAGTCGTTTGACATCCATCTTCACTTCCAGCTCTACCTATACCTGCCAATCGTTTGAAAACTTTGTTCTCTAATTTATTTCCTTTACTGTTTTGTCATCAACATCTGAGAAATATATCCTAAAAGAGGTTATTCCATGTTCATCTGTTGTTGTAACTGGAGAAATGCCATGAACTTTCTAACAATCAATTGTACCATTTCTAAGAATCTCATATGCTATAAACAAGAGGTTGAACACCAATAACTCTTATTGCCGCTGCCTTTATCTGTCTGGAATAATGTTGTAATGAAAATAATCACAATGAGAATCAACAAACATTAAAATTACCTTTTCTAGTAAATTAGCTATGGCAATTTTATCAAGTGAGATGTAAATATTTCTGTACTTCAACATTTTTTTTTTCATGTTCAAAATTCAATATCCTTATAAATGAATCAATATCCCATATCCCATTTAATTTTAAATCAAATATCCCATATCCCTAAAATAAAAATGGCATATATCCCATATCCCAATATACCCTATACAAGCCTCTATATTGCTGCAATCAATTTATCATTTTCCCTTTGATTTGCAGAGTAGAATACTGGAATACAATGTATTTATCTTTATTGATATTTGTTAACAAAATAATTGTATTAGTCAAGCACGAATGTATGCAGTATAACTGAGACTAGTCTCAGAACATAATAATAAATGAACTTGTAAATCCGTTTCATGAGTTCGTACAATGTACATCATTGTTTTTATTAATTTCAAGCTGAATATTTTATCAAAACAAAACGTTTGTTTTTATTATTAATCCATCAAAAGACAACAGTCTGCACGGTTAGCCACTAGTCCGATGCCCCAGACTAGTAAAATTTCATTTGGACTGGTAAGTTTTTGCAAAACTTTGTTTGGACCAATAAGGCCACACCAAATTAATTAATAGTTCTTTGAGATTTTACCCAAAAAAAATGGGGCGAGCGAGCGAAATTTAAATTTATATTTTTAAATTCTTCGCCTCAAATTTTGAAGAAATATGGAGCGAGCGATATTTTTTTTTCTCTCAATTTTTATATCTTTTACCTAAAAGAAGCAACTAAATTTTCAACTCACTTAATTGAAAGGGACATAATTTGATATAATTAAATTATCTCCCTTTTTATATGTATTTCAACTTTCTGCATTCTTTTTCATTTTGTTTTGTTGTTTGTATAATTAACGCTGCACAAATATACACTTTTGAACATATTTTTTTATGCATGAACTTTATATGGCTATCTGCTTTTAATATGCACTGCTTTCATCTGTAGTATATGCACCTTCTGGTCCTTAGACACCCTCTGTAGTATGCTAGCTAGCTTCTTGTAACATAACTGCATGGTGTGTGTTTTGTGTTTATGCATATGGATCACTAACCAGTCAATCCAAGCACAGTGGAAACTGGGGGTTCTAGCTAGTGCTACTTTACAATTAAATATCAGAAAATAAATTACGCCAAAACATACCAACATGGAAATACCTACATAACCTACATTTATAAGCCTATGTTATAACTAAGATTTCAACCAGATGCATCATTGACCATACCATATTTTCGTCAGATATTTTGATACTAGAATCATCGAAACTGTTCGACTTACTTATTTGTATGGTTTTAATATTAATAATCTCACTTTGTGCATCGCTACATCGTTCAATGGCTTCTTGATATAATTCCCTGAATGTCCGACATTTTGTTTGTGTTGCCGTATTTTTTAATATGTATGCCTTGTTGTTATTTTTGTCTGAATGTTTCACCACAGAAACAATCAGCACGTTTTCCATCTTTGCAACTTTTTTGATCAGAATCAAAAATATGCTTGACAAATGACAAACACTGCATATTTTCAAACGCTTAATTGATAAAGATTTTTTTTAATACCGGAATCGAGTTCGTCGAAAATGCGGATTTATTTTCGACGTGCGGGAATTTTATTTTTATTTTTATTTTTTGGTTTTGGCAGGTGAGGTGCGGGAAATTTATTTTTATTTTTTTATTTTAATTTCGCCAATTTAGGTGCGGGTTTTCCAAAGAACTACTAATTAATTTGGTGTAGCCTAAGAAAAATGTCTGAATATTGGTCTTTGGACTAAGAGTTAAAAAAGTTTTTGGTGCAGACTGAGACAAGTATCACAATAATCAGTGATCCGAATTATTTAGTCATTGAACAATTAATGATCTTAAACAAGCCATAAACTTTTAGCTATTTCCATAAATTTCAAGAATATGAACCATAGAAATATCTGAATAAGTTTTTTCAACTTCAATACCCTGAATATTAACATTTTTTTAGTAGGGCGAACAAACTCGGGGCGAATGGACCGAGGGCGAATATGTATTAGAGCAAACAGACCCGATACCGGGGCCCACTGGCTGCTTAAGAGGGGGCCCCATCTCGTCGCGCTTCAGTGATTCCCTATATAAGCAACCAAATTTTTTTTTCAAAAGGGGGGCCAGGGCCCCCTGCCGCCCCTAAATCCGCCTCTGCGTTTATCCCTTTATACAAATATAAACACCAAATAGAAGATTTGTTCCCAACCTGCTCAACATGGGGATTTTGGTACAGCTTTGCAGCTGTCTTTTAAAAAAAAACACTCCTTTTTATATACTTTAAATTCACAGCAGATATTGTGCGCAATGATAAAAACATCACAATAATTTCTAAATTTACACAGGGTTCTCGCTAAGGATTTTTTAAGGCGAGTCCAGGGACTCATCATTTTTGGCCATGGTGAGTCCAACAGCAAGAAGAAGATATTATATTTGCAATATAATGTAATAATTTAGTCTCCATGGCCTAACAGAGCAATGAAATGACATTAAATTAAGATTGCTTTTAAACTTTTGCTATAAAATGATGATACTTATGTTTAACTGTGTTCAGTTTATACAAAATATTTTAAGCTTAGTGCATCTGTGGACTCACCAGTTTTGAAAATGGTGAGTCCAGACAGATTTTGAAGAGTCCAGGCTTCATGGACTCGCCTTAGCGAGAACCCTGTTACAGTATTGAATAATTGTGAAATCCATACCTTTAGTTCTATACATATATTTCGCATCGAAACAATAACCCATTCATATATTTATCAGCTCAAACAGTACCTATAAGCAAAAGGTTCGATATGGGACTTTTTTTTCTCACTATACTCAAGTGGGTAAAGATTATTAATTGTGACAGTTTTATAAAATTTGGTCCATAACAAAACTTGTGTCAATAATTTTCAGCTAATGTTGAAATTTTAACATTATATAGGTAAATTTCACCAGGTTTTTTTTTACCGTTTGTTCCCAACCTGTTCATTAATATTGGCACATCTTATTTCCATTATCCAGGCGGAGGGTTCCACGTTTGGACCCCCTTTTATTTTAACCATCAATGCATTTATGGGAACATATATTTAAAATCATTTCAACTCTAGCAACATCTATCTGTATTCTCTATAGATGTATGTCTCTTTGGTTACCTCTTTACCTTGATATTCCAAAATTGACTCGCATGAGTATCACTGTAACACACTATCTGATTAAAATACAGATCATGGGTACACACTTTGCTTGGAAGCCTTTAAAAGAAGAGTTGGACACAGAGTCTGTATTTTAGTTTTTTGTATGGCTGAACAACAGCTTATTTGCATGACATGATTTCTTGTACACTATTAGCATGATTAGTGAAAGGTTATAATGTTTATGCCCCACCTACAATAGTAGAGGAACATTATGTTTTCTGGTCTGTGGGTCCATTAATCCGTTCTTTCGTCTGTCCGTCAGTCTGTCTGTCCCGCTTCAGGTTAAAGTTGTTGGTCAAGGTAGTTTTTGATGAAGTTGAAGCCCAATTGACTTGAAACTGAGTGTACATGTTCCTTTTGATATGATCTTTCTAATTTGAATGCAAAATAAGATTTTAACCCCAATTTCACAGTCCACTGAACATAGAAAATGATAGTGTGAGTTCCAATCAACTTGAAACTTGTTCCCAATGATATGATCTTTCAAATTTAATTGCCAAATTAGATTTTTGGCACCAATTTCACGGTCCACTGAACATAGAAAATGACAGTGTGAGTGGGGCGTCTGTGAACTATGGACACATTCTTGTTCAGTTGTCAGTCAAAAATGGTTACTTACTAAACAAATTATGAACTACTGGTTGTAGAAATTAATATTAAATCATAATACTTTTTAGGATGTGGAGAAATATTTGTAAAATACCATTTTTAAAGTACAAAAAAAAAGAAGTAAATGAATAGTTTTAAAAGCCTACATCTTGATGTTTTTTTTTGTCTTTTAGTTGACCAGACTTACAATGGGAGGAGCTGTGAGCCGTGGAGAGGATAATGATGAATTGATTGACAACTTGGTAGAAGCAGATTATATAAAGACACCATTAGTGGAGAGAGTGTTCCGTGCAGTAGATAGAGCACACTATTACACTGAAGATCACAAAGGCAGTGCTTACAAAGACTTGGCATGGAAGTTTGGCCATTTACATATGTCTGCTCCGTGTATCTATTCAGAAGTGATGGAGTCATTGTCATTAGAACCAGGGCTATCTTTTCTCAATCTTGGAAGTGGGACTGGTTATCTAAGCTCAATGGTTGGACTGATATTAGGTAAGAACTACTACTTTGTCATTTAATGTAGTTTTATGTGTAAATCTAGATAGATAAGTGTTATTTTTATTTCATCAGTTTAAAGGTATGTCACATTTTTGCCAGTTGTGTACATATGTTCTCACTTGTTTTAACAATGTCTTTCGTAAGGTAAATAGACAGTTTAATTTTTTTAAGATCAGTCGCTTTTTTATAAATGAAAAAAAAAGAGGGTAGCTATTCTTGCGTTTTTATATTTTACAAAGTTGTGTAAAAACGGGAGACTAGCAGTTATAACCAGGTTAAATAACCCCTAAATAATTATCCTAGTTATGTTTCAGTTATCTCCCCTGCACCACTTATAAATTCTTTAAAATATGAATAAATTCTGGTGTTTTCAAAGATAAGTTGTTGACTATTTATAAATATGTGAGGCATTGTTAACATAAATGACTTTTTCATACAAAAAAACTTTATAGCATAGTCCAAAGATGTAGACCTTTGAAATTGACTTTTTGGCCCCATTCTGCACTTTACACTAAAACTTTTTTATTTTTAAATATGTATTTTTTTTTGTAATTTATGTAATAAATGAAAAATTTAATAAATAAAATCTCCATCATTATAGGGCCATATGGTATAAATCATGGAGTTGAATATTATGACGATGTGGTGGAGTATGCCCAGGACAGAGTGGAAGATTTTAAACAGAAATCAAAATTATTTGATGACTTTGAATTCTGTGAACCCTATTTTGTGAATGGGAATTGTCTTCAGCTACCAACTGATGTGATGTTGTATGACCGTGTGTACTGTGGAGCAGCGTGTCCCCCAGAACATGAAAATTACGTCAAAAATTTGTTAAAAGTTGGTGGTATTCTTGTGATGCCCCTGAATGATCAGGTAGATTATATTTAGTCCAAAGAGAGGTTTTATACTTGAAATTTAGGTCATGATCAGCAGCAAATTAATCATTACACATTTAGGAACTGGTGAAAATTGAGAAAAATTTGCTAATTTTGCGGTTGTTGCAAGAAAGAAAAAATTGTGTCTTGTATCTTATTTACACTGTAAATTATCTTAAATGCTTAAATTGATAATAAATTCTTTGAAGAAGTAATAATGTACGAGACATGATAATGAATTGTTGATTTTTAATTAAAATCCTTTTATGCTAATCCAACAGCACTTGTAACATGGGTTGTACACCCTGCAGAACAAGAATGACACAAATAGAAATAAAAAGATGTGGCATGAGACAACTCTCATTACAAAGATTATCAGAAGAATAATTTTAATTAGCACTTTTAAGTTTTAAGAAATCAATGCAGCAAAAGATCATGCTTATGTGACCGTATTTATCATTAATGTTTTGATCTTTTATATTTTAGTTGTTACAAGTAAAGAGAGTGGATGAGGCCAAATGGGAATCTAAGAATGTGATGTCAGTATCTTTTGCAACTCTAATAGCCCCCACAGAAGAGGAAGCTAATAATGTCACAGAATTACGTAAGTATCAAATACATTTCAATTTTGAGCCCCATACCCTTGTGTATAATTTGGACTGAACTAGTATACATATTTGTTTAGGGGCCAGCTGAAGGACGCCTCCGGGTTGAGGGATTTTCTCGTTGCATTGAAGACCTATTGGTGACCTTCTGCTGTTGTCTGTTCTATGGTCGGGTTGTTGTCTCTTTGACACATTCCCCATTTCCATTCTAAATTTTATTGTAGGCTTTTGAATTATGCTGGTGTTCAGTAGTTATAGGATCATAAATCTTTATACATTTTAATCAGTTCTGATTATTAGATTGATAAAAGTTAAGATAAACCACAAATTTATTGCATCTACATTGTGAATGTATAATTTTCCACCATATGCGTATTGAATATTTCAACCTGCATTTGTCCACAAACTCATTGAAGAAACAGATTCTACATTATTCATGACATTTATCAAATTTTAAAAATTCTTGATAATTCTCATTTCAAAGTTTGGAAAATCAACTTTTATTGGTGAATACCTAAATTTAAATACTGTCAACTGACTGTTATAATGTTATTTATACATGGATATAGAAAAATTGTTGTTAACAAGAATTTAGAAAAATGTTTGAATATTAATGATGCTTAGTTAATGAAATTGAGAACTTTATGGATTTTTTTTTAATATTTTATAGCTGTAGTTGATCTTCCACGTTTACAAAACATGTGCAGAATAACTGTACGTAGGATATTGAGATCTAACATATACAAACAACATCCAAAATTACGTTCAGTGAGAAAAAGACCTCCAAAAAAGCCAAAGAAAACTGCTCCGCCAGCAAATAGACGAAGAGTAAATATTGTGCCGACAAACGTTGGAATGATTATGTTGAGTAATTACGATGAGAGCACTGGCAGTGGGGAGGATGATGAGGAAAGAAATAGAGCTACAAGGTCACCACATCTCGACAGTGACTTTGATGACAGTGAAATGGAAGATGGTGAGGTAACCATTCCATCAAGAGATCGTGCAGGTGTCATACCAGAAGATTTCTTTGATTATGATGAGGATGAGGATTCTGATGGTGGGGTGAAAAATGAAAAACAAAATGGAGCAAATTGTGATAAAAAAATTGATGGAAATAATGAAACTAGTCAAAATGACGAGGAAAATATTGAGGATGACGATGATGAAACTATTCCAATCCCATCCTCAGCAAATCCACGGTTAGGTTTGAGACTAAGCCAACTTAGTTCACGCATTGAACAAATGCGTGCACTTTTGCGAGCTCAGAGATGCATGGATTTGTTAAATGGAACAGATGCCTCAACTGATGAAGAAGATAAGGAAATGGAAAATGACGAAACAACCATAAAGAAGATAAAAACAGAAGACAAAACAGAAAGTAGTGAGGAAAATTCAGAAGAGGAGCACGAAGAAGAAGAAGGTATGGACATAGCCGATGTGATTGATTTCAATAACAGAGTGAAGAAAACATCAAGATGTATGTCAAACAATAGTGCCGATACTTCTGAAACCTCAGGTATTGGTTCATTCTCTGAGGCTTCAGCATTTGGATCTTTTATAGACGATCACTTACCAGAAATAGGAAATGGACGGTCGTTAAGTCAGAAAAGTTCTCCGGATGAAAGTAGTCCGGAGCGAAGCTGCTGTGATCAGATAATTGAGGAAGATGAAATGGACGTTAAACAGCTAGAAAATAATAATGATGAGGATGAAGGCATTGTGAATGATAAAGACATTGTTGATACTAAGCCAAACGATGATAGTGAACCACGGGAAAACATTAAAACTTATATGCAGGAAAAAATTTATGTACTGCCACTTCCTGAAGCTATGAAAGCTTACATTAACTACTATAGAAAATGCTAGAATTTTTTTTAGTTTATGTAGTACTACATGAATGTACAATTGTTATTATTCCACAATAACAATGTTAGACTAAAATGTGTACACTTAAAATTGTTTCACACTAACAGAATTCAAGTTACACCCATTTGTTTAAATTCTTTTGCTAAGACACAAGCAAAAGAATGAAATACTGACAAGGAAAAAAGAAAGTTTATGAGTTAACACAAACTTTACTTTAACACTATATTTATTTGTAACATAACCAAAGATTTTGTTAGGTAAATGGTACTTAACATCAAAAAAATAATTTTCATGGTTTTTGATGGGCATTAATAACACTTTGTGAACATAAAAATTTTCCATTGGCAGTATGTTTCTTTTCCCAGTATTAAGCATTTTTTTTCAAGTAAAATCAGGAACATTATAAAAACTTCAATGACCAATGTTAAAAAAACAATGATATTCGACTTGTAATAGTGAGAAAAGCTAGATGAATAACAAAAATACCAGTATATTTTCATTCCTACAAACATTGACAGATATCGGAAGCTGTATAACATATATCTATTAAAAAAATTGTATCTGACTTATTTGATTTATATATAAGTTGTATCTTGACATGGAAGAAAATCAGGCTGATTCATTTTCTGAGATTGAAATTTTATTTTTAGTAAATCACTGCGGGTATGCTTCTTTAAAGAGGGATAAGCTTCTATAAGCATTTGACTGGACATCGTAAAATGGAATGTTATCCACTATAAAGACACCAGAAATTTGGATATTAGCATTTTTTAGATGTTTACTCATAGATTACAATATTGCTTATGCTTTTGTAGCTCTAGGCTTGATTTTTTCCTCATAATTTTTTTGTCGACTTAAAATAATTTATGATACAAGTCTTTCATTGTTATTTTTCACAACATGAAGCAAATAATTTGTGGAAAATAAAGTAGGTAATTTGTGACAGCATACACTGACAATATTATACCTTTACTAGTCTGTGATATGAATTGTACAAAGGTATTAAATTATTGTATATACTTGTTTTGTGTTCAGTTGGACAACTAATATATATTGATTGTTTTTTGGTTTCTATGGCTACATAGTACTGTTTGTTTGAAAGAGGACACGAAGATAAGAATTTGCATGTACATACAGATGAATGGTTATGAAAAGAAAAGGTCACTTTATGATATAGATATCACAAGTTAATTTTTGGCATTGGAAATAAATGATTGTAAGAAAGTATGAAAGAGAGAAACAGATGACACCAATGAGAAAGATATAATCATTGTCATTAATCAAGCTTTATTTTCTTAGTGGTAATTATGGCAAAATAGCTTTGACTCAGTCATCATTAAAGATTCATGGCTTTAATACTGAAATGTAAATGTTAATTCAGCATTTTGTAATTTTATGTTTTATGCATCCAAAACTGCACATTTGTGATTTAGGAGTTTGCTTCAGTAAAAATCTGAGTTTTGGCTGTTTTTGTTTTTTATGGGTCAATATATTGTTTGATGAGTCATTAAGAAAGGGATTCATCATTCTTCTCTTGCCTAGTTTGAAATTTTAATGAGATTGACCTTTGAAAAAGATAAAAAAAAAAATCTCTGCATATTAAGAGACATCAGAACTGGTTGGTGCGATTGATTATGTAAATACCGTAATGGCATGAGGATATTTTAAACAATGATTTTGTGATTTGTTTGTGTTTAAGACAAGACTAGTGCTGATTTTACTATTAGTTTGACTATGAAAGCATTTATATTCCTTCTTGTGTTTTGTAAATAACATTAATGGATCAAGGTATTTAACAGACTTACAAAATGTAGTCATAAACAGAAATACCATTTTGTATTTTGTACATTTTTGCCCCACCTTGAAAAAGTTGCAGAAGCAAAACTTAGGTGTGTTGTTTCAGTTTGTGTCAGCAGTAAATAGTTGTTTAAGTTTGTTCTTAAGTTAGAGGAACTATTAATTAAGTCAGTGGTATTAGATATGCAGTTGTATAAGCATTGGGTCATCTCATTTACAAGGAGATTATTTGGCTCTTCCCTTTAGTCATTGTCTATTGACCTTAAAACGTTTTAATTTCAATCAGTTTCTTATCTCAATCTGAAGAAGTGAGGCCAAATGATTGGTTTAAATTATACAATGTATCAACAAAACAAAGCAGTGCCTTTGGTCATTTTCCTAATATACCGGTATGTAATTAGTAAAGTTACAATTTAGAACACAATTGTACATAAGATATTAATCAGGTACTAGCAGAGTTCGGAGTGATGGCATTAATTTTAAGTAGTGTATCAGTGCATGAATGCAACCATTTTAAGATTCTGATTTTATTATGCCCCACTTACGATAGTAGAGGGGCATTATGTTTTCTGGTCTGTGCGTTCGTCCGTTCATCCGTTCGTTCGTTCGTCCGTCTGTCCCGCTTCAGGTTAAAGTTTTTGGTCGAGGTAGTTTTTGATGAAGTTGAAGTCTAATCGACTTCAAACTTGGTACACATGTTCCCTATGATATGATCTTTCTAATTTTAATGCCAAATTAGAGATTTTACCCCAATTTCACGGTCCACTGAACATAGAAAATGATAGTGCGAGTGGGGCATTCATGTACTGAGGACACATTCTTGTTTAAAGCTGGTTTACATAAAGAGCGAATGATATATGCTTATATTCCACTAAAAATTGATATTTAGGCTGTATTTGCAGAATATGATAAGTAGCCATTTTTATACGACCACAAAACATTTTTGGCATTGCAGTGTGTCTCTTGATTCTCTAAAAGTGTTTTGGAGGAAATTTCAGTTTGTGCAAAAAAAATAATTTATATTCAACCTTTAAATTATTGTCATAAAGTTTATTCAATCAACTAGGAGTTAATTTTTATACAGCCAAATTAATCAATGAACGATTGGTTTTGCAAGGAGAAATTAACTGAGAACAAAAGCTGTTGTATTTATTCAATTCAACAGTTTCTTTTGCAAAAATGTGAATGGTCAGGTATACACCAACTTATTCTGGGGAAAGGTTTCATTTCCTTTTAAATAAAATATCAGCTGTATTTAGCATGTCAAAATACATTTGTTAGAATTAGAAATGCTTTATACTTTGGAAGAAAATGTGTCATGACATGGCAGCCATTCAAGTAAAATCAATAAATTCAAATGTCCATTTCTGCAAGATTCTATGGTTTATTACTTAAAATGTATAGAGAACAAAATAAAGAGTCATTTTCAAAAAAAAATATGCCAATAGATTTTGTACAGATTTATGAATCAATTGTTTTTCATTCAGAACCTTGAATCATGTTTTTGGATAGATTTTTCATGAGATGTTTTTGATTCATTTTGAATCCATTTTCATATTGTTTGTTGCTATATATTTGTGTTACCAAGAGATGTTAATGTATTATGAAATAAATTGGAGCACACATGTTTTCTTTCTCTATTTAATCCTTTATTTTACCGAATAAGACTTATAACAAGGTTTGTACTAACATAAACAAAACGACAGCTTCCACATGTGGAGCAGGATCTACCTACTCTTCCAGAGTACCCCAAAGTTTTGGTGGGGTGTGTGTGAAGGAGTCTTGTTTTCTATGTTGTAGTTTGTGTACCATTGTTCTAACACAATCCTTATAAACACAAAAGGAAGCTTGGGATTGATTTTGGGTGTTATGTTCTCTAAGGTTTAGGAATTAGGGGCCCAAAAAAAGCATTTATCTAGTGTCAGTACAAAAAGTTGTGTATAAGTATTTCAATTGTTCTGAAATTGTACCTCAATGTTTACCACCATAAGTAGAAGAGTGGGATATATTTTGTGGGTTATGGGGCAAACAGTCTAGGAATAAAGGGCCAAAAAGGGACCAAAACAAGCATTTTAGTAGTCTCAAGACAATAAATTGGACTTGTCTTTCTTTGTCCAGAATGGTTGTTGAATCCCCTAAAACCAATGCATTATGAAATCTTTTGAAAATTGGAGTTATCTTTCTTTGTTCAGAATAGTTGTTGAATCAACTTAAGTCAATGCTATATACAATATACAATGCAATATTCACTTTACTACCAACTGATAAATTAAAGCAGTCTTTGATTACCATTCTAGGGTTATGCCCCTTTACAAATGGACAAATTGAAGAATTTTTTAGTTTCTGTTCATTCTCCATTTATTTTTTTAGAAGTTACTATTGATATTAATTTTGAGAGGAATAATATTCAACAGCATAGTGAATTGCTCAAAAGCAAAAAAATTTTTTAGGTTCATTAGATCACATTCATTCTGTGTCAGAAACCTATGCTGTGTCAACTATTTAATGGCAATCCAAATTCAGAGCTGTATCAAGCTTGAATGTTGCATCCATACTAGCCCCAACCGTTCAGGGTTTGACCTCTGTGGTCATTTAAAGCTGCGCCCTGCGGGGCATCTGGTTTTATTATCTAGGAGTTGCGCCCTTTGAAATGTAATTTGTCTCAATATACTTCTGCAATAGATTTTTATTGCAACTCCTCTGAAACCACACTACAGAATTTCATGAAACTTTGTAGATAATAAGAGCATACTATGTAAATGTGCATATCAACAGGAAATTATGATTGAATTTTGTTTCTAGGAGTTACACCCCTTTGAACTTATTTGCCTCAATACACTACTGCAAGTTTTTCATTGCAACTCCTCTAAAACCACAGTTTGTCATCAAAACTCCTCTGAAACCATTAAACAGAATTTCATGAAACTTTGTAGACAATAAGGACATACTATGTAGATGTGCATATCGCCAGGAAATTATGATTTAATTTTTTTTCTAAGAGTTATGCTCCTTTGAACTTATTTGCCTCGATACACATCTGCAAGTTTTTCATTGCAACTCCTCTAAAACCACACAACAGAATTTCACGCAACTTTGTAGATAAAAAGGACATACTATGTAGATGTGCATATTGACAGGAAATTATAATTTAATTTCTGTTTCTTAAGAGTTTTGTCCAGTGACAATGTGGTGGGCTTGGGGTATGTGAGCACACTCATTAAGGTTCTTTATTTATAAATGTAAAACAATCTGGTTTCAGATTGCCTATTGAAACTTTTAAACCTGCTGCATTTGTTTGCACCTGTCCTAATTTAGGAACCTGATGTTCATTGTTATCGTTTGTTGATGTGATTCATAAGTGTTTTTTGTTTCTTGTTTTTATATGGATATCCTGTTTGAATGGTTTCACACTAGTCATTTTGGGAGCCTTTTATAGCTTGCTATTCAGTGAGAGCCAACACTCTTTGTTGAAGACTGTACTTTCACCTGTAATTGTTAGCTCACCTGCCCTGAAAGGTCAAGTGAGCTTTTCTCACCACTTGGCGTCTGTCGTCTGTAAACTTTTACAAAAATCTTCTCCTCTGAGACTACTGGGCCAAATTTAACTAAACTTGGTCACATTCATCCTTGGGGTATCTAGTTTAAAAAATGTGACTGATGACCTGGCCATCAAACCAAGATGGCCACCATGGCTAAAAATAGAACACAGGGGTAAAATGTATATTTTGGCTTATATCTTTAAAACCAAAGCATTTAGAGCAAATCTTACATCAAGTGAAATCTGCCCTGAAATTTTCAGACGAATCAGACAACCTGTTATTGGGTTGCTGCCCCTAAATTGGTAATTTTAAGGAAATTTTGCAGTTTTTGGTTATTATCTTGAATACTATAATAGATAGAGATAAACTGTAAACAGCAATAATGTTCAGAAAAATAAGACCTACAAATAAGTCAACAACACCAAAATTGTCAGTCAACCCCTTAGGAGTTATTGCCCTTCATAGTCAATTTTAACAACTTTTTGGTCATTATTTGTAACTTGTACAAAAATCTTCTTCTCTGAAACTACTGGGCCAAATTTAAACTAACTTGGCCACAATCATATTTGTGGTATATAGTTTAAAAAGTGTGTCTGATGACCCCTCCTACCAAACAAAATGGCCGACATGGCTAAAATTAGAACATAGTGGTAAAATGCAGTTTTTGCTTTATATCTTTGAAACTAAGACATTTAGGGCAAATCTTTCGAGATTTAAATGTCCATCAGAATAAGATCTATCCCTTCATAAATTTTCAGATGAATCCTACAACCCGTTGTTGGGTTGCTGCCCTAAAATTGGTAATTTTAAGGAAATTTTGCAGTTTCTGGTTATTATCTTGAATACTATTATAGATAGAGATAAACTGTAAACAGCAATAATGTTCAGCAAAGTTAGATCTACAAATAAGTCAACATGACCAAAACTGTCAGAGAACCCCTTAAGGAGTTTTTGTCCTTTATAGTCAATATTGAACAGCTTTTCCTCATTTTTGTAACTTGTACAAAAATCTTCTTTTCTAAAACTATGGGCCAAATTTAACCAAACTTGGCCACAATCATTACTAGGGTATCTATTTTAAAAAAGTGTCTAATGACCCCGCCTACCAACCAAGATGGCTGACATCAGTAAATACAGTAACAGGTGAGTGACACAGGCTCTTGAGAGCCTCTCGTTTACCTTTACAACTTGTGCTTGGATGGAGATTTGTCTCATTGGCACTCATACCACATCTTCTTATATCTAAACACTGGCACTCATACCACATCTTAATATATCTAAACACTGGCACTCATACCACATCTTCTTATATCTAAATACTGGCATTCTGATGAAAAAGGAAACAATTAACAATCATTTTGAAGCATTTATCTGCTGAAAATATTGCACCTTTTTATTTCACAATGGAAAAAATTAAAATTACATATTTTATAACAAAGAGGAATGTTAATAAATAAATAAATAAATACATAACAAATATCTATATAAATAATGGAATGGGTTATACAAACATGAAAACATGTAGTAACACATCAACATATAAATTGTTCTTCATAAGCCTGGAATCCACGTTACACAACAAGATTACACAAGATCACATGACCTTGACATTTATGACAACCTTCTCAAACTTCTTTTCATACTTTGTGTTGATTTTATAAAAAGATTGAAAAAGACAGATCAAAATTCAAATAATTAGAGATAAGGAAAAGTTTAAAATATTAACAAACAAGCATTTAGACCATTACAAATTAATGTTATTCCTGTATATTTGCTTATGATTCTTTCAGCAAATGAAATTTTTCATCGAAAATTATAATTTCGATGCATCTTTCTTACAAAGCAACTTAAAATTTTAAGTTGTTTCAATGTAAAACCCTATAATCCATAGAACTAAACATCACAGTTGTGTGGCCTTTAAAATTAGAACTGCATCTTTCAATATTTCCGTTATATAAATATATTGCACATTTAAACTCCATATATTGCACATTTAAAAACCATAAATGGCTACATGTAATAACTAATTAATGATAAGATTAAAATAAAATATAGGATAAAATAGTTTTCAAACTGAGACCAGTCTGCACTAATGTTTCATAAAGCTATCTACTAAATTAAATCTAAATGTTTGTACTTGGTAATCAAAAAGTTATCAAAAATCAACTTAAATTCAAAGAACCAAACATTTGAGACAGTAGATACAATGTTTTCCCTTGCAAATGTGAAGAAGCTCTATTTTCTATCCAAAGCTTGACATTGTTTTCATATAGAAAATCTAAAGAACAAAAAAAGAAAATAATTTGGCTCAAAATGCAGGCAATATAAAACATAACCTTGTCCCTATTGTTCAGGAGATAAAACATAACCTTGTCCCTACTGTTCAGGAGATATCTTTTTCTTCCCATAAAGAGCATAAAGTTACTGTGTAAGATGTAAAAACACTCCTAGATCAGATAAGAGAATTGTTTTTCAAAGAAATTCTGTTTTCTTAAAAAGTTAAAAAAATGTTGGATGAAAATTGTAATACAGTCTACTTAGAAACTAACAAATTTTACATGAAATATTAGTGTAAAAAGCACCTTTTGTTTTTTCTCATATACACTGAAGGTTTTAGTATGTACAATGGAATGATTCATAATAAATATATAAATATATAAAACATAACAAATTACTGTATCTAACATATATATCTAAAACCCTTTTTGTGGCAATTGTTTTACTTTTATTGACAAGTACCATAATACTACATGAATTACTAAACAGAGATGTTGTGGTCAGATCACAGCAACCAAGTCATTTAATTAAATACATGTACATGATATCCAGGTCAAGGTCAGGCTGTCAATTACTAATTTATATGATATGTCAAACTATAAATTGCATCAAGTTGACCATTTGGAAATGAATTCAACATAAACTGTCTAAGTTTTGACTTCAATAAAAGTTGCTTTACGCATTAAAAAAACAACCATCATTGGCAAATTAAGAAACAAACTTTTGCAATGGTGAAATACATTATTTTGGCTCATCATTCAGTTATGGTTAGTACATATCAGCTAAAGATAAAGAGTGATTTCTATGGAAACAGAAGTGTTCAAGTTGACAAAAATATACTACTGTGTGTCATCATGAAACAGCTACAAGTCTAGTGCATGTATTTCATACTTAAGCTAAACATTTCCTTTTTGGCACAAGCTTTTGTGAATAAGTATTGAGCAAACATTATACGGATAATATGTATTTTTATTGAGCAATAGAGTTGAACACTAAACCAAGCACATCATTGTAGAATATCCGGTACATATTCAAATATTTCTATGTAAACCTCATGTTTGACAATTGTTGTGACAGAGGGTAACTTAGTTGTTATTGTTTTCTGTATACCATTGTATTCACAAAGGTTATTGGAATAAATCAAATTTGTCACTTGTCACAGAAAGTTTAACAGTAATTGTACAAATATACAACTATTAAACATTACTTTTCTTATTTTGTATTCGGATCCCCAAGATAAACATTCTAAAGTAATTGTTACAGTAACTTATGACCATGTATAGGATATTATTATTCTGTCAAAAGATGATTCCTTCAAGGAATTCAGAAATGTTGATATTTAATCTAATAGGTAAAGATTTCTGGCTATACCTCTTGCAAACTTTCCACATAATTCAGATATTTTACAAGTTATTCATGGGCAATCAGAATTCCATCAGAAAGCATTCACACACTTTCTCAATAAGCCTTCCTTTTGCCACTTAATCAATGTAGCAAACCTTTTTCTTTTGAACCTGAATTATAGTTTCATCATAAATAAAGCTTAAAATTACAACATTAACGTTTATAATGAAAAAAAATCATGATATGTATACTAAGAAATCTTCGATTTTCAATTTTGATTTTTTTTTGCAGCAGAAAACAAAGACTTCTATCATAAATTAAACACTTTGGTCTTTTATGCTTAAGACACATTAGGATACTTTGGCCTTTAAAAATAAGATATAAATCATTTATATAAAAACAATGTGTTTATGCCACTTGAATCTCTGACACACCTAGGTTGATGCCACTTCCAGCAACCATGCTGCCATTTCTATTGAAACATAATGATTGGATCTGATTTATACATTCTTCTAAATTCTCCTCATTTATTAATGTTGTATTTAAATGTGGCATGTTAATTTGGGACAACACAGATAAAATTTGTCTCTTCAGGGTTGCTAAATAGTCTGTGAGTATTGTTGATTGATCCTGAATAGCATTATTTTCCTTCTCCTCTTGTAAGACTTGGTTCTCTAAGGTTATTACATCTGATCTCATTTTACCTAATTCTTGATCTAATTCTAAATTATATTCTTTGATTTTTAATATGTCAATTTCCAGCTGTTGAAGCTCTTCGTCATTATGTAAATCTGAAAAAATAGACACATCATAATATTGAAAATACATGCAATACAATTAAATGCTTATAATTTCTATATGGTCATGGATAATGTAACACTGAATTACTTAAAAAGTTCTATGATATTTATGTAAAATGTTTTGTCTTCTTTACTGACTATTGATTTGATGTTGAAAGTCTTAAAGGTAAAGAAAGGTTTTACTTAACATGTATCACATAAACTCATCATTTTTAAAGATCCATGACATTGACATCAAGATCGTATCCATTCAGACAGACATGTTAGCCTTACAAATATTGCATTAACCAAATATAATTGACCTATTACTTATGGTAAATGAAAAACAGACCAAAACACAACCAGGTGCTCCGCAGGGCGCAGCTTTATACATCCCCAGTGGTTGAACCCTGAACAGTTGGGGCAAATTTGGTCACAATATTCAAGCTTGATTCTGTCTGAATTTGGATTGTGATCAAATTTTTGACATAATATAGGTTTTTGTCACAAAATTAATATGGTCAAAGATCTAACAAATCTATTGCACAATACTGTGCAACTGAAGATTTCTTCTTGAAACTTTTCAAAATTCGAAATTTGAAAAATGTTGAAAAAAAAAGGAAGCCCTTCAAAAAATGGTAAACAAAAAATCCCCCCCCCCCCCAACTTTTTGAAACCCCCTTGGAGCAATAACCCTTCAACTCAATCCCATGCTTTCCATTGCAGTATTGAACCTTGTAGTACAATTTCACTGGAGAGATCCATACACTGAAACAAGTTATTGTCATGATTGTTTGAAAACTAGAAACATGCTTCTTTTTGGCCCTTTTTGGCCCCTTATTCCTACATATTGTGGGCAATTAACCCAAAACTTAATCCCAGCCTCCCCTTTGTTACATTGTGGTACAATTTCAGAGAGATCCACTTAATTCCTAAACTTTGGCCCCATAACCCCTAAATTGAATCCAAACCTTCTACTTGTGGTTTTAAACATTGCGGTATGATTTCAGAGCAATTGAAATACTTCTAACAACAAGTTATTATCCTGAAACTCAGAAATGCTTATTTTGGGCCCCTTTTGGGCCCCTAATTCCTAATCGATTGGGACCATCATCCCATCATCCCCAAAATCAATCCCAACCTTCCTTTTATGGTATTGAACCTTCTGAAAAAATTTCATGAAGATCTATTCACTTAAACTAAAGTCATTATCCGGAAACCAATGTGTCTTCTGACGACGATGACATCATACCATTATACGATCCCAAAATTTTTTTGGGGTCGTATAAAAACCTTTCTCTTAACATTCCAAACAATGAACCATGAAAATAAGGTAAACGTCAGATGATACCTGTCAGACAGACATGTGAACCTTACAATTATTCGTTTCATCAAATTTATTCACTTATTTGCTTATGGTAATTGAAAAATGGACCAAATTACAAAATACATTAACATACAAAGGAATGAACCATAAAAATGAGGTAAATGTTAGTTGGTACCTGCCAGACAGACCTGTACATCTTAAAATTATTCCATATGCAAAATATAGCTGACCTATTGCTTTAAGTATTAGGAAAATAGACAAGGAACAGATATACCAAATATAGTTATCCTATTACTCATAATAAGTGAAATATATACATGACAAATCTTTTCTTTTTCTTCAAGCAGTCAATGAACAATGAAAATTAGGTCAAGAAGAATGGACTTATGACAGACTGAACTTCATGACATAAGGTATCTGCATACAAGGTATGAAGCATTCAGGTCATCAATGTCCTGCAAAATAAAGCTTTACACAAATAGGTAAAGTTGCCTTCACTGCTTCTACCTGATAGTTATCCCTATGTATGGCATACTGTGACTTTCGTCCCAGGCGAGACAAAAATGAAAGACCTAAACCTATAGTTTATATCACATCATTATCTTCAAGAATTTGTTTCTTCAAATTTGAATGTTTTTTAGAGGCAGAAATTGTTATTGTTAAAATAAATTTCTAGTAAATAAATGTGTACCTTCACCATTCTGAAGTTTGGAATGTATAATACTCAATTCAGCAGGACTGAGTTTAGCTTTCTTCATAGCTTGTGTAGCTCTGGGACATCCTGACAGACTGCGATGTGATAAGAAACTTCCATTAGCATGACCAGAACCATCACAACCAGGGGTTGGACAGCTGTAAAATACAATTAAACATAATGTATAAAATTAAAATAGTTTAACTCAAAATCCTTGTAGTATTTTTGTTAAGAATAATATCATTTCCTAAAATGAGTGACAATTATGCAGGGCTATAATGTCAAACTTTAAGGTATAGGTTTGTGTCCATTTTAGAAGGTTATATGGGTCCTTCAGATTCAAAGATATTAAGGATCACATCTTTTGATTTCCCTGAAGGGTAGCTGTTTCATTGAAATTGATGCCGTATCTTTTTGTTTGATAAGTACAATAGATTCTTTTCAATATAGTTTCAAAGCCATACTCTAAAGGTGGATAAGTATTTGAAAAAGAAACAGACTTTTTTTTTTAAATTAAAATGATATTTTCTGGTTCAAGTATGTTTAAACCTATTTCATTTCTTAGATCTATGTTTTCAATCACACATACATGTAAAAAAAATCGATCCGGAGTTGTCTCCCATAAGCCCAGGACTAAAAATTTATGAAAAATGTAATTTCTCCAGGTAACAGTGGCTTCCAATATAACTTAATGTTTTGTCCATAATATGGTTTATAATTGTGTTTCTTTGTTTAAATGTGTATTAAAGGTTTTTTTTAAATGTACTTTTATCATTCTAATCAATTACTGTGCTTTATTTTGTAATTCATTTGATTGCATAGCTAAAATTTTGGGCACCATGATTGGTAAATAAAATGATCTTCTATATTTTTTAATGACTAATTCATCTGGTGAATAGTAAAAAACATTTGCATTCTGTTTGTAGTCGAAATAAGGTTAGAGCAAGAGAGAAATTTTGAAATGGATAAAGTCAAATCTGTTTATCATGTATTAATTGAACTTACACAATGCCATCCATCTTTAATGACTTGGCAAGATCTGAATCCTGACAATCTAAACTTGCCAGAAGCTGTCGTTGTAATTTGTGTTTATTGGCAAGAGGACACCCAGAGGCACTGAAATTAAATATAATTCTTAATGGTGGGAACCACAAAAATCCTGACCAAGGTTATATATTCATACTAGTTGAAAGATAAGAGGAAAAGGAGAATTTACTTTTGACATTATTTAATAGGAAAGCATTGACATAATTTTATTTCATTCAAGTGTGAAAATTTAACTCATTGTAGATATAAATATTGTGTCTCGGTTTTATGTACCATTTTCTGTGCGAAACTATTAAAAAAGTTTCATTAAAAGTTGAAGAAAATATTTTTTCTTTTTTTTTCCTCATTTTTTTCTAAAAATCTGCTGAGCACTTAGTGTTTGTTTTGTTTACTTTGGTAACTGTCTAATATTTGAAATCTATTTCAAATTGCATCTGGTATTGATACGAAAATTCAATTCTATAAAAAAAAACTTCATTCTTTTGTGTTTTAAAAATTACTCTTCTTAAGCTGTCTTATAAGCGATCATTATAGTGAAGTATAACAATCATTTGACCTACATAATCAAAGCTTTAGTGCTGAGGTAGTGTATCAGTTAATTTTTTAATCATATATAAAAGTAAAGGTTCAAACTGTGTACAACATAAGACATAAATGCCATGACTGAACACATTCAGATTTTGAGGTTATAGGTCTAATATATATAGAGAGCTTTGCAGTACAAACAACATTTAAAGTGGAATAAAAAATAGTATATAAACTCAATTGCTTATACTTGCCAACCATTCAATAAAACAATATGACTTTTGTTCTAGGGGATATCTACCCCATTTGGTATGTCACTTTATATTCCTGTTTCAGATATTTTTTTTAAATCTATCTTTCCAACATACCCTTGCCCAAAAAGTCTTATATAACTTTTATTCTGATGTCTATCAGCAAAATAACTAATAGAATCAGTTGGCAAATATATTACATGTAAAAATTTAATAAAGATTAAATGTGTACTGGAAAACAATTCTGGTGTTTTAAATAGTTTGAAAAGTACAATTTTTCCCTTGTAAAGGTTTTTGCAAAATAGAAAAAAATCATATTAACTGTATAAAAGACCTCATTTAAAGATTATATAAAAATAAGGAGATTCAGAATTCTTGACAATGAAACAACTTGCCAACAGTTACTGATGGAGCAGAATTTAAACAACTATAAGTAATTGTTCTGGTCATATTTCCTTCAACAATGAACAATACCCATACCCTATAGTAAGCTATAATAGGCCTAAGCTTGGGAAGATGTAATGTTGATTATAAAGATTTATGCAATGACAGATAAAAGGAAAGGTTGTAAATTGAGAATCAAAGTATAGAAGCACTGAAAAAGTCAATTTTTGTCTACTCAATGTATTTGTTACTTCCAGACTTTCATCTTTAGTGGAATTTTTTTTAACAATTTTCTGATTAAAAATCTTAAGGGCCAATCAAACCAATGGATTTTTAATGCATTTATTCTATAAAGTATTAAGACAAGAAATGTCTCCCCTTCTATACTAATCATTGATATTTTGTTGATAGTCCTAAGTATAAAGCTTAGTTTTATTACAACTGACTCATAAACTTAACATTAACCAAGATAACTAAACAAAGACCAATAAACCTTGAAAATGATGTCAAGGTCAGATGAACCATGCCAGGCAGACATGTACAGCTAACAATGCTTCTATACAACATATATAGTTGACCCATTACTTATAGTTTAAGAAAAATAGACCAAAACACAAAAACTTAACACTGTGCAATGAACCGTGAAAATGAAGTCACCGTCAAATAAAACCTGCGCGACTGACATAAAGATCATAAAATATTTCCATACACCAAATATAGTTGACCTATGGCATACAGTATTAGATAAAAAGACCAAAACTCAAAAACTTAACTTTGACCACTGAACCATGAAAATGAGGTCAAGGTCACATGACATCTGCCCGCTAGACATGTACACCTTATCATCATTCCATACAACAAATATAGTAGACCTATTGCATATAGTATGAGAAAAACAGACCAAAACACAAAAATTTAACTGTAACCACTGAACCATGAAAATGAGGTCAAGGTCAGATGACACCTGCCAGTTGGACATGTACACCTTACAGTCCTTCCATACACCGAATATACTAGCCCTATTGCTTATAGTATCTGAGATATGGACTTGACCACCAAAACTTAACCTTGATCACTGATCCATGAAATGAGGTCGAGGTCAAGTTAAAACTGTCTGACAGACATGAGGACCTTGCAAGGTACGCACATACCAAATATAGTTATCCTATTACTTATAATAAGAGAGAATTCAACATTACAAAAAATTCGAACTTTTTTTTCAAGTGGTCACTGAACCATGAAAATGAGGTCAAGGACATTGGACATGTGACTGACGGAAACTTCGTAACATGAAGCATCTATATACAAAGTATGAAGCATCCAGGTCTTCCACCTTCTGAAATATAAAGCTTTTAAGAAGTGAGCTAACACCGCCGCCGCCCCCGCCGCCGGATCACTATCCCTATGTCGAGCTTTCTGCAACAAAAGTTGCAGGCTCGACAAAAAAAACCAAGAGTGTAAGAATGAAATGATAACTCTAAATTAAGTGTTTTCCATTAATAAACTCCCCAAAAGATCAAAGGGACATACATCTTGATGGTATCTTTTTAAGACAATAAAATATTTAAATGTCTCTTAATTCAAAGCAAAACACAACATTTAAAAGTAAAAACATGGACAACATAATATTGTGTATCAAGGAACATTGATGTACCTTCGATGTGACAAATATTTTCCTGTCACATGACCTGAGCCATCACATCCTGGTATCGGACAGCTGCAAGAAATTTTAGAGAATTTGGTCATTTAACAATTACAAACCAGACCAAGTACATGATTTAGTACATTTTACAACCCTGCAAATAAATATTTATACAATTCTGCTTTTGTACGTTTAAGTAGCGTCCTTCTCAACACCTATATCACCCTGCTCAGCCACTCTGTAATTCTTGTATCATGGCTTTCGAGACGAGAGCATGCATCATCAGTGACATCACAATGTCTGAGGAGAAGTTATCAGCGAGTTCCCAATGTGGGTTCAAACATTATCAAGCTTTTTTCATCAAGCTAAAACTGTCTTAGGGAGGGGGAAGCGACCAGTAATAGAACAATAAACAGATAATCTGGGTTTTCTTCATATAGATATCATAAAATATCAATGTGTAAATACCCAATAATCTATACTTTTTAGTCTTTTCTAACATTGATAACTATTTCAATAACTAAGAAAGAAAGAATCAACTACTGTTCATGTCCTCTCTGATCTTGGTCGGTTTATTTATTAAACTTACCGTAAAGGTTCTTCCTCTTTCCTTTCACCATCTTTTCCCATCATCCTTTTAAGCTTTGCTGCTCTAGGACATCCAGACAAACTGCGATGTGATGCATAATTACCAGTCACATGACCAGAACCATCACAACCAGGTGTTGGACATCTGAAAATAATCAGTATTTATGTATTTGTATAATAAACTACTAAAACTGTCTTGGCAAAACTTAGTAAATTGTGCCAATGATATTAAAAGACTTAAAATATTCATGAATTTGGGAAAAAATACTGAGTTGATCATTTTTTTTAACAAAACTGGCATAAAAGGTGGTTAAATTTTTACTGCACTAGTTATTTATGATGACTTCAAATTTTTACTGTATAATAGACCGATACTGAAACTATATTAAAAAATAAACTATGTATATTAAAATGATATAACATTGTCCATTTGATGCCTCAGACATTTCAAATCTAAGTACACTAGCTTAAAGCGTGATTAAAATATACTAAGTTTGAGAATTGATACAAACTGCTATAATTCAAGTTAAGCAAGAAAACAAAATTATTGAAAGGATTACTTACTTTAAATCCACTTGATTTGAAGTTGCAATGTTTCTGTCAGCCAATGGACATCCAGATACACTACGATGGGAGGTATAGTTACCAGTCACATGACCAGACCCATCACAATTTGGTGTTGGACATTGTGAATTATCTCCCTTTCCTGAGAATCCGTCATAGAATGGATCTCCTCTGGAATCTGTACTGAATTCACTAGGACTCCTGCACCTGACAATCAAAATTACTTATAATCCTAGAACATTCTTATAAAAATAATGGTTTGTCATACTGTTTTTAAATCATTATTATGTATTTTTTTTGTTTCTGAATCATATATATTCAGGATGTCATTTTAAAGAAATTGTTTTGTTTTTGCAAATACACCTTCCATTATGTTAAGGCAGGATCTTTTTCTTGACCATTAGGCATACTAGTATACAAGATCCTGGAGTGTAAGCATTTTTTCTGATCTATTATTTTTATGTGATATAACCTGATATCAATACATATCACAAAACTGGCTTCTGAACAGTAATTTAATTCTTGACCTTTAAAAAGTTCACCATTTCTGCTTACAAAATGTAAATTACTGATACAGAGTTTTAAAAGTCCTGTAATTGCCAAAACTGTATTTGTCAAAATACTTTACATTGTGAATTGTTGAAGACCATTATAGTCTTACTGCTGTTTTATCATATATTCAACCATATAATGAAAGCTTTCAACATGTTACTGTTCCTAGATTACAGCTTGATAAAATTTCTAACGAAGTGTAAATGAAACCTTTCTATCAAATATATCTAACTGACACCAAGTATAACATGCATACAACAAATATAAATGTAAAATAAAACTTAAGGCATCCATACCATAATAGAAAATGTTATAGATCATGTGATCACTTAAACTGCCAGGATGTAGGTATAAAATTCATAACAAAATTTAGTTTTAACTGTAGATTTCATTGATTACTTTCTAAAATGGCATTAAATTACTATTTTTTATAGAATGCATATTTTCTAATATTATCTGTTATTTTTCTGAAAAACATACTTCAAAATATCTTTATTTTTAATTATGGTATAGATATCCTCAAAAAGCAGTGCTAAATTTTCTATGGTTTTACATCTTTAATTCATGAATCGATTTTTATTTGTACAAATGTATCATTTTAATTTTATTCATGTACATTCTTTTTACAAGAAGTGGTAAAACAAAATCAATATTTTCACACTTTGAACACCTACCAATTAAAAATGAAGCACTGTAAATTAATCAATTTTATAACAAATAATGAGTCAATAACATATGTATCTCACTTTTTTATTAAAAACAAGAGTTCAACAAGGAATAAAATCTTTAACAATATGTTACAATAAGCTTCATTATGTAACCAAGTACTAAATAAACTACATTGATTTAACAAAAAATGGCAGTATAAAATATACAAAATGCAGTTCCTTATGTTATAAAAAGTACAAAATGTCTCAAAACTGACACATTTTTTTTTTCTATCTTATTTAAAAAAAAAAATTTTGCCTTAAATATATCATTCCAAATCTTCATTAAGGAATGACTGTAATATTTTTTCTGTCTATGAAGAAATAACATCAAAAATGTGGTGCACACTGAATAACCCTCTAGTGGGTTATTTTAAAGTGTGCACCACATTTTTTATGTTATTTCGAATAGACAGAAAAAATATTAGTCATTTTTTCATAATTTAATTCTAAATTCCATTTTAAACCGGAGTAAACCATGATTTAACGTTGATGACGTCATGGTCACATGACAAAATTATGTCTATGAACAACGTCAGCCAATCAGAAGACTCGTTTCATCCAAATTATTGATATATAATCATAAGGAAATCTTGTTTCCTTTCAAAGGCAATACTTGCTAAAGATGCAAATAATAAGAATAGATCTGTTTTATTTCATATGTGAACCAAAAACTTCAATGGTCTTACAAAAAATATTGATTTATATGTATTCAAAGCTAATTTGAAAACTTTAAATTCAAAAAGAATCTGGTGAAAAAATAAATCTCTGAAATGCCCCCAGTTTTTTCCCTTCCTAATGGTATTTTCTTACCTTTAAATTGTTCAGTATTTTGATATGGCTGTGAAATATTCTCAAAATGGTTCTTAATATTTTATAAATTATAAATTATAGGGGGGCAAAATGAAAAACAGAAACAGCTCAAACAACTATTAGTCATTAGAGCATGATAGAAAAAAAAAAGATAGAAAAACCTGAATGAAAGGGACAAAAGTAAGCAGTTACAACATCAATAAATCTTTGACAAAATTACCTCTCTGTATTTAAGTCCCCGATTGATCTGTAAAGACAAATTTACACACATTAGAATAATAGAAAAATTAATCCTTATACCTGCCAATATTGTATTCACATGAAATTTGCTTGACTTTACGTTTAGTCCCAGCTATTCTTTAAACAAAAAATCTTACGAGTAAAATTTATACTCTTAAGTTATGAATTTTATTGTAACAAAATATCATCAGTTTTAATCATAAGATTTTTAGTGAAAAGAGTAGCAGATTCTGTTAAGTCTGAAATTATGAGTATTTACAGATCTTTTTCTCACGGACTTAAATGCAGGTTACATTATTCAGAACTGTCACAAAATGTAAACTTTATAACTCTCAATAATTTCTATAAACAGTACTTCTTCATATATCAATTTTTAAGTTGTAAGATCGTCAACTGTTAAAATTAAATGACTAATCAAAATTCTTTTCAATTCATTCTAAATAATGTATAAAAATATAATTTCAAACTATTGTTTTTTTTTTTAAATAAAAGACTAGCTTTTGTAAAACAATCTGAAAACATCAGATAAAAAAAAAGTAAGCGTTCTTTCCCAGAAAGATTTCAAATTTTTAGAAAATGAAAGAGTAAACAAATTTTAATATGAATAAAATCCTGCTTATTCAAAAGTATGTAACAACTGTATATCAATTCATAACAAGTATGTCAAAAATAAAAGAGTAAAATGCTACTACAGCTGATACAAGTTTCTTTCTATAAAAGTTATTAGCTTGAACTTGGCTGGCCAACATTTACTATGATCAAACAATATTTTGTTTCTGTAGTCATAATTATTTACTGATCCCACTCTTGTAAAATCTATGAAATGAGTTCTTAATTCCAAAATTCACTGAAATCAATGCACCCAGTGTACAAAACAATTATGCTATCAGGAAGTTTGTACTCATTAATAACTTTCGAAAAAAAAACTAAGGGTCTTAACCAAGTTCAAGCCATTTTATCTTGCTGTATATATTGACATTAAAACAATAATTTCATTGTGGTAAAATAATATAACCCGGTGGTAATTTATAAGTCTGTGAACCAGATTGTAAATAAATAGTTTTGGCTTTTGAGGCGATATTTTGTTGTGATGTTAGAACAGATCCATGAATTTGTGGCTGTATACTAGATTTGGCCATTATTGGATTAGGTATTGTTACCGTAGTTACAGACCTAGTATACTCAATGTTTGCTTGTTTTTGTTGACTGAGAATGTTACTGATGGTAGATGATGTTGATGATACTGGCTGACTGACTGGTAATGTAATGCTGCTCTCAGAACTGGATGACGGACTACGTGCAAGCTTTGGCTTAAAACTAGGTCGACGTAAGATGTTAGGTCGATCACTTAAGTCTTTTCTAGGTGGAGGTTTTTGTACTGGTGTTGTTGCACTGGTTCCATTCGGATCATTTAGATTTTTAGCCATTGCTGCTAGGTCCGGTCGACTGTATTTTTCCAGTTCTTTGGCCAGATTACCACGAGGTGTTGATGTGGATACAACAGAGTCTGTTCCCTGTAGTTCTAATTGCTTGGTGAGTATCATTGGACGAAGAATTCTATCTGATTCTAGAATGCAAAAAATAATCTCGTGTCCTTAACTTTAAAAATAATGTTTTGTCAATAATTCAATAAGGTTAACATTTATTAATAATAATACAAATTCTTTGATTTGGTCTTTTTTAAACTTTCAGTAATATAAATTTATTCTTCAATGCAATGATAAAAGATAATTATGCATTCATTTTCCATAATAGGAAAAAAATTATTCATTCTATATTTAATTAACCGAACAAATAATCACTTGGAAATGTAATTTACAAAGATTAATTATCTATTTTGGTGACAGTATTTATTTTTACAAGAACCTAAATTTCAACTTTTGATCACAAGTTTGAACACTGATAATATAACAAAAATACTCGTTCTAAATCACATATCTCATTAAAATTAGATCACGGTTTAAATATTAAAAGTTATTATCTTAAAAACTATCAACAATTCTACAAAATGAAACAGAGCAAACAAAAAGCAATGTACACACCACTAGCAGGCCCTGTAGACGGGACAGATTGAGACTTCTGGGCGGCAAGACGAATCAGTTCTTTTTCATTACAAGCGGCCAATACCGCTTTACTGGGGTCATCTTCTTTAGGGAGCAGTACTAAATGCATACCTAACAAACCAAAATATAAAAAAATAATATAACTAAATGGCAACAACATAAATAACATGCAAGGCTGAATACAAATCCACAAACAAGTGACCGTTGACTTCTATGTATTTTTTTTATATATCATAACTATTTTTAACAAAGCATATCCTTTTCTGCCATTTTTTTCTGAATTGTAAGCAAGGCCACTTGTTTTTGACTTTTTAAGGCAACTATTGTTCTTGCTATTGCATACAATTATGTGCAATAATGATGCAAAAACTATATATAGCTATAAGCATCAACAATGGTCAACTGAATACTAAATATATTAAACCACAATATATTTTTATACCACAACACATAAACATACATTGTCTACTACATTAAACATTGTGTATCCTGAGTTTGGCAATGTTTAGATTTATATAACACTAGAACACACCCGTGATATCGCGGGTCCGTGACTGAATTAAAGTATATAACTATGCATAAGCCTTATTTTGGTATTGGTATTGTAATCTGATAAAGTCATGCCGATTATAAGATACACAGTTTTCTCTGCTTTCAAATCTTTCTGTTTAAACCCGTCGACCTGGAACTTATCAATTATCAAAAACAAAAGGTCCTAGAATGGAGTATTTAACCAACAGCATTGTCCTATATAAGTGATAAATAAAGTTGAATTATGTACATTTAATTCGCTGTTTAACGTCATGCCCGCTAACAAATACAATGATTGAATTTAGTAGTGTCAGCACTGTGATTATGACCTGTGTATATAGCACTGAAATCCTAAATACACCGTTTGGTGGTGCGCCTGTCAGATGCGGAACGTACAGATAAGGTAATAGGTAACAGGTGAATATACTATTGGTATTGGTATCGGATTCGACCCGGAACATGTTAATTATTGGCAATATTAATTATGTGGAAAACAAAAGGGTCTGGAGTGGTGTAATTTTTAATCTACACCATTGTCCTATATTAGCTATATATAAAGTTGAATTCTTTGATTTGTCGTTTTTACCCGATGACGGCCGACAAATTGGACCTCGTTATTTTAGTATTATAGATTGTTTTGAAAGAGCTCTTCAATGCTTAAATGATATTCATAATAAAAATATATTCCTACAATGTTAAGTACAACACTGAAATCTTACCCACAGGTGTTATAGGTCCTACTATAATTTTACACTTAAAACTCAGTATTGAAATTTACATTGAATGTTAAGAAATAATAAGTTATCCTACTAATGCAAACAAGTATTGTGCTTAATGATTAAAAGAATAACCCCTTGATTTCTGTTTAAAGCCATTAATAAACTTTCTCGGTATAGAAATTTTCATTAAGAATGATGAACTTAAATGAGGTAAACAGAACATTTTCCTTGAAAATACTTAACCTGCATTATTCAAATTTTTCACTTTTCCCTTCCTTTCAAACATATATAAACAGGGAAAATTTTCTTAATAAGTCTATGATCCTTGACAAAATTTAAGAACTTTACCTTAAGTGGCACATATATCCATTCCATAGTGTTTTCATAGTTATTTTCAAAAAGGTTCTGTGTAGAAAATTTCCACTGAATTTGTTAAGTGCCCTGGCATATCTAATGGACCAAATATTATTTAAAGTAAAACAAAAAACAAACCAAAAATATGTGAAGTATTAATCACATAACTGTGCAAAAATTAAGGGGAGACAATAAAATATGTGATAAAGGCCATTCTGTGGACAGCTTATTAAATATTTCTTTCCAATTTAATGTGAATAACACTGACCTGTTTTTTTGGCTTGATTTGTTGTTGTACTGACTAGTTTTCCCATGGCTGCAATAGGACACCCTGACACACTGTGTAATATAAAAGTTAATTTCAAATGTTAAATGTAAATTTTGACATTTTGGACAAAACATAAGAAATGTTTAAGTTGTTTTTACTGTTGACTTAAAAATCTAACTGCTTCATCTAATGGGTTCTCTTGTTACAGAAGATTAAAGGTAAAAAAATAAATATAATGTCATATTTCATAATGTAATATTTCATAAAAGTATAATGCAAAGTGAAGCTTTATTGGACTTACATGTATTTCTTTAAGTATTGTTAAATTGTAAAACAAATAAACAGTTTTATAATGCAAAAATTTGACCAAAAAAATGTTTTGTGTTTGAAATTCACTATCTATCCAGAGACAACCTGTTTTTTTTTTTAAATTAATCAACTAAATTCAAAATTTTGATAAATAAAGCACTACATACCGGTAGTATAAAGATCATAACAATTAATATTATTTCAAATACCCTGTATAACTACTTTGATCCTTTCATATGTTTGTCAGTTCTTTGAAACAAATGAACAGATCTGAAAGAACAACAACTTTGAAGCCTATATAAAATGTTCTTACCTTCTATGTGTACTACGGTTACTGTTTACATGACCTTTCCCTATACATCCTGGTGTAGGACATCTGGAAACAAAATATTTATAATAATTGTACATAGAGAATAATACATGGCAAAATCCGTATCATATGTCGTATCATCCCGAGACATCAATATCAGCCCAAGGGCCTTTAGGCCCGAGGGATGATATTGGTCGAGGGTGATACGGCATGTGATACGGATGTGGCATGTGATTAGGTATATGGGTGATTTAAGGTGGTATGGGAGTCTAAAATACAGAAGAGTATTATATTATATGAACTGTTTTCTGATCCCTAGCACTGGGTTACCTTCAGTTCTACTTTTGTCTTGTTTCAAAGGCCTTAAAAGAACTGTTCAATTACTTATCCGAAGCACCTGGGTTACCTTACAATTTGCGTGCTGTTGTTTTAAAAATATTTTGTTTATTATTGTATTAATTTGTGTGTTTTGTATTTTTCATAGTTGCATTTAGTGTGCCAAAAAATATGAAAACTTGACGTTCGTGACGTCACATACAATATGAAAACTCGACGTTTGTGACGTCACATACCAAACAATGACGTCATTCAAAAAATTTACCTATTTTGAGGAAAATTTTTCTTAAGCAAAAAAAAAACCAAAACTGACTTCATGTAAAAAAAAAAAAAAAAAAAAAAAAAGTAGGGGTGTGATAAAGGGTGCGCATCAAAGTTGCGCGATATGGATTTAACAGCAGGCTATTTATCACATATGCAAAACTACTGTATTTACTACTAAACATATGATAAATTTTTATATCTAACACAATATTGAAATGGAAACTATACTTTGGAGTCACAAAATCTTGAGTTTATTTTCTCATCAAAATATCATAATGAAAAAATACATCAGTTAAAAAAAAACTACTGAAAGGTTTTACCATTTTATTTGTATTGAGTAATTGGTAACATCTCCTTTTTTCCTACAGTAACTGTGGCAAATCCAGATAAAACTAGAGAACTCTATTTCAATTGGATTAGCAAACATGTGTCTTTAAATCAGCAACTTATGGGAAGCATCACATGCACACGAAACACTATAAGGCAAAAAGATTTATTCCTAATTTACCACAAACTTACCTGGTTAAACTCTCATGTGCAGCAACAACTACAAAATAGTAATGTTTGTCAGTAAATTTAAGCAGAATATTGGAAAACACTTTGAACCAATATTACTTAAGCTCTTTTACATATACTGGTTATATAAAGAAAAGTTACAATAATTTCATTCCTGCTGTATTTTGAAAATGAATCTAGCAGGAACTCATAATAGTAATCAATTCAAAATTGCATAATGTAAAATTATTTGTTGTAAGAAAGACCAAAGATCATGATCTACAACAGGTTGTCAACTTGATAAAAATTGTGAAGTTGATCCTATAGCATTAATTCATATGTTTTGATTTACCTTCAGGAGGAGCTTGACTTTTCTTTGGACATCCAGATAAACTTCTGTGGTGTGAATATAACCCAGTTATATGACCAGTACCATCACAACCAGGGGTAGGACATTTTACATCTGAAATTGATTAGCATTCTATGCATGTAACTTTTAACATGTCAGTTGGATCGATGAACAACAAACTTCAAAATATAGAATTCTACTCAAAAGGTGCTTAGTGTCTGTTATAAACTTGCAGTGAGTTGAGTTTGTTGTCTCTTTATTGATAGCATCAATGTGACTTTCAGATGAAGAACAGCATTTATTTTTGCTGTGCATGTACTGATTTATTTCATGACCCATATCCTTTGCTTTTTTCTTTTACACAAAAAAAAACCCAACGACTTCCAAATACATAAAATTGTACAAACTTTTGAAAGTAATATTTATATAATGTTGTTCTATCAATTGAAATATTCAGGCTCAAACATAGTAAAATGTTAAGAATATGAATCAGCAATGTGCTAAAAACACAACAGTTTAAATATTCAAATAAAATTTCAAAAAGTAGAATACTTTAATTGCAGAGTTATTTCCCATGACAAAATAAAAGAACTGTACATGTTTGATTTTGTTTACAACAAAGGACATAAAGCTGTACTTTTTTTCATATGTAAATTTTGAACTTTCAAAATGTGTTGTATGCATAAGACATTAGAAAATCTGAGAATCCCTGTTCTGATGCAGGTTAATATTTAATGCATTTCAAATGTCTAATACTGCAGATCTAAAGTTACCTTTATCTTTCCCATCATCCTTTCCGCTGTCTTCTGGAGAAAATTTCTCTTTTTCCACAGTTTGGGTTTCTTTTTCCTCATCTGTTCTCTCCATCACTTCCATTGGAGCACTCCATTCAGCTACCACTTGGAATTCTCCTTCCTCATCTGGCTTTTCTTTCTTGATCTCGTCAGATATATCTATAACATCTGATTGGTCCATATCCTCATTACCAGCCTGAGATAAATCAATATGTTCAATGATAATTTGAGATGGACCAGTCTGAACAGGTACCACATTGTTTTGGTAACATGGTTCCACTTGTGATTGTGTATCTCCTTCTGTTATCTCAATATTTTCTTCAGAAAACTGTGTCTGTTCAGATTGTTGCGAGGTAGACAACTCTTCCATGGGTTGCGATGATTGTTTAGTATGTGTAAAAGAGACTGATGGTTCACCCATGGGTTGTGATGACTGTTCAGTTTGTATGGAAATGACTGTAGATTCTTCCATGAGTTGTGATGACTGTTCAGTTTGTATGGAAATGACTGAAGATTCTTCGATGGATGATTGTTCGACATTCTCTGTTTGGTAAGTTTGTACAACTTCTGATAAATCCTGTTCCTCTGTTGAGTGATCCATGACAAACATGTCTAATTCTATTTGATTGTCTACATTTTCTTGGATGGTTTCACACTGCTGTTGTATTTTATGTAAGTTGTCTTCATCATTGGGAGCAGACTGTTCTTTTTCATTTTCAGACTTAATTTCACATTTTACAATATTTTCATGACTAGTTACACTGTTGGAATCTTCTAGTACTGGTTTTACATCCTGGTCATTAGATAATTGTTGGATAGCTTGTTCTGTTTCCTGGAAGCATACTGGTTCGGATGATACCTCAGAATTTTCCCCTGGGATATCTGAACCTACTTGTTGAACTGGTATTTCTTCTAGTGCTCCATTTTCCTCATCACCTGAACTGACCACTGAACCATCATCAAGTCTGACCTTAACACATTTAATATTCCCCTCAGAATCAGTTTTTTCTACCTGGATTGACTTAGAGGTTGGTGTTGATTTTACTGTAGTAGTTTGACTGATTTTCTTTTTGTTTGCTGCCAGTGGACAGCTTTGTAAACTGAAAAAAAATCAATGGTTGTGTAAGTAGCTGTATTAAGGGTCTTTTGAAGTCTGTAGTTTTACTGAAGAAAACTGTTGTCTTTTGCCTTATATTTTCTTTTATTAAAATAAAATTCACCCAATATGTTTTTAAGAGGTAAATGTCCTTCTGTTGTGATAAGTAATGTTGATTAAGATTTGACTGTTTCAAACTGTGGTTTCAATGGCTTTGTTTGCAATGACACTCAACAACACACATGTGTGTCTATAATTAAGAATCATTAGACAAGAATTGAAATACAGTATATTTCATTCATATTCAAATACAAAAAGTTCATTTTTTGTTTTGTTAATTTTGTAGAGAAGCAGAAGTAAATGTTTTGGCCATTACAATCGTTTTGATCTTTTTCACTTAATTCTATTCAGTTCCACTGACTAATTTTAAACTATTTGGTTCAGTCATATATATGTCTATCGAAAATTTGTACAAAAATGTAAAAGTTTAACATGTAAAATATTCTAATCTTACCAGCGATGCCTAGCATATTTTCCCGACACATGACCAAGTCCATTGCATCCTGGGAAAGGACAGAATCCATCAGAAACTGCATCTACAATTAGAGTAGAAAAATGTGAAGAACCTTAAAGATATCTAATGAAATAAGGTAGTGAGATTATAATATCTTGAACTGTTGAACATGGTGGAGCTAAAAATTAAATTTTAGTTAGCAGTTCAAAACAACTTTCCCCCTTTTTATCTTATTTATGCATTAACATTCTTTTTGCAAGTATGGTTTATCCATCATTAATCTTATTACCTTAATAATTTGTCTTGTGATCTCTTCTTATAAATAAAACCATACCATTCTTATTTCATCTTATAAAATGTGATCCATCAGATTAATATAACTTGTAATTAGAAGGATAATACACATGATACACTAACAGTTGAGTAGTAATGTATGCTTCCCTCGTATTAAAGCTAACTTAATTCTATACATTTAATACATCTATTTCATCCACTATGACTACTTAGTAAACGTACCTTGTTTTGTCTTTGATTTTTTACTTTCCAAGCCTTCACCCTTTTAAAAAAAGATCAAAAAAGATTTTAATATTAAATCAATGTATATGCATTTAGTTTGAATATGTATGCCTTACTTAGCTCCAATAGTTTTCTTCAAATCATATAGGACATTTGAGTAAATAAAAGTTTGAACCAATGAAAGCGTATGTATAGTATAAGCTAAATATTATTACCCTCCCAGTTATAATTTAAGGCCTTTGGAATACATAGATATTTAAAAAAAAGCACAAAGGGACTTGAAATACCAATTTTTCCCTAAATATTATTATAAAAACTATTTAGATAACAGACTGAGTGTTACATCATGTTAACATAGCACTACAATGACCTTGGGATAAAAGCATGTTGTCCTCTATAGTCGCCGTCAGCTGAAATTCGTAGCGGTTATTGGTAAAAATAATCTAAACTATCAACCATGTTCACTCGAGATATAGTTTTTCACATTCCATTCATAAATCGCCAAAAGAAAAACCACTACTGATCTACCTTTTAAGTGATTGCACTGTGATAATCCTGACCTTCACATTTTCCGAGACGATTTTGAATGGTGGAATCCGCCATTGTTTTTACCGGAAGTGTTTCCGAGGAGTTCAATTTCATAAAATTTGCACAAGTTTTATCACATCAATGAAAAGAACATTACAGGAAACTCCGAAAGTGATGTGTGTCATATGTAAACATAGGATCCTCATAGAAACAAAGATGGCGGAATTACAATGGAAAACATTCTGGAAAATGTGGAGGTCAGGATTATTACAGTGAGATCACTCAAAAGGTAGGTCAGTAGTGGTTTTTCTTTTGACGATTTATGAATGGAATGTGAAAAACTATATCTCGAGTGAATGCAATTGATAGTTTAGATTATTTTTACCTATAACCGGTACAAACTTCAGCTGATGGCGACTATAGATGTCTTTTGGTAATTTGTGTTGTTAAGTTGCTGTGGCAATGGGGTATACTTATTCACATCATCAGAAATATTCATTCAAAATTGGGGATCTGCAGATCGGCTACAAGTAAATAAAGTTATCTTAGATACCAGGAATAAAACTTTGTTAGCCAAAAGCGTGTTTCGTCTACAAAAGACTCATCAGTGAAGCTAGAATAAAAAAAGTTTTAACTTTTTTTCTTTCTTCAAGTATTGTACCTACCTTACTTAAATCTTTGGTATCCACAGCACCTAAAAACAAATAATATTTTCATCAGACTTTTATACAGAATTTTTTCTGTTTATGTTTATATACTGTGACATATCATATGCAAATAAAAGATACTTCTCATTCCAGACATAAGTAAAGTTGCTCCTCTGTATGATATATGTTTATTTGATCAAATATTTTTAAGGATTTGTGATTCGCTGTAACTTGATCACATTTGCATTTGTATTAACTCAGTTTGCACGCAAATACTTAATATCAGACAGAAATTCTTAGTATGAAGAAATAAAAAGTCTAGTTGTAAATATAACAAATAGTCCATATCTTTTTTTATTATAAGAGTAATATCATTTAAATATGGATAAAACTTACAAACCAATTGATAAATCTTAAATTACAGATCTAAAATAATACCGACACTACCATTAGTGCTTACATGGCTTATTTAGATAAAATAACTGATTTTTTTGGTATTTTAAAGCTAAGATAGTATAAAGGCAGAATAAAAACAGCAATTTCAATACATGTTATACAATTAATAATGACCAAAATTATAAACTTTGATAACAGCTGATTTTAAATATCTACCATCTGTCATTAACAACAAAGGTACAATATGTACCTGAGGATGACAGCTGTTACACAGGGGGTAGATAAAAACTACCTAAAGTGTGAACAACTTTATACCGTGTAACATATTGAACTTTTGTGTCACATATTGAACTTTTGTGTCGCCATTCAGAACATTAAGACAATATTGTGATCATAAATTATCAAAAAGCTTTTAATTCATTGGGTCTCTATACTACTTTTTCTGTCAAATTTTTACTTAATTTCTTTCGAATGATAAAAAAGTTTGATTTTACTACTTTTGGCTTTCCTTTCTTTGCATATAAATTTTTAAAATAAAATCTAGGACTTAATCCAGTAGCAACAAAGATGATGAATTTACAGTTTAATAGTTGATACTGAATTATTTATTCTGATTGCAAATCAATATTTAAAATTTCTAATTTTAAGTTTAGTTTCATTTGTATTGTTTAAATTAAGAGAAGTTATAATAATATGATGCAACCCTATACATACCTTATTAATGGTTAAAACTTCATATCTTAATATAAAATAACCTTTCAATTACTTTACTTACTTTTTCTTTTGTTTGTCATCTTTTCATTTCCCTCTCCAGTTCCCCTTGATTTACCACCATCAGAATTCTACAAAGAAAAAAAAATCAATTTTAAAATATTATAATCTCTCAAAGGTTAATGAATCACATCTTTCCATGATAACTAACTAGCCTTTCAACTTAATTAACTAAAGCTACATCTTCCAAAAAATCAATATCATCATTTCAAAGATTCTTTAAAAAAAAGTGTCAACTTTCTAAAAAGAATCCAGCAAAATATTAAAACCTTCATAAAAAAGTGAATTGCATTGACTTTGGATTACATTTCCCTGTAAAATGGTCAAATTAGAACTTTTTCCTATTACTATGATTGTCAACAAGTCTTGTCTGCAAGTTCAGCCATTTTGGTCGGTAAAGGAATCTGGTAGCTTCCTCATTAGCATAAAACTTTCCAGCAAAGTCAGTTTAACTGCTTAAAACCATGTAAAACCACTTATAAGTAAAACAAATATATCTATCAACCAAACATAAAGCATAATCAATTACCTTTTCATTAATATAAGGAGTTAAATGATACAAAAAACAAATATTTTTCAAATTTCCAATACCATCATTAGATGCATAAATTATGATCAGAGTTCCAATGACTTGCATGACTTTTTTATCAAGTTTAAAATCCATTAAAACAATCAAAACTAGTATAAAAAGTACTTTTCCTGTAAAATAAACTATAATCTTACCTTCAAAACCATTTATTGTATCTTAAAAATCCTTTTTTCAATAACAAAGTTAAATGTTCAAACTCTTGGAACAATGAGTAGAAGAGATGTCATCCTTTGGAAAAAATCAATTATAATAATTTTGCATCTGTCTTTCGGATTGCTGCCTTTGTCATTTGTATAAACTAATTTGATTGGCTAAGAACTATGCATACTAATGAAGGTGAAATATTAACTGTAGTATAAGGACATATAAAGGAGCAGATGTTTTAGTGGTAGTAATTGGTATAGATTTATGGCTGATGGGGTGTTACACAAAGAAAACTACCTGTAATGGACAACTTTTGTTTGTTCAGAAATGATACCGTTATAAACAAAAAACAATCAATAGTCTGATTTGGATATATATCATTCAATATCTTACACTTGACAAAATTAAATCTTTCTTTAATAAAATAAGATTCAGGAACTTTCTTTTATCTACTTTTTATATCAAAGGCAAATTAATCTTTGCATAAATCAATTGGATTTGCATATTATACAATTTCTGAAGTAATCTAGCTATTGTTCTAGTTATATCTGAAGGAGGGTTAAATAAATTAAAAATTTTATTAAGTTCAAAAATTGATTTTTTCAATAAACAGCTGAGACTATAATACTGGATAAAAGTTTTATGTATTTCCAACAAGAAGATTTAAGTCTGAAAGCATCATCCTTCATCAATAGTCATGATAGTTACAGGAAATTTAAATATGCCATTCAATAAAAGCAGGATTCAAAAAGTATTATTTAAAGACGGTATACAACTTATTACTGTAGAAACATTAATTTTCGTGGGGTTAAAATTTCATGGTTTTGTCTCTAATATAAGATTTCATTGGGATTTAAATTTGTTGATTCCAGTAAATGGAAGTGATATTATATGTAGGTTAAATTTTCGTGGAGGTTTTAATCTCGTTGACATATTCTTTCCACGAAATAAACGAAATTTAATCCTCCACAAAAATTTCTGCTTTTACAGTATCTAACAATTCGTTAGCTAATGATTCCAGAGTTACCTAATATTAGTCATGGCAATGCATTAATAATCTCCTAGTCTTAGGGACACATTGGAGAATGTCAGATTTTTCAGTTTGTCTTCATTTATGCTGAATTTATTATATACTTTGATTTGAATTTGAAATATATGTATCAGGTAAAAGATAGATTAATTTTACCATTAAAGCTCAGATTATACCATTAATTGCTATACAAATACCTATCAATAAAATGATAGCTTGGAGTATTATTACCATGGCAACATAAAACAAATTATTCACCTGAGAGATCTATCGTCATGTACAGGTGTGCCATATTGAAGGATTGTCACCTTTTCAATTTTTTTCTTAGAAATCATTGCCATTAAAAAAACTAAATGTTCTTTTATTTCTGAATTTAAAATATTGTTTTATGTGTAATTTTCAATTGATTTACTCATCTTTATATTTTTACCAGTACACAACATTTATTGCTTTTTACACAGCGTGCTTTTCTCTGCCTTTTCTTGTTATTCTGTTTGAACTTTATAACTTTTTTGACATTCAGTAAATAAACCAGCCTTTTGCACATGTAAAAACAAATTTCCTTTCCTTTCAGTTTCGTTTTTATAAAAGATTTAAGGACGTATTTTTCATCTAAAAAAATCCTAAAACATTTTAAAATAAAACTTTCTAAATGCAACAAAAAATACTTTTACTTATTTTCTTAAACAAAAGAGCATATATATTCTTAAAATGTAAAAGAATAACCCAAAACAAATTATATAGTTGGTGATGAAAACTGTATACAAGAAATTGTATGCTTCCAGATAACCACCACACCTCCCAAAAAATAATTCTTCCACAAAAAATACTTGTATGCAAATTTGAAGATCCTCAACTTTGTCTATTTTGCATGATTTTTGCTGATTTGCATATTGTAAGCATTCGAGAATGCATGACCTCCTTTTTCGAAACCATTATCATTTAGCAAATTAACCACCACCCCCACTCCCGTCCCCCTTTTTAAAAATCACACTCCGCCGATCCCCAATATCAAGGGTCAATAAATAAGCAAACAAAAAAATAACACAATAACATAAATCAACCAAATTTGCATCTGCTTAAACACTAGATAATTTAAAACAAAACTTTGGGAAAATTGACCTTTTATATGATATGATCAGGTTCAAACACTTTCCAATAAGGTACTAGTATATAAAATCTCTGCAATCTCCGAAAGCAGTTTATATATATATATATATACACGTGTCTCATGTCTATCTCTAGATTCACCTTCCGTGACAAGGTAACACTACGACTATTGAAGTTATATTTTTATATAGCGGATGTGGTCGAGTGGTCTAGAGCGCTGGACATGAGGCTAAGCGATTGGTGCTGTAGTGTATCAAAGGTGTGAGTTCGAATCCCGCTGAGGGACGGACAAAAATTTGTCAGTATAAAATCTAACTCTAACACTGTTTGGTGTAATTTTCAGACTTATATATATATATATATATATATTGGTCATTTTGGTCATTTTGTATTAATATCTACACAGAAAGATCTGTAATAAATCTTCAATAATTTAGTGTTGTAAGTATAGAAGGTTTTCAATTGACGTAATTTGAGAAAAAGTGATTTTTCCTGTGATGCAATTCTAAAGAAAAAAGTAAACAAATTCCTTCATGAATCAACCAAACTCACTGCTAAACTTTAGAAAAGGTTATTATCTAAACTTAGAATCTAATTCAAGCTTTTTATAATTAATCACAATCTAAAAGATGGATCATTTATTTATCTGACCTGCAGATATCACATGTTTTAGTAAGTGAAGTGAGAAAACCAACTAGTTTGCCCTCCATCTTAGCAGCCAAGGGAAATAACTCCCTACTCAAATCAAATCATTTTGAAAACTATATATGAGCCCTATTAAAAGTTTGTGGCTTTCAAAATTTTGGTTCTTCAAAAAATCATACCAAGTAAACATGGTAAAAATGGGTGACAATAAAGCCTGAAAGGTGTGTCATTTGTTTTATATTTGATGTTGTGTGTGCGTTTCACTTAATCACATGTAATGTGTGTGTCTCATTGCATTTTTCTGGTTTATATGCACTGTTTGGTGTCTGTATCACTGTTTTGTTCTGTTGGGTGTCAGTCTCATTGCATATCATTTGGATTACATGTGCTGTTAGGTGTCTGTCTAACGAATGCCAATCATAAATGTCCTTTTATTCTATGTATATTATGTAAACACAATTTTTTTTATCTTTTTTCAAATCTCATTTATTTTCAATGATTAGAAATAACGGATTTTAATAACAACGTGAATTAATCTTCACACATTTTTACAGACCATGCAGAACATTTTTGGCTTTTCTAGCCTTTAAATCTAATTTATACTATAATTGAGTTTTTTCACTACTTGCACACAAAAGTTGTGTTTTCCTCACAAGAAACTTTGATTTTCTTCATCAACATGGCAGTATGTGATATTGATTTTACTGTCTTGTTTGAAAGTTAGAAAGAAAAATCAATAGCTTGTTGTGGAAACTCTAGAACTAATTGAGACCTCACATAAATACTTCCCTGGTAGTTATTATCTGGATCATGACTTTGCTCAAAACATTACTATATTTCTTAAACTCTCCTATTGAAGTTAAAAGCAATTTCCTCTCTCTCTTGGAAACATTTTTAAATTAAGAAACCCCAAACATAAGACAATGAAAAGTTAGGAAATAATATATCATCAATGTGCTTTAGCATCTTAGATCAACTTTTGTTATCATGTTGATTATTTCTATATCATGAATAACAACAACAGTCAACTCCAGTATTGTCAGTAATAATGAGGCAATCCATTTTTCATTTATTAAATGAGAAGGTACAATATGATGTCAATATTGCCTAAACATATCATGTATTTTATTATATGCCTCTGGTTTAAAGATATAGAGTCAGGTGTTGAATTCATGTGCTCAAATATAACATTCCGTTCTTAGTTTGGAACACTGTTGATTAATTTATTTTTGTGGATTGGGGTAAACTAATAATTTCCCTTAAGTATTTGCTAAAGTCTGTATATAAGCCTTTAGAAAACGTGTACTTCCTTGAACATGTTTAATTAAGTGGTTTACCAGGAACCGTAACCCATAATATCAATGAAAATTGTTATTTCACACAAATAATAATGGATCCACAGTATACCTGGTCATTGTTACAGTCTATTGACAGTTATCAAAATTGGAAATTAAAATCAGATAAATGGCAAAATTACATCAAATATGACTCACAAGGGCAATAAAGCCAAAGGCTGATTTAAAGGGGGGAGTCCACAGATATGGTTATGCATAGACTTTTTATAGTTTCACTCTTGACATTGCCTTGTTGTCTAATAATTCTTTTTTTAAAAGTATTTGGTAGTGGCATCATACAATGTTTATTGTTTGAGGTACATACTTCTTTACTTCAGGTTTTCTACATACATATGTATATTGACTTTAAGCCCTTTGCCATTTGAATTCAGTATTTGTAATTAATAATTTAGAAGTGAATGTTTGAATTATCATTTTAATCCCTAAAGACTTTAAATTAAGACAGCATATATTATTTATTAAACACCTTAGATATGCTGTGATCAATTGAAATAAATAATGAAAATTCAAATACAGGATTATTGTGATTTAAGGTGACAAAACCTTCATAACCTTGATTTACAACCATATGATATTACCTATGTAACATTCAGAGGGATATATCATCAATCACCAGCCGAATCAGTGTCAAAATTCACAACTTAGAGAATGATTTCCCCTTGTGTATTCTGTACTCTACAGTGTGACCTTGAGCTTTTATCTACTGAACCTAGAATCAATGGAAGTCTTGTTCTTTCCAAATGTCCATGCTCCAGCAGCTAAGTTTGGAAAAGGTTCAAAATGGAAATATTCTTCAAAAGATATCATCTGGAAACCTTCTACCTAAACTTTAGTCTATCAATGGTATTTTCAATTTTATGGTCTTGTACTTAACCAAGTTCTGTGAAAGATGGTCAGAGTACACAGTTATATCGTAGTGCATTTCTTTTAGACAATAAATTAAAATTTAAAAAATCCCACCTGCGCTTTCTCAATAATATTTTTACAGTGTGTTGTACTACTTTTGGGACAAATTATATCAAAATTATAGAAAACTTCATCAGCTCTAACTCAAAATATGGACAATTTTATGTTAAGGGGGTCTTGAAATCTTTTGACAGCTTCCGAAGTGCTAATTTTTTACCTTTTTCAGCTGGACCTAATCACTACTTTACAATAAAATGTATGACCCAAATTTTTTTAGTGTCATTTCACCCCCCTACTTGCTATATGAGGCATAAAACATGGAGAAATAAATTTAGAAGGGGCATAAAAAAAATTGGCAAGTAACACACTGTCCACACTATGGACTATATTCGTGGACAACGAAAATCAAAGGACGATAACTGTGTACTCGGACCAGATGGACATTAAGGTTCATAAGATACCATCTAGAAACCAAAATTGCAATTTCCGTCCATCAATAGCTGCTGTAAACTTGACCTTTAACCTATTTACCCCTAAAGTGATAGATGTCTATCATACTGTGTGGTGCTTTCACAAACCCAGTATCATAAATGATTCCACCCAGAAACCAAAATTTTACTTTATATATATCAGTCTTACAAAAACACCAAAACCACTAGAGTTCTAGACTACCTTATCATAAGGGTCTTCATCAATCCAAGTTCGACATGTTTGGTAGAGATATTTCAAATATTTCGTCAATAAACAGAAATGACATTCATTAAGCATTCGTCAAATAATAATAATTAATGGACTAGCAACTATTTAGTCAAACTCGTTTAAAAGTAGGGCAATATTTTTTTGTTCCACAGTTTGAACAATTAGAAATTTAATGCATCAACAATTAAGTTAGCCTTACTAGGAAAAAAAATAATAAACAGCTGAGCAATAAGTGCATGATACACCCTTCCTCTTGTGTGTGAAGCTTTATGCAATAATTATAAACAGTTTCTGAGATACGGCGCGACATGTGAAAACCCCCCTTTTTTTAACAAAAAAACTCTAACTCTAAAATAAAATTTTGAATCATCACCAAAAAATATACAGATCTTTAGATTAATATAACTAAGAAGTGTGTAAAGTTTTAAGAATTAATCATCAATCATTTTTTTAGATACAGTGCGATATGTGAAAAAAAAACTGTTTTAGTTATAAAGTCCTGTAACTGAAAAAGTTTAAATCCTATTTTCACCAAAAAGTATACAGATTGTTTAACCATCATAAGAAACAACCATCTTAAGTTTCATGAAATTTAGATCAGCAGTTCTCAAGTTACAGTGCAACATGTGGATGTCGGACAGACAGACAAACGCAAGACATTTGTATACCATAATATGTCCCGCCAAAATTTTGAAGGATGTATAAAAATCAAAAGGTTAAAATCAATTTTAAAACATATTGTTACACCCTCTGATACTTGTTTACAAATACTATGACCAAGAAATTCTTATTAATAGTTCAACTTTCAAACTTTTAGTTAATTGTAAGACAAAGATAAAAAAATTCAGTTGTCAAAATTTATAAATGTCAGATAAATTAGTTCTTATAATCAATAATAAAAATATTATAAGTAAGAATGTTTTGAAATTGATAGTTCCTAGTTTTTCCTGAAAGGTAAATCCTAGTTTTGGCTGAAAAGACTTTAACCACAGGCTATGTGTTGGTTCAATTGATTGACTTTCTGGTAAATGATGCAAAAAAGATGAACATGCTTTAAGAATTCATGTACTGTCAAACATAACACAAGTTTTAAAATGTCTATTGTCTCAAATATCTTAATATTCTCCCTGTAAATTGTTGTTATTATATCCAGGGCTTGCGGAACTTATTACTGGCCTGGGTTGCTATTTGTTTGGAGCACAAACCAAATTCTGAGAATATCAGTGCAAATAAAAGCATCCATTTTACACTAATCAGAGATCAGTAAGGGGCATAAGACATGTAAACTATTTCTTGTTTAAAGGTATAAACTGAACATATACAGGTTTTACACTAGACATTTTTGGGGCCCTTAATAGCTTGCTGTTCAGTGCGAGCCAAGGCCGTGTTGAAGATTGTACTTTGACCTTTAATGGTTTACTTTTTACTAATTGTGACTTAGATAGAGAGTTGTCTCATTGGCATTCATACCACATCTTATTTCTATAGGGAGAAATAACCGCAGTTTAATATTTTCTTTGCATATCAAATAAAGCAAAAAACATATTTACAAAGCAAAATCAAGTTCAACATCTGTGATACTTAGACCTAAAACAAAGTACAAGAGAACTTCATTTCTAAAGGCTGAACTCCTCATCTACTACCATAAATATGAATGACAGGATGAAGTAATGTTCAGATTGAACTGATAAAAGCTTCATTGTTGACTATCTTTTAAACCAAAACTCTTGCAGGAAACAAAACAAGCAAAGTTTTGAATATGTTAATTGCAACCACCTTAACACTTACCCGACCTTAACACTTATATGACCTTAACACTTACATGACCTTAACACTTACATGACCTTAACACTTACATGACCTTAACACTTACATGACCTTAACACTTACATGACCAAGGTAAACAGTCTTGGGAACTGCTTAACTTATTTGGGTTGAAGTTTTAAAAGATAAATAGGCAAACTCTATGGCCAAAATGACTTACATGATTGCAAGCTGGACATGTTACATTACCTCATTGTCAGAATCTTCTTGAACAATTCCATCTTGATTCTCTTCAATAACTAGTTCAGATGATATGCCTGGAATAAGAGCAATGTAAAGTCTCAGGTTTGTGAAAAGTTGAGGCAGTATGAAGTTGTAATTTTAAATGGTTTATATATGTATATTACTATGTTTTCTATTTATAATCCATAAATAATTTTTAAGCAAATTTCTTACATTATAATTTAGTTTCAGTTTTCAGGGGCACATCCAGAATTTCAGGCATCAAAATTGCGTATACCAAGCAGTAGCAAGGATAGAAGGCGAAGAAGCAAACATTTAGATAGCTCTATCTGTTTTAATTTTCTGCTCAAATTTAGAAAAAGTTACTATTGTCCACATTTTAGCTAATAACAAAGTCTTAGGCTTTTGTCATTTTTTATCATTGTTTATATCCTATTTTAAAAACCCCAAAATCTCAGTCTAAGGCTTTTATCCTCCTCTTTAACATTCTATTTTAAGAATCTTTAAATCTCAAGTCTAAGGCTTTTGTCCTCCTCTTTTATATCCTATTTTAAAAATCTTGAAATCTTAGTCTTAGGCTTTTGTCCTAGTCTTTAATATCCTATTCTAAAAACCATGAATTCTCAGTTTTAGGCTTATCATGCTTATGTCATCTTCAAATTCTTTTTTAGTAATCTTGAAATCTCAGCCAATAAGTATTTTCAAATCCAAATCTTGTACTGAAAAGCGTGTGATTTTCCCTTATATCCAATTTAGAAAAAAGTCTAAAAGAAGCAATAACAATGCATGGATTTGCTTTAACATATCAGCACTTAATCCATATAATCAGTCAGGGGACTTACTTAAACAAGTGATTTTCTAAATCACTGATTCAAGTAACATTATTTCCATAAAGGTTTGAAGTTAGAGTTGTCTTTCTTTAATAATCACCTATATAAGTAGTACAAATTAATCACTAGAAGAAGTGATTTAATATTAGTGTAGCTTTAAATATAGAATACTAATGATCCAGAGACTAATTATGTTTCTAAACTTATCAGAACCAACATCTGTGTTGTCTAGGATGACCAGGTCATTTCAGGTGATGACCTTGTACTGAATCTAGGATAATGACATAAAAATCACTTGTTTAAGTATCAGACCTCAATTTCCTTCCCAAAAATCACTTCTTTAAGTATCATTCTTTTAATAACCCCCACTAATTTCAACACCCCCAAACAGTGAAATTTTTATCGCGAACAGTAGAATTTTATTACATAATCTGAAAGATGAAACCTTGAACTTCACAGGAAAAATACTCCCACTGATGTGAAAAATCTTTTAAGAAAGTATCAGTTCATTATGTAAAGCCATTATTATAGCATTTTTTCAACTAAAATTGAATTTTCAGGTAAATGATAGCTTCAAAGGCATAAACCTTGCTACTTAAAAGAAGCAAAAAGTTCATATTTTTTAATTTTACTAATTAAAAGATGTTATTTAAACCTATGTGTTTAAAATTTTCAAAAAACTACAAAATCCCAATTTGTGACAAAACCTCGAATTTGCTACTCAAATAAGTGATTTAAAAATCACTTATTTCAGTAAGTCCCCTGACTGATAATTATTTTAGACTACATTCCACCGTCCTAATTATCACTAGAGATGACCACTGAAGACTGCAGTCTATTAACCCAATGTAAACATAAATAGAAATATATGTAGACACATGTACACAAGCACATACACGTACAATCGTCTAATGATGACTTTTCTATGTCTGTTTCATTTCATGTATGGGATAAAATATAATTAAATTATCATTTTATCTTGATAAGAATGATTTTGTGTGCACTGATGAGTCAACAAAAGGGTTTTACTGGTGTCTCCCTTTTTTCACATTCTTTTCTTTTTTATGAATGGACATACTGAGTTACTGACCATGGCGACATGCTGAGAGAACCTACACAACCATCTGGACGAAAGGTTATAAATTAAAGTTGCATTACTCTCATTGTAGTTGTGGGATTTATATGAGTTGCAAGCCAATAATACCTCAACAATTCTTTTTATTATATTTTGACAAAATTGAACCAAACTGACTACTTAAAGCAAAATATTATTTTCATGTTCTGCTAATTAAATTATTAATGTTTGAAACAAAACAAAATTGTATCTTAATCATTTATTATCTAATTCGCGACATATTTCTCGCAGCCATGAACAAATTACACCAAGCTTCTGTATTTTCATAAAGATCTAATGGTTAGTATTTTCTGGGAATAACATGTAAACAGATGCAGAATTAGATCCCAATTCTGAAAAAAAAGGGGTCCTTATACAAAGCTTGGGATAATAGATAAAACGGTTAGATTAACCAAAATGTAGCTCAATAAAGGCACCCTACCCAACTAGAACCTCTGGAAAATATAATTTATCTATTAGTCCCAGATATTTGTTAACCTCAGAGTTGTTAACAATACCATAGATGGGTATTCAATGCATCTATGACAATACACATACCAAACAATATTTTAATATTTTGTCTCCTTTTTTTTTTATCTTAATTGGAATACATATTATGACATACTCAAGTAATGTAAATTTATCATGTGAATTTACTATACATATTCTTTTATGAAAAAAATCTGACTTTGTTTAAAAACCGCCATTCACCTTTAATGCACTTCCATGCACTCTCTAAAAAAACTTAACTATGGCGGGAGATTTTAGGTAAACTTCGCCATGCTCGTGTTTCTTGTTTATATTGAATAAAACTTCCGAATTACGAGAATCAAACAATGTAGATATACGAAAACAAAGTATAGTAGTTGTCAATTTCAATGTGTGGAAATCTATTACAATGTTTATTTCAGAATGACAATGTGTACATCGTGTTGACAATGTGTAAACACCATTCTGGTAATTTTGTTGTTATGTTCATGCAAAATTTGTTCAGATTTGATAAAATATATTTTTGTGACCTATGTATACCTGTGATTAAGTCTGTCATTTGTCTGTTTGTGTATTTGAAAACTAATTTTGCATTAAAAAGATATTCAAATTTCACTTCGCCACAACACTCGTATATCCCATAATATCCAATATGTCGTTCACGCAAACTCATTTGTGATCAAGTTTCCTGGCGGCAAATTTAAAATACGTATTAAGTGTTCAAACAGACTACTATAACTTGTTATTACTATATAATAGCTGAGACTACTATAACCTGATAACACTGTTACTGTGTTATAGTATTCTCAGATAATAGTAGTCTCAGGTAACAGCTAAAAAAAGGGTTATATCGTTTGTTCAGATTTATGTGTCTGTCTGTTATAAATTAGATTTGCCATCTTAATCTATATATTCCATTGAATATGTAGCCATGTCAATCTCTTCAAGGATTTGTATAGTAATATCTTACTATACAAATCTTTGATCTCTTATATCATTATTTTGTATATATGTATGACATGTACATACGTGTTATTGTTTGTTATTACTGTTTATATTCACATACCCCTGATGGGGTCTTGAGAAATAAAATAGTTTCAAAGTTTCAAAAGTTTTTATTATCCACTTTTAATGTAATAGTAAATCCACAGAGAAACATTGTAGTGGCGGATCCAGGGGGGTTACAAACCCCCTTTTTTAGCTCACCTGGCCTAAAAGGCCAAGTGAGCTTTTCTCATCACTTGGCGTCCGGCGTCCGTCGTCGTCCGTCGTCCGTCGTCCGTCGTCGTCGTTAACTTTTACAAAAATCTTCTCCTCTGAAACTACTGGGCCAAATTAAACCAAACTTGGCCACAATCATCATTGGGGTATCTAGTTTAAAAAATGTGTCCGGTGACCCGGCCAACCATCCAAGATGGCCGCCATGGCTAAAAATAGAACATAGGGGTAAAATGCAGTTTTTGGCTTATAACTCAAAAACCAAAGCATTTAGAGCAAATCTGACATGGGGTAGAATTGTTAAGCAGGTGAAGATCTATCTGCCCTGAAATTTTCAGATGAATCGGATAATCCGTTGTTGGGTTGCTGCCCCTGAATTAGTAATTTTAAGGAAATTTTGCTGTTTTTGGTTATTATCTTGAATATTATTATAGATAGAGATAAACAGTAAACAGCAATAATGTTCAGCAAAGTAAAATTTACAAATAAGTCAACATGACTGAAATGGTCAGTTGACCCCTTTAGGAGTTATTGCCCTTTATAGTCAATTTTTAACCATTTTTTGTAAATCTTAGTAATCTTACTGAAACTACTTGGCCAAATTAATCCAAACTTGGCCACAATCATCTTTTGGGTTAGTAGTTTGAAAAATGTGTCCGATGACCCGGCCATCCAACCAAGATGGCCGCCATGGCTAAAAATAGAACATGGGGTAAAATGCTGTTTTTGGCTTAAAACTCAAAACCCAAAGCATTTAGAGCAAATCTGACATGGGGTAAAATTGTTTATCAGTTCAAGATCTATCTGCCCTGAAATTTTCAGATGAATCGGACAACCCGTTGTTGGGTTGCTGGCCCTGAATTAGTAATTTTAAGGAAATTTTGCTCTTTTTGGTTAATATCTTGAATATTATTATAGATAGAGATAAACTATAAACAGCAATAATGTTCAGCAAAGTAAGATTTACAAATAAGTCAACATGACTGAAATGGTCAGTTGACCCCTTTAGGAGTTATTGTCCTTTATAGTCAATTTTTAACCATTTTTCGTAAATCTTAGTAATCTTTTACAAAAATCTTCTCCTCTGAAACTACTTGGCCAAATTAATCCAAACTTGGCCACAATCATGAGGCCCCTCATGGGGGGGTCCTAGTAATCACATAATCACCATTTTTTGGCCAATATAATCACATAATCATTAAATATTTGCTTATCTTTAGTAATCAAATAATCATAAACTACAGTCCTAGGTAATCAAATAATCATGAAATATTTGGCTTAATAATCAAATAATCATTAAAAAAACGGCCAAGTAATCACATAATCAAAAACCCCATGAGGGCCCTCAATCATCTTTTGGGTTAGTAGTTTGAAAAATGTGTCCGGTGACCCGGTCATCCAACCAAGATGGCCGCCATGGCTAAAAATAGAACATGGGGTAAAATGCATTTTTTTGGCTTATAACTCAAAACCCAAAGCATTTAGAGCAAATCTGATGTGGGATAAAATTGTTTATCAGGTCAACATTTATCTGCTCTGAAATTTTCAGATGAATCGAACAACCCGTTGTTGGGTTGCTGACCCTGAATTGTTAGTTTTAAGGAAATTTTGCTGTTTTTGGTCATTATCTTGAATATTATTATTGAAAGAGATAAACTGTAAACAACAATAATGTTCAGCAAAGTAAGATTTACAAATAAGTCAGCATGACCGAAATGGTCAATTGACCCCCTTAGGAGTTATTGTTCTTTATAGTCAATTTTTAACAATTTTCATAAAATTTGTAAATTTTTACTAACATTTTCCACTGAAACTAATGGGCCAATTTCATTATAGATAGAGATAATTTTAAGCAGCAAGAATGTTCAGTAAAGTAAGATGTACAAACACATCACCATCACCAAAACACAATTTTGTCATGAATCCATCTGCTTCCTTTAATATTCACATAGACCAAGGTGAGCGACACAGGCTCTTTAGAGCCTCTAGTTGGACGATCTATGCATTTGATGGGGGATATGTAGTCTGGTAGTTGGAACCCCCTCTTTGTCCTGGGTAAGGAACACCCCCCTTTTTAAAATGGTTGGATCCGCCCCTGCATTGTCTCCTTATGTAACAGTGGTTTGATTCCTCCAGTGAACAATACAAATCCTTGGTGTACTTTATCCAGAGGATGAAAATTCCTAGTGTTTTTTTTGGTTTTTTTTAGGTAAACGGACAAAAAGCAGGGGCGTAGCTGCGGTTAGGCACTTTAGGCACGTGCCTACACATAATTTTTTTACAAATATTTTTTTTTGTTAAAAAATAATAAACAACGTTATATGTAGATGAACTCCAGTGAAGTTGTCACAACTCTTATTATCGAATGTCATGTGTACACTAGTCTCTCGTCCTTAGTGAATGGAATATTGGATAGAATTGAATGTTTTTTATGTGTGTACCTAATATAGAAACTATAAACTTGAACTTTGGTTCAGATCATTTCAATTCTATCAACAAAAACTTGAATGAACCTCAACTTAGACACATGAATTTTTAATTAGTTGTTGTTAGTTTTCAACTAGCTTTCCTTTTTGTCTTCACCCGACTCGCCATTTGGCTGTGCAGGATGTATAAATACGTAGTCACGTCTGGTCAGCATAGGGACATTTAATCTTATGCCTAGTTGTAGAGAGAATGCCACTCTTTGAGGAGTTCGTAGTTGGTCTACTGAAAAGCAAAGTTTCTGCTCCTATCCAATAATCTCTCATTCTCCAATGCATGGCATTTTCAAATTTCCAGACCTTCGTCCTGAACAACACCTATTACAGGACTAAGCTCCCTGTTGTGTTTATTGTAAATATTTTTTTTTTTTTTTCTAAACTTGCATAAATATTTTTCACTGGATGTTTAAAAATCAATCTATCAACTAGCTTTCAGTGGTTTTGAGTACTCTCAGATCTACGTGTAATGACCACAATTATTCAAATTCCTATAAGCAGGACTGAGGTAGGGATTTTACATTAGAGCGGGATATAAAGAAATACGAATTTCTTGAATTTCGTTACGTTAGTATGAACAGAACAGAACTTTTGCATTAGGCATCGACTATGTGTGTATGTGTTTGTGTGGCTAGGATGAAGGTTTAAGAATCAAAAGATTTATGGTTGTCGTTGTTAATGTCTGTGTCATTTTGGTCTTTTGTGGATAGTTGTCTCATTAGCAATCATACCACATCTTCTTTTTTATATATAAGAATATATTTCTTGGCAACATGAAGCCGTTTAATTTACAAACCACTTCAACATTTTGTTTTCATAACAATAATATCATCATTATAGATATAAATTGAATAAATTTTAATTACAAAGTTGCTCTATATATAATATTTCAAGAAAAACACCAAAACATGTCTTAAAATTATTTTTTTTCTTGTTCAAAGAAATATATTCTCAAAACCGAATTGTACCTTTTTGTCCTGTGACTTTTTGTCCGTGACTTTTTGTCTGCGACTTTTTGTCTGTGACTTTTTGTCCTGTGACCTTCTGTCCTACATTCTTTTTTTTTTAATCCACCAAAAAAAATTCACTAGTTTTTTTTGTGTATTTGTATTGACTAAAACTTGCATAGCTGATTTAAGTAAAATATGGACAAAATAAACTAGTGTTTTCATCCATGGAATGTTCACAAAAATGTTTTGAACCAGGAATGATTGCACTAGTGATTTTGAACCAGGAATTATTACACTAGTGATTTTGTACCAGGAATGATTGCACTATATAGCTAGTTACTTTGATTCAAGCTTTGATTACACTAGTATTTAAGATTCATACATTGATGAAGTGGTTAAGTACCCACTTTGAATACATGACAGTGGCGGATCCAGAACTTTTCATAAGGAGGGCCAGCTGACTGACCTAAGGAGGGGGCTCATTCCAGTCATGCTTCAGTGATTCCCTATATAATCAACCAAATTTTTCTGACAAAAGGGGGGCCCAGGCCCCCCAGGCCAGAACCCCCTGGATCCGCCTATGCATGATGACACAATATAGTGCTTAATTTATAAGAATAACATGTAATTTTTTATAATTTTTCTAATCAAATCCATCAAATCTTATGCTTTTAAATTTTCACTAATTATAATATTCATATATACTAGATTGCCGAAGTTTTTCTGTGCATTTGCGTTTGGTAGATTTCGATATGAAATCATATCTTCTATGTCAATATCTATTAATCAAACTGGTTTCTTGAAAACTATTCAAATTTAATCCATTAATTTATGTATACAACAAATTGGTCTAATATGAATAAAACAACGGATATCAAGATCAACACTTTCACTCTATTTACATCTAATATTCTCTAATGCGGTCTCACCAAGGATTTGTATAGTCTAACCAAGGATTTGTATAGTCTCCTATACTCCTTTGTTTCTTGTGTACTTGTACATGTATAACATTTCTCCTCTGAAATATTCCTTCATGTTGGGTTGTCCTTGGTACTTTGTGTTCTCAAGCTGCATTGTGTTGGAATGTAAAAGCACATTTTCAGAAGATCACTCTTTGTCATATCGGGTCAGAATTATTTAAAAGTCAGGGCGTGAATGCATGTTGCTAAGAACACAATTCACACAATGCAATAAGGCCCAACATGTAAATTTAAGATAACCCCAAGGTGACTGGGGTATAAAACTATGGTAATCTTGGCCTTCGTTTGACAGGCAATTAATCCTTTGCCAAATAGGGGTTTCCATCTGGCTACGAAGGATGTATATGATGCAGCCATATCAGGTCAGAATGGGGACATTAAATATGATGCTTCATCTTGAGAGAGTTCCATACCCTCTGCAAATTAAAAAAATCCCTAGGAATTACCCATCTAGTAGTCACTATATGGCCTGTTGAAAGCTGGTCAAGTTTTCCCCTAAGCAGCATGCCATTGTTTTCCAGTGCCAGTCCAATTTTCCTGCCCTTCCTTGGTGTCCAACCTTTAAAACTTTGCTATGGTGTTATTATTAGTTTCTCATCCTGATAATCACAGCCACTTGTCTCAGAAAAAAACCCATTAAGGTATATATGGGGAAAAAAATTCTGACACAAATGCCTGTGCTGATAATACAAAAAATTGCCACTGGATGTTTAGCAAACATTAATCAATCAATCAATCAGTCAATTTAAAAAGCTTGTACAAAAAGATGACTTATAGAACTAGAATTCTGCAGCTCTTTATATTTTATTTACCCACTCTTACTAAATGTGTGGAATAAATTTTTGACCTCTCTCCATTGGGAAAGAGACATTTGACAGATTATAAATATTGGATAAATCATCTGGAAATAAAACATGAGTGCACACATTGAAACATCTTGCCTGCTTTACTGAACAATGGTTTTTTTGTTGAAAGTCTTACTTATAAAGGTTTCACTACAAGTATCACACATACTTAACACGTTTAAAGGTCCATGACAATGATGTCAAGGTCAGATGAATCCTATAAGACAGACAGGTACACCTTACAATCATTTCTGACCAAATAAAGTTGACCTATTGCTTATGGTAAGTGACACAAAAACTTTACATTGACCAATGAACCATAATAGTGAGGTCAAGGTCAGATGATACCTGTCAGACAGACATGTATGTACACCTGTCCTCACAATTATTTCATTTAATAATTATAGATGTGATCTTAAAAAAAACCAGACCAAAACACAAAATCTTATTATTGACAATGAAGCATGAAAATGAGGTCAAGATCAGATGTTACCAGCTAAACTGTCGTGTATACTATAAAAATCATTCCATATACCATAAGATGAGGTCGTGGTCAGATGAACCCTGTCTGACAGACATGTAGACATTTGCAAGGAACCAATATACCATAATATAGTAATCCTATTACTTATAAGTGAAAAATTTACATGACACAAACAAATTATTTAAAGCAGTCCATGAACCACGAAAATGAGGTCAAGGACAATGGACATATGACAGACCTCAGGGTGCTGGAGTTTCTCACTGCATTGAAGACCTATTGGTGGCTTTTGTCTGTTAGTCTTCTTTTTGGTAGAGTTGTTGTCTCTTTGACACATTTCCCATTTCTTATCTCAATTTTATAAGCTTTGTAACACAAGGTACTCATACCCGTAGCCGGGGGGGGTTGGAGGGTTCCGGACGAACCCCCCCTTGAAAACAAATAAGCACTGTTAGTCAACATTCTGTTCCAATTGTGACTGTTAAAGTCCAGTTTGTGGGTCCAAATACCACCCCCCCCCCCCCCCCCCCTTGGAAATTCCTGGCTACGAGCCTGGTACTAGTATCTACATACCAGATATGAAGCATCCAGATTCTCTACCTTTTTAAATGTAAGGCTTTATACAATAGAAAAATACCAGTTTTTGTAGATCTCATAATTTGTAGAAAATTTAGAAAAGTGTCTCAATAAATTCCTGTACTTCTGGACAGTATAAAGTAAAGAAATATACCCTTGGGCTACCTTGAAGTAGGAATTGGGAAAATCTCAGACTGAACACAAAATAATTATCATTTAAAGTTGGTATGGGTTTACTATTAAAGGTACTTCAATTGTATGCAAATTTGTCTGTCTTCACTAAAACAATTTGTCGCAATTTTTGCATCACAATTTAAAATATTTTATGATTGAAAATGTGATTGTTGCATGATGCCAGAAGTTTATTTACAAATTAATGGGGATTTTGTCCATGGGACACAGATGGTTCCCCAGCTTGCATACATTATAAAGGGACATAACTCAATATGGTTAAAGTGACACTACCAAAACTAAAACTTGATGTAATAAGCATTGTGTACAAGTTTCATAACATTTGTGTGATGCAAATTTAAGATAAAGACTGAAAAAGAAAAAGTGAGCAATTTCTCCATTTGTAAAGGGGCATAACTCTAAAATGGTAAAAGTGACGCCACCAAAATTCAAACATGATATGTGTTTCGTGGTAATCAGCATTGTGTACAAGTTTCATTACATTTGGATGAGGCAAACTTAGAGAACAATAAATTGGAAACACAGATATATGTCTCGACTATTTGTTATTTTGATTATGCAAAAGTTATGAAAATATTCAAAGTCAATGAACCATGACTAAAGGTACAGGAATAAACAATCCCCATGGAAATAAGATGTGCCAGTGCTTATATAACTGTGTACCAAAAACCACTGAAATCTCATAAGCCTTTCCCTTTAAACAAACATAAACATAAACATTAACTTGTAAACTATGTAAAAGTTTCAAAGTCAATAAACCATAATGAGGATGTGGGGTTATATAATCTCCCCGGATATGACACTTGCAAATACCAATATATTTGCATACCAAATACCATTATAAACTTAACATTCTTGGTTCATCTTAAACTGACCTCATCACAAATTAATACATGTAAAGTAAGCAAAAGTTTAAAAGTCAATAGACTTTGACTGAGGGAAACCTGGCCAAATAATCTCCATGAAAACGAGATATGCCAATGCTTCCACAACTGCATAAAATATAATTGACCTACCACTAGTCTAGTGGTTCACTATAGACTAGACATAATCACAAACTAATTCATTGTTGAAGCCTCCCGAAACAGCATACCTATTTCTCGCTTGTTTTAACTCCCTCAAAGTGAGACAAAAACTAATTTTGGGATGTACATACTGAAATACACACCGACAAGGTTAAAACATAATGCCCAATCTGCTACAGCAGTGGCATAAAAAAACTGCAAAATACATCAATGGTTAAAGGTTGTGCAATAATCTGTAGTTTTTCACTATAACGTCATTTCTACTTTGATCTCATTGGCAAAAATACCACATCTTCTTGTTTTTGTACATGTATATGTGTGTTTGTTAGTTTTTCCCAGTAAATTCTAATACCGATCTTTTCAAACAATAATTGTAGTATTAAGATATTTAATAAATAACATATATATTGCACAGTAACAACACCAGTGTCTATTCGTCACAACAAAATTTTGTACTTTTCAGCCCGAGGTACTCTGTTTATAACTAATCGTCCATCATAACTAAGAGAAGCAAACACCCAAGGATCTGCCGCTGACCAGTCCACAGCATAAACACTATCTTCATGTTCTTCATACGTAGATATTATACCATCTTGTTGGGGTTCTTTAGATCTGTTGGACGATAAAAGGTTATAATAAAAACATAGTACATGTACAGCAAAAAACACACAAAAGCAAAGGAACAGAACTTTTGTTGCTATTATTCATTGTACTTTATTAACTGTAACTGCAAAATTACATTGTATACATTCATCTCATAAGTAGTTTCTTTTAATTTCCCTAAAGAATTTTTGTGTTTTAAATCATTTGTATTTTAATATAGCATATTTATGTAAATCTGATTAATCTACTCCCAACTGTCTAGAGTTTTAGAACTTGATATATGCTATTGACACATGTTTACTGTTGATGGCAGTATATTGACCTCTTATTGTCTTTTCTGACTTTGCTGTGATGCCATATCATGGAGATTATATCCCACATATCTTTTTATTTTGATTTCTGTGTTGCCATCTTATTCAGATATAACCTACATTTCTTTATATTCATATTTCTGTGTTGCTGGCATGGTATCTAATTCAAATATTCAAGACATCTCTCCTTATATCTGTTCCCAAATTTGAAATATTATTACACAATTTCTTTGAAAACACAAATCATGAAGAATGTAATAAATGCATTATACAGGTGCAGATCTAGGATTTTGAAAAAAAGGCCCCGACAAGGCAATGTTAGGAGTAATTCTTGTAAAAAAGTCTATGTATTTATCATATATAAAGCTATATAGCCCCCTATATCCAACTCTGTTATAATTCAGATTGCATGATGATATAGGTAGAAAAGCACATGAAGCTTCAACACAGTCTTGACAAAGTGCCTTACCAGTATTTCTTTGAACAAGATATTTAATTTTAAGTCATTTTTATTGTCTCAAGCTGATTATGTTCACATTTGTGTCTAGAATTTTCACAGTCAATAAACAATTTACTTGTAGTCTGGCACCATTGTGTTATCTTTAAACTAAGTGCCAAATCTAGAAATTCTAAAAATCTATATAACCCCATTTAGTGTTTGTAGAAACAATCTCATCACAGTGCTAAGGTGGCATGAAAAAGAAATACAGTAAATCCATAAACTATTCATGGATTTTTATCAATGCAATAATGATAGCTGAGACATGGGTCTGTATACAGACTTTTTTTTAAATTGCAATAATTGAACTCACATTTTTGTCCATTTAAAAAAAAATCCCAATAAAAATGCATGCAATATACAGTAACCATTCAGATCTGAGTTGTAACTAATAGTTGTCTTGATGCCTACCTTTCAATTTCATCATGATCATCATCACTATCACTATCATTATTATCTGCTAGATTACCATAGGGTTCAGATGACAGGGATACAACACTGTTCAAAATAACTCGGCTATCACTACTGGACGATAATATCAACTGATCATGGAAATGGTTGTATTTCACAGACCATACCCTGAAATAGAAAAAGAGACAGGTTAATCTCTGATTACTTCTAAATATTTATCATATCAAAATCTTGAGAGGAAACAAAACTGTTGGGGACTTCCTGTCTGGTCCTCGTACATATCACATAATTAATATGATACAGATGCAAGTTTTGATTAAAACTGATATCAATCTGATATGATTTTCATATCTACAAATACTTAGTTTGTTAGAAATTTTATTTTAGTTTACATTTCCATTGCCAAAACTACTTTGGTAACTTTCACTGGGGTTTATTCATATGTTATACACATGCCTTGGATCCATAACTGTTATTTTTTTTGTGCAACAAAAAATAAATAATGCATCAATCTAAAGCTCTGAAAATGGATTTACATGTATGAAATCAAAATAATGAAATATCATGAATGAAAAAAATATATAAAAACTTCTTATAGAACTATTTGTTATAATTACCAATGAGAATGTTGTGAGAGAACAGCTAGTGACTCTGTGGGATTTCTGATGTCCCAGAATTTGACCTTACAATCATCACCACAGCTTACTATATAATATTGTTTATTTGGATTGAAGTCCAAGTCTCGGACCAGCTGACCATGTGCATTCTCTATTGTGTAAACCTGTCTAATGCAAAAACAGTAAATATTAAAAAAGCAGAAAAATCAAAATATAAAATACATTTAAAAACTATAAGTATTTTAATCAAAGCTCATAAATTGATATTCCTGCTCAATATAAAACAGTCCAATATATTTGTAAGTGAGTCAGTGACTGTACATATGCACCTTATGTTTATTTTGGTAGCTGTACAGAAAAGTAACTTGTGTGGTTCTAATGTCCCCATCCTTATTGTAAGAAGCAACGTGTATAATGGTTCTGATTACAACCCTCTTTTTTATGTTATTAATGAAGACTGCATGAAGACTACATGATTTTATATGTATCAGTTAGCAATTGTAGACAAGATTTTTTTTATGGTTACAATGTTCTAATATGAATATGTCAGTAGCTGTAGATATTGTAACGTTCCGGGGTTTTCTTGTCAGGATATACATGTACACCCGTAGTTACTTTTGTGGGCCTCTGGTGAAGGAAGTAATAATAAAAACCATAATGGAAGTTCGTTAATTGTATTATTTCTATTTAAACAATATATCAAATACAGCGGTTCAAGAAACAAAATACGTTAATAATTATATACAATAAGTAATACGGCAAGGTGCATTACTTGCACTAAGATTAATAAAACAATTGCTCGGTGCAAGAAAATCTACTTGGTGCACAGCATTCAAATACTCAGCTAACTCGGTGCAGCAAATCTACTTGGTGCACTGCATTCAACTTGAATACTCAGCGTACTCGGTGCATGCAAATCTACTTGGTGCACTGCATCTAAAAACTCTCACCAAGCAACTTTACTTGGTGCTGCAAATCTACTTGGTGCACTGCATTACTTGGTGCAGGAATCTACTTGGTGCACTGCATTTAAATACTTTCACCAAGCAACTTTACTTGGTGCAGCAAATCTACTTGGTGCACTGCATTTAAGAGAGACTGCTAACTGCATGGAGGTTGTTGGAGAGAATCTCAACGTAGGAACATGTGTTCCTTATTTTATACAACGTGTGACGTAATACACAAGTTATTCATAAACAAGAACACGTAACGTTACATTTGGCGCGTTATACTGCAACTAAGTATAAACACATACAAAATGAATAATTACACACATAAACAGAGTCGATATATAGATTTAAAGAAGTCAGCATTTAATACAAGGTCAAAGTCAGCTACTTCTTCTGTAAATTACGAATCAGAACACAACAACGGACATCTGCCTGTATCAAGTGTGGAACGAAGACCACAGTAAAATATCAGCTTTAAAATCACCAGGGCGTAACACTACCCCCTACCTTATAGAAAAAGGATTTGTCCTCAAATATGAGAGTATGTATGCTATGCAGATGTCATTTCATAATGTAATATAAAATAAAGACAAAAAGTCTCACTTTGTAAGTCTCTTGGTGTAAGATACAACAATAAGGTTCAGTAAGAAACATATCATAGAAATATTAAATATAACAAGTCAACATTAAATCATGCAGGTATTTCCACTCTTCAGACCGTCTTCCTCTTCCTGTTCATTGTCTTCTGTTAAATGTTTAATATGATTCAATAACATATATCCCTCTTGTGGTGAGATAAAAAGTTCTTTGTTGATATCAAAGTTCAATAAAATATTAAAGCTGTACAAGTTTCTTTAGTGATATTCATTAAATGGTTGACTCGCTGCTTCTAGTCTACCGGTAGTTGAAATCAGTTTATATGTACAATTCTTGTTATGGTTTGCACATGAACAAAATATATACTTAAATCCAGTCGCTGATATTACAATTCGATATCCCAAATAAGCAATAGTATTCCACAGACAATATACCAGTCACAGGACCATACTGAAAATTCCCCAATACTCCACAGATATGCTCATCACAGGACGTACGGGTAATACCCTTAAAAATATAAGTCTTCCACAGACATTCTTTCGTCACAGGAACCGACTTCAAAAACAACATTAGCAACAGCATTCCACAGACAATATACCAGTCACAGGACTATACTGCTCCTAAAATACGGTATTTCACAGATACTCGATCACAGAATATACACATACAAAATCACCGGTACTCCACAGATATTTTCATCACAGGACGTACAAGTAAAACCCTTAATATATAAGTTTTCGACAGACATTTTCCGTCACAGGATAACTTACAAAATACAACAGCAAACCATTATTCTAATTCATGATAACATGAATATATATCAGCGACAGCATTACTAACAAACCATTGATTGACTTGTATTTAGTCTATGTAACTAACATCCAATACAATAGCATAAAATTTGTCTGATTCCATGGCCTCATTTTTTACTCATGGAGCTTGACTTATGCTATTATTTCCGCATCGGGTATACTTACAGAGACATTTAATTTTTTTCAGCATGTGTTATTATTAATATATAGTAGTAGTTTGGACCACTACTGGTTCTTGCGAGTTGTACTTAAACAGCATTATATCAACAACAGGAAGACACCAGCAGCTAAATTGAACGATTCAACAAGCTTTTGTTTCTACTTTTCAGCATATTTCTGCATCAAATTCAAGAATAAACACTTTAAACAGTTTAAAACATAATAAATAAAACAAATAAAACGAAAACAATATTTATAGAATTAGTCACTATAAGGACAAGCTTTTCTGACATGACCTTTTTCATCACGGCGAAAACATTTATATTCATAAGAATTCTGCGATCTTGTTCTCACTGCATGTGTAATACTCTCCACTGTATCATCACTAGCAATTGATGATCTATCTGTTGGATTAAATTGAATTATATCAGACTGCAAGGAATCATCCATTTTAAAATGATTTTATTTTTCAAACTTCACCAGATCATTTTTTTTAATGATTTAAAAATTTAAGATCCCACTTCTGACACCAATGTAAAGTTCCAGGGTTTTCTTGTCAGGATATACACCCGTAGTTACTTTTGTGGGCCTCTGGTGAAGGAAGTAATAATAAAAACCATAATGGAAGTTCGTTGATTGTATTATTTCTATTTAAACAATATATCAAATACAGCGGTTCAAGAAACAAAATACGTTAATAATTATATACAATAAGTAATACGGCAAGGTGCATTACTTGCACTAAGATTAATAAAACAATTGCTCGGTGCAAGAAAATCTACTTGGTGCACGGCATTCAAGTACTCAGCTAACTCGGTGCAGCAAATCTACTTGGTGCACTGCATTCAACTTGAATACTCAGCGTACTCGGTGCATGCAAATCTACTTGGTGCACTGCATCTAAAAACTCTCACCAAGCAACTTTACTTGGTGCTGCAAATCTACTTGGTGCACTGCATTACTTGGTGCAGGAATCTACTTGGTGCACTGCATTTAAATACTTTCACCAAGCAACTTTACTTGGTGCAGCAAATCTACTTGGTGCACTGCATTTAAGAGAGACTGCTAACTGCATGGAGGTTGTTGGAGAGAATCTCAACGTAGGAACATGTGTTCCTTATTTTATACAACGTGTGACGTAATACACAAGTTATTCATAAACAAGAACATGTAACGTTACATTTGGCGCGTTATACTGCAACTAAGTATAAACACATACAAAATGAATAATTACACACATAAACAGAGTCGATATATAGATTTAAAGAAGTCAGCATTTAATACAGGGTCAAAGTAAGCTATTTCTTCTGTAAATTACGAATCAGAACACAACAACGGACATTTGCGTGTATCAAGTGTGGAACGAAGACCACAGTAAAATATCAGCTTTAAAATCACCAGGGCGTAACACTATGTTTACTTAATGTTCTTTTGTTCTAGTCACCCCTGTTCGTGTGTTGTTGCCACATTTACTATTAGTCAAATGCCTATGTCATTTGTGTGTATTATTATGCCTATGTCATTTGTGGGTATTATTATGCCTATGTCATTTGTGTGTATCATTATGGTTTTAGAAAAGACTTTGTGAGTCATTTATAGCGGTAAAGACTTACTGCATAGTCCTAATGTCCCATCCTCGTATGTGTGTGTCATTTGCAGTGGCTATCTGTGTACAATTATGATGAGGATTCCATTGACCACAGGTGAATTTGGAGTTACCTTTACTATCTAATCCTGTGGAAGCTGTCATCTGTTAACAGATTTTGAATGCAATACTTACACATTTTCAGGGTATGAAAAAATATTGTTCATTTTATACAATTAAATCATACTTGCTTTTTTTTGCAAAGTTTAGATCACTAAAAAATGTAATTTATTAACTGTAAAATTGGAAATTCCAAAGACTTTACAAGTAGCAAGACAAAGGGAGGTAATTCTGATCCTGGTGTGATTTTGCATAAGAAAAATAAATATCAGTTGCAAGACAAAATATAGAAATATTAGATTATGCTGTTAATGTATGATGTCAGATGATAACACAGTTTAGTTTTTGTTTAAAAAAAAGTTCTGACAGATTATTTTACCACAATTGAAAGAAGGGTTGAAATAAGTACCTTTGCAGTGCTTGAAGATGTGTCAATATCCCACAATACTATATGGTTATCTGCAAAGCCTATCACAGCTGAAGTATCTCCGGTTGGGTGCCATAAAACACTGTAAAAAGTAGGATATTGTTGATTTCATGTAAGTAAATACCAGCTCAGATATAACATTTGAAAAAGAGGCTGATGATTCTTTTACATTTCACAAGCAATTTAAATGTATATATTCAGGACAAGAAAATGTTAAAGTGATTTGAATGTTTACTCTGCTTTTTTGGAACTTTGTGAGGCCTTTTTTTTGTGTTATTATTTAAACGTGAGGAATACAAAATGTGCATTTGATATTCCAATCCTGGTATCTATATATGATGAGTTTATTGAGCTAGACAGACACACACAATCTGTGAGTTTGAACATGAATATTATTTATAATGCTTTTTTTCTAACTTTTCTGTGACTGGTTTAATACATTCATGATTTACCTCTGATTAAAACATGCACAAAATTATAAACAGACCTTTTCATGTCACCATATTCTGAGTTATTCAGGTGACAGACCAATCGCACAGCTGGATGTGCTGACTGGTCATCTGCTTGACCACTATCAAAATCAGATGGTAGTCTCCAAATAGCTGCCTTCATTTCTGTCTTTGATTCTGATGCTGCAGATAAAAACATATTAATGTATTATGAATATAAACACTGCTTGATACTAAAATGACATACAGAACTTTTAAATTTAATTTTCAACATACTAGTTCACAAGTCTGTAAAAGGATGTGTTATCCTACGTAGACATATTCTGACTCTGAGCAAACCAGTATTTGCTCTTACTGCTAACTGCTGTGTACTTATCAGACAAGCAGCAAATATGAATTTTCAAGCCTTTGATTTGCTGTGACTTGGGATTGAACTGAGGACCTTCCACACTCAAAGCAAGAATTCTACTACTTAGTACTCACTGAGGTGTTTATACCATTGAATGATGATGTACAGGTATAATCATCATCTTAGTTATTGTTTACTAATATTTCAAATACAATTTAGTTAACTCTTTATTTATCTGTAATTTTATAAAGAAACAGATGACTAGGTTGTCCTTGATGGTGATTTTGTATTTTTTTAATTTTAGTTTCTATGCGATACATGTATACCAGTCATGTCCAAGATCTGAAATAAGAGGCAGGATGGTAAAAAAAAAATCTAATCAACTTACTTTTTTATTATATACAGTCATTTTATTTTATTTTGATGACTTCAGGGATTAAGGTTCTTTGTCAATTTGATTAGATGCTTGTTATGTGCCCCTTTAATACGGTTTACCCATTCCAAATATTTAGCTTAACTTAAATTTACTTTTATTGTAACATGTTGTCATTAAGTCTTTATCAATGGTTGAGGCCTTAATATTCCAGATCTCTCCTTCAGGATGTAGGTAAATGTTTTTGTTAATGATGTTGTTTTCATCATCAAAATCAATGTGATGAATCTGGAAAATAAAATAACATCAGAATCATTTTTTTCCTGATGGGATATCATTCAAAACTCAATTAGACTTCACACATGTATCAGGTTATACTGAAAATTAGGTTTTCCAGTGAGGTTATGCATAATTATAAAACTGACAGAATCTTTAGGTATCATATCTGTTGTTATACAGACATGTAGAATAGAAGTCTCATTTTTAAAGGCCTTATGGTTGCCTATACATTCTATAATTGCTGATATCCACTTCATTTGAACTTTGGTGGATAGTTGTCTCATTGGCAATCATACCACATCTCCTTATTTTTATAGTGTTATTAAGTTTTAACTGATTAGCACAGATTTTATAACCTCAAGTGTACCAGAACCCATCAGGCATCTCATCATATTTGACCAAGTAAGCAATAGAAAATGAAACAAAGACATAGGATAGAACAAAGGTAGTGAAAAATAATCATGCTTATCAAAATTATTTCTTTGCCCAATTCAGTATATTAAGGTTTCAATAATAATACAATGTGTCAAGATATTTAAATAATGATTCATGTTTAATGAAGAATTTTGTTCCTGCTGATTTACCTGATTTTCTACTCGTAAAGACTGAGTTCCAACAAGAAACCTGATCTTATCAGTTTCTCCTGTTTGTGCAGTTAATGCTTTGGCCTGTTGAATGATAAAAAAAATATCATTCTATTAATAACTTAAATTTATAGAAGAGTTATACAAATAATAATTGTGTCACTGCGACTGCATGCACTATTTCTTTATGTTTAATATTGTTATTAAGCTTTTACATGTTAAACATGTACTCATATCATATTTCATGTGTCATGTTCATCATTTGTACTGATTATCATATTACATTGACGAATGACAACTCCAAATCAAGCACACCTTATTACTAACATGCTCTCTACTTCCCGCTAAAAAAATACTGTCTTACCTGTAAAATCTTCTTACACCTGTGCTCTAACTCTGAATTCAGGCATTGAAACCTGCTGATGGCCTTTGCTAATAGCAATATATATTTACAAGTTGTTTTCTATTTCTTAGATTTGTGGTTTGGATCTAAAGTTTTTGTTTTTAACTTTTTTTGTATTCTTTGAATACCATTTGTTTAATGTTATATTTATACTATTTGTAACTATCATTGCATATATAAATTTTTTGTGGGCACTTGCATGTATGAACTTATATACACCTTATCGCTATTTGTCCGCCATTACTGGATATCACACAGGTTCCTGTAAAATTATGACGTCATAAAACAAAATGGCTGATGCCACAATTAAAAAGTGATTGTTGTATGCGTCAAAAGTTCAAGCGGCCAGGTCAGCCGGGATTAGCGATAAGGTGTATTGTCCTATCCATATGCAAACTAGAATGTGTCCATAGAACATGTACAGTGGACCATGAAATCGGGGTCAAATCTCTTATTTTAACATTTTCGTCCCCATTCACAGGTTATGCCTGCCTCATATTATGAAAAAATAAAGGATGGCAGGTAGATGAAACTTACATAAATGAATCATGGATTAGAAATGAAAAAAATTCTTGAGACCCGATTTATATAGACTCAAGGACGTCAGTCGGCTCCAGGTGCAAAGAAGCAGTGCATCCATTTTGGACGGGCAACTATCCAATTTATATTTGGGACTAGTCAAAATATTTATAACGTCTTGGAAGGCTTTTTTGCTTTGAAAGAAAAAAATATAATAGCCTTGCAAGATGTCATATTCATATAATTTATTATTTGGACTAATTTGGGACGAGTTCTAAAGCGATTGATGCCTTACAAAACCAATTAGTATGAGAAGCTGACATTATGGTTATCTTCCAGGAAAAGCATTTTTTAACAGTTTTTATCAAATATAACGGAGATAACCTGAAATTCTAGCCCATAAATAACCGGCGATTCGTCGTCCATATCTGTGTGTCTGGTCCCTAAAATTATTTCTGTCGGACAGGGGATGGGGGGAAACGGAAACCAGTAGCCTAAGTCAATTTTCGGCAGTCGTAAAAAGTAAAACATAAAATTATTTAATTATTATTTTAAAACAAATAACTGTAGCTAATGCCAGACAAAATGTATTTGATGGCAATGTAATCTGTTTCAATACTCTTTTTTATTCCATTCATGAAATTATTTTTTATGACATTCTACACATAATTTGATGACGTATACACAGCACAGTGTCCGTTCGTCGAAAAAATTAGCAGGTTGATTTCAATTTACCCTTTTCTTTTATATATACTGTTTGCCCCTAACGTCTATGACAGAATGTCCTGTATGCTTATCCTTTCATACCCCATTAACATTGGAGTCTGAAATTATATAATGACAAATAGTAAGAATGGAAAATGGTGAATGTCAAAGCGACAACCTGACAACCCGACCATAGAGGGGTCTCATTTGGGCTGTCTGATCCCAGATCCCGCTTACTGTTTTGTCAGATTCCCGTATCCTGCTTATACTATGTACCTAAGCGATTCTCATTTTTTTGTTAATTTCCCGTATCCCGCTAGACCTTAATTCTAGTTTTCATGGCACAATAATTGACTTTCCCCTGTGACGTCACGTTTACAAAAAAATCGGCAATTCCACGTCACGCTTAGACCCCAATGAGACCCACCATAGAGCAGACAACAGCCGAAGGCCACCAATGGGTCTTCAATGTAGCGAGAAACTCCCGCACCCGTAAGCGTCTTTCAGCTGGCCCCTTAAAAAAATATGTATACTAGTACAGTGATAATGGACGTCATACTAAACTCCAATTATACACAAGAAACTAAGATTAAAAATCATACAAGATTAACAAAGGCCAGAGGCTCCTGACTTGGGACAGGTGCAAAATTGCAGCGGTGTTAAACATGTTTATGAGATCTCAACCCTCCCCTATACCTCTAGCCAATGTAGAAAAGTAAAAGCATAACAATACACACATTAAAATTCAGTTCAAGAGAAGTCTGAGTCGGATGTCAGAAGATGTAACAAAAGAAAATAAATAAAATGACAATAATACATAAATAACAACAAACTATTAGCAGTATCATACTATCATGAAATATATGAGAAGAACATAACCCGTGTCATGCCAACAACTGTTTTTTAAAAATAAATGTGTTTACTTTAGTTCCGATGCAAAGACCCTATAAGTAAATCAATATTAAGGATGTACTTAGGTGAGGTTTTGGATTTTTGTCAAATGTTCAGACTCCTTGGTGTTTTTCCATACAATACAATGTAAAATATTTTGCCCCATAACACCCATTTATTTTTTCATATAAGACTTAATAGCTCATGAAAGGTCATTTACCAACATTTTAGAAGATTCTTAATTTTCTTTCTTTTGTTTTGAGACCCAAATAATACCAATGCAAATATAAGGTAAAAGTCTGAGTCAGCCTTTTCCCGCCATATTTTAAATCTCAAATATCTCGAAACATCTTGTCGATATCGTCTGAAGACTCCTTATTGATTTTTTTGTCATTTAATAATTATCTTTACTCATTTTTGCCTAATAAGTTAAAAATGATAATAGAAAGATGGAAATTTATTCATAAAGCAAACTTGATGAGCAAAACAAGATCTACAAGAAGGTTTTTAGCAAGGAAATCATCTGGCGACTCTTTAAGAAATTGCCCATTAATAACAATTTTACATTTTTTGTTGAGTTTTTCCTTAAAGGGGCACTAGCTACGAGATTGATAAAAAATCAAATGTATTATATCTTATGCTCAATCATTAATGGAATGTAATTTGTATATTGTATAATATAAAATTAAATAGATCTAGAATAATCCGAATAGCAGGAGTTTGCTTAATTTATTTATATCTATATTTATGTTTACATTGCTTATATGGTCATCGGGACGGATGACTTTAGGGGTCAACTCGACAATTAATTAGATGGCGTTTAGACTAAAATACACACGAAATGAAGCTACATATTTTCATGCGGTGCCCTGTTAATTGTTTATTTTAGACTTTTGATATTTTGTATAAATGTTTTACATTGTTATAAATTAAACATGAGAATTTGATTAAAATCGGTGAACATGAATTTGACAGCTAGTGCCCCTTTAATGTTGAAATGGTAAGTGAACTCTTATTTAGAGTTTTGTGCTTTAATGACGATATTTATCAATATTTATCAATTTATCAATTTATTTTTACACATTTTGTATTGCAGCGGTACAATTTCTTAAGATATTTTAACTATTTAGTTCTAATCTGTCAGTGAGCTCATTAACATTACAAAAGTTTAAATTGTTTAGCTGAACATCTACATTTTTTGTAAATTCTACATTATTGATCATGACACACACATTTGAATAATATATTACATGTAATTATTTAAACACAAAACATTCATTTCAGTAAAGTAGATAATGGCTGATGATAATGTTGAAGAATTTTTAGAAGATGAATCTTTATCAGAAAAAGAATTCCACCTCCAGAATCCTGATGTAGTTATAAGGGGGACAACTCTTAGACACTCTGCTACAACAGATACTTTAGATTCTGTTTATCTAGAACCAACAGCAGTTGAGGAAGATGTTCAAGATATTATTACGGCCATACCAGATTTAGTTAAAGGTTATATTGAATAGTAATTTTAAAATGAGTTGAGATTTAATACTAGAAAAAAATAGAAAAAATATTTGAATAAGCTCTCGCCGCGATATAGCCTTTTTGTGCTAATGCAGCGTATAGCAAAGAACAATCAATCAATCAATACTAGAAAAAGAGTCTTAAAAGACAACTTGACTACAAGTTAACTACAAGATTTAACTTCCAATTCGCATTATATATTGTACATGTTGTGAACTTTAAATAATGAAATAAACATTTATCTTACCAAGACAAGTATTTGACAAACTTGTTAAATTTACATGAACCTGAAAAGTGTCCTCATTTCATGTCACTTTAAAACAAAATGACTATTAAACAAAGTAACATTATGCATACATGTACATGTATGTTAACTTAATTTTAACCTTTCACAGCCTTGAATTGTATTCAAATCTTGTGGAAATATACAGTTGATTCATCTTAATACATTGTTACAAGGTAAGGCACATTTTCTATGGATTGGTGAATATGAATTGATGAAGACTATCAGGTTCTGTCTTTAATGTTTTATTTTACTGTTATTTTCTTTGTTTTCAAAGATACATTTTTGGTACATGCATTTTTTGATAATATATACATGTACCCTGTTGGAACATTTTTAGAAGATTTTGAACATTAAAAGTGGATATATTTATCCCAGTCTCTGTCATTCAATAAAACAATCAAATTTCCTTACAGCATGAACATTATTGCAATATTGTTTATTTTTTCAAACTGAATTTTAATGATGTGTTTTATATGGGAAAAGTGCCAAATTAGTTTGAAAACATTTATTTGAAAATGGCTAGGTACAAACTGTAGGTGATAAATGCCTCTTATAATAAGATTAGCAATTCCTCAGCCTTTTACATGAATTATTGTACAATGTAGACTATTTTGATATACAATATATGTGTTCATGTCTGAAGTTGCCAGGGCATATAGTGTAACCCATGTTTGTACATCTGCCATTTTATTATTGCAACATTCTAAGATCAAACAGTAGTCTGGACTCTTTTTGTTTTCCTGCTGAATAATTTCTTATATATTTTCTACCTTATACAGAATCTACAGACAGTGATTCTGCCTCTGGTATTCTGGAAGAAACAATAGAGACTGTGATTGATGTGGGAAAAAAGGTGATAGATCAAATACCTGATGTGGGAAAGAAAGTGATAGATCAAATTCCTGGTCTAGTAAAGGAACTAAAAAACACAAATGAGGCTCAAGGCCAAATGAATATAAGTAGTTATTTTGCTGATCAAAACTCACTTGACGACCCTTTCAATAGCTCAGCTTTTGTAAATGTATCATCAGAAGATGCTATTCAAACAACAGAAGAAAAGATTCTGGAAGAAAATGTGTTTGACAATTTTGTTGAAGAAGAGAGCAGTGTACACCAACATTTAGAATCCCGACTCTCTCATGAAGAACCAGAAAGTGTTGACTTTCAGGTGGAAAGTGATGTAAATGTGATGGAGGCCTCATTACAATTGATTGATGACAAAGAAGATTTTGAAATGTTTACTGCAGAGAATGACCCTGACCCTGAATTCACTGAGTATGGTGTGTCTCCTGGGAGTAGTTTACTTTCAGAAAGAATACATCAGATGCACTTGTCTGAATCTGATCAGAATGAACAAGAACACTCTGGATTTGTTGGCAGTATTGACAGGCAACTGTCGTCTGCTAGTCATCATTCTGTTGGCAGTGAACCAATAATATCTCCATTACCAGTGTCACAGTTTTCGTCTAACCAGTTTTCTCCTTTTGCTACACCAACACATCAACCAGTACCACTGCCACCTGTACCAGCAAGTCAACTACCAAGTCAGCCGACACCAACACATCAAAAAGTCCATTCGCCCTTGGCTAACATCCCACCAAGCCAACCACTGGGTCAGCCTGCAGCTGAGACAAACCCATCATTTGAAACAGGTAACTGAAAATGTTAGCACAATAATTGATATGGGACAGCTTCTTTCTTATTTTCACAAGACTTGAAAGATATTTTATTCACATTTTTTTTTAACAAAGAGAAAAGAAAAGTTACCAGAAACAGTATCTGTCGTGTAATGAAAAAAAAAAACAATTGATTATTGTTTCCATCAGTTAAATGTAGTGTAAACACTAGCTAGAGGTTCAACCAAAGTAAAAGATTTTGTTGATTATTATAAGTTTTGTGAAAAAATCTGAAGAGTTACAAAGCCATTTCTACATGACTGCTGCACAAAAAAAGGAAAGCATAATAACATAAGGTTTATCCCAATATTTTGTATACAGAATTTTACAAAGTTTAAAGTCTGAGTACATGAGTGTTCAATTTTACAGCGACTCCAGTAATACCAACTGAAGTACCCTTAAAAACACCACCTCACACCACAGCATTCTCCGATACAACAGGAGAGGACTTGTTTCTGTCAAGTATACAGATGAGTGATTCAGATCGTCAACATGATGCTTGGTTACCTGGAGATCATTCAAACTTTACACCTGTAGCAGAAAATCTTAGTACACCAGGCTTGGTAGTTAATGAACCTCAGGTAAATCTTTGTTCACATGTCTGTAGTCCACGAACATAGGTTAAATCTTTGTATGCCTGGCTTGGTAGCCAATGATAAATCTTGGTAGATGTAGCTTGGAAGTCAATGAACCTTAGGTAAATCTTGGAACATCTGGCTTGGTAGTCAATGAACCTTAGGTAAATCTTGGTACATCTGGCTTGGTAGTCAATGAACCTTAGGTAAATCTTGGAACATCTGGCTTGGTAGTCAATGAACTTAAAGTATTATGCCATCTTGCTGTAAAACAGGTATTTTTGGTAGATTCAGTTAAGCTAACTGTGTAACCCTCTTTAAATAAAGAATTATTATTATTATTATTATTATATTCAGACAACTTTTAGTACCTGATGAAATTACTTCTTTATATCTTTATCTGAATGTTTTTAAGTGTTCACCATATTAAAATATAGAATGATATATGTATAGCATGAAATGAAGCAATTTTACAAGAATTTGTAGGCTTTACTCACTGTTTATTTAGTCTTTGTAACAAACATACACATTGAAGAAAATTATAAGAATTGGTATCAATTTAAGTAGGTTCTTTTAAAAAGTGTTTATTCATATCCTTCAAGATTGGTTATTGGGAATGTGTATGTTCTACTAGTAACTGACAGAATTATTTTCTTTATAGAAAACTTCAAAGGTTCTTAATTTACCCTAAGAGTTTGATACATTTATTTTATTTACCGTGATTGCTATGATTGATTTCAGGGTGATCCAGTGAGAGATTTAGTTTATCGATATATGGGAGAACAGGAGGCTATAAAGAGACAGGTGCTGACTATAGACAGTGTTACACAAAATATAGAAGGACTCCAAAAATTAATTGTATGTATATTATTGTATCAGTGGTTAGAATGTAAAATTGTTAAGATAATTTTATTTACCATTTGAATGAAGCAATCTGACTTGTTAAGTTAAACACCTGCACCCAAAATAGTGTTTTACAATCATATCAGTTTAGTTTATATTGGTTCACTAGTTTGTGAGTTAGATTCAGATTATACCTTGTTATGAAAATGGGGTTAGTGGTACTTAACCTCTGTCTGTGTGCCCATCTCAGGAAAAATCCCTTATAATCAGAGTAATTTAAAAACTATCAAGCTTAATGTAAGCATACCTTTTTGTTTCCACATCCATCACTTATAAACTACCTGTTTACAGAACACTTATATTTTCTTGCACATAATGGACATTTAATAAATTCTTTTGCTTTTTTTTTCTCAAGAGCTGCAAATTAGAGTGACTTGCAATTTGGCAACAAGTTTTATGTTGGCATGCTTTACTGTGTGAGGTATTTTCATATCTACCACCCATCATCTTCTAGTTTACTGAATACTTACTGAGCTATCAATAGTTTATCTTCTTTTTTTTTTGCTTTTCTGTTTATGTCATTTTCAGGGAGCCAAATTTTAATCAGTGAAAATGTAATATTGTTTGATGAATGATTCTGTGAAACTTTTTATAAATGATTCTTTTCTAGGCTGGTGGTTGTTACAGATCAGCTGTAGATTTAACTGGGAGGTTGTTGACAGAGACAGGACAGGGCCCAGATCAAGTAGGACAGATAACTACTCACACAACACATTCTTTACAGGTAGGGTAGATAACCTATCATAATAAAATAAGATGGTGTTTGAATGTGAATTCTAATATGATGACCTATTTATAGTACAATGTATCAACCATTTTAATCACAAAATAACTGCTTTAAGCACAGATTCATTAATACACAAAATTTGCTGTTGGGTGTTACCCCCATCTTTTTTATATGGCCAGTTAAAGTCAATTTCTTTCACAGTATAACCCACACTTCAAATATAACTCAGTTATCTCTTTTCTAATACAAAATAAACAAATCAGTCCATTTCGATGTAAAATGTCAGAAACTGAAAATTCAACAAAATTGTTATATGAAAATAAATCTAGGGCTGCCATGAATTATTTCTTGATTAAACAACTCCGAATGAAGCTATTTAAAGCAACTATAGCTTACTGTGTTTGAACTTATACAATGAGTAAAACCCATACTGTATAGCTATAGAATATCTTGACAATTTTTAAAACAAGTTAAACGAGAAAACCAACAGCTTGATTTATAACAAAACAGAAAACAAAAAAAACAAATACCGGTACTGGTATGACATACATCAACCAATGAATTAAAGACTCCTGACTTGGGCAAGTGGTGTCAAAGTAAAATATAAAAATAAACTGTAAAAATCAGTTAGAAATAGCTTATCTCATCAGAACGACTTGAAGCAAAAAAAAAATCAAAAAAACAAACAATACTGGTAACTAACATAAAGACAAGTGGTGATCTTAAAGTACTCAGTTACAGAAAGCTAGTTCAAAGCCAATTAAATGATATTCATCCAAGGTATTTAGTGTTTAGATGTTCTATTAAAAGTGTCTTGAGACGAGCATAACCTTTGTTTTCCTTCAAAAATGGGTCCAGAAAAATTTGTAAAAAAATATTTTTAGGTAAAAAACGCACTTTTTTTATTTCATTTTATTTTCTGCTGTTCCTTTCCTTCCCATGAGTGACTTATATACACGATATAGATGAAAGTGAGACATGTTTAAACTAAAGAGTTGATTCCTTGCATTATTGTTAAGATTTCAAACTGGTCAGTTTATTAAGTCAGTATGTTCCATGTCAATTATATAGTCGTGACTCAGTAACCTTGCCTTATTGTTAAGATTTCAAACTGGTCAGTTTATTAAGTCAGTATGTTCCATGTCAATTATATAGTCGTGACTCAGTAACCTTGCCTTATTGTTAAGATTTCAAACTGGTCAGTTTATTAAGTCAGTATGTTCCATGTCAATTATATAGTCGTGACTCAGTAACCTTGCCTTATTGTTAAGATTTCAAACTGGTCAGTTTATTAAGTTAGTATGTTCCATGTCAATTATATAGTTGTGACTCAGTAACCTTGCCTTATTGTTAAGATTTCAAACTGGTCAGTTTATTAAGTCAGTATGTTCCATGTCAATTATATAGTCGTGACTCAGTAACCTTGCCTTATTGTTAAGATTTCAAACTGGTCAGTTTATTAAGTCAGTATGTTCCATGTCAATTATATAGTTGTGACTCAGTAACCTTGCCTTATTGTTAAGATTTCAAACTGGTCAGTTTATTAAGTCAGTATGTTCCATGTCAATTATCATAGTTGTGACTCAGTAACCTTGCCTTATTGTTAAGATTTCAAACTGGTCAGTTTATTAAGTCAGTATGTTCCATGTCAATTATCATAGTTGTGACTCAGTAACCTTGCCTTAACTTGTAGTTAATCAGTCTATATTCTATGTTTATAATTATAGTTATGGTTTTGTCGCTTTGCCTTGCTGATGAAGTTAAGATATTATAGTATTGCTGAATCAGAATTCCAAGCTTTCCAGAATTTAGACACTCCTGATCTCTACTATGAATATTATCCTAGGATGTATCCAGGCAGAAAAGGTAGGTGGTAAAAATAAAATAAAAACTTGTAAATGAGAAGGGTAGATATCATCCCTTGAACACAATTTTTGGCTCAGGGGTGACTTACTTTTGAATCACAAATTGCCAAACTCTTGAATACATTACTGTCTAATAAAGTCAAATTAGTTTAAACTTTAAAATAACTTTCTGTCTGTCAGCACAATATAAGAACAAGCTATAACAATCAATCTAAAAAATGCCTAACTCATCAGCTTTACACAAAGCACACAAAATACATCGAACAAAAAGACTTAAAGCCCAAAGTACCAAATCAGAGAGTAAATCTTTGTTACTGAAAGTTAGTTCAAGGCAGTAACATCTAATAAAAAAAATATGTTTCCAAATCTAAAATATCAGTCAGTACACAACTAAATGAGTTTAAAGACTTCATAGACAGTCAGAGAAAAATACAATCTTTTACAATGCCAAAATATAAAAGTTTAGGCAGATTGTAGGACTGTACATGTTCATAGCTGAATAGCAGTTGTTTTTAGTAAAAGTTAGAATGTGGTATCCCAATTGTATTAAGTTTTTATGCCCCACCTACGATAGTAGAGGGGCATTATGTTTTCTGGTCTGTGCCTCCGTTTGTCTGTGCGTCCGTTCGTCCATCTGTGCGTCCGTCCGTTTGCTTCAGGTTAAAGTTTTTGGTCAAGTTAGTTTTTGAAGAAGTTGAAGTCCAATCAACTTGAAACTTAGTACACATGTTCCAAATGATATGATCTTTCTAATTTTAATGCCAAATTATAGTTTTGACCCCAATTTCATGGTCTACTGAACATAGAAAATGATAGTGTGAAGTTCAGGTTAAAGTTTTTGGTCAAGGTAGTTTTTGATGAAGTTAAAGTTACATCATCTTGAAACTTAGTACACATGTTCCCTATGATATGATCTTTCTAATTATAATTCGAAATTAAAGTTTTGACCCCAATTTCACGGTCCAATGAACATAGAAAATGATAGTGCAAGTTGGGCATCCGTGTACTATGGACACATTCTTGTTTACAGATAAGGGCAATCTTTCAACCAAATCTTAGTACATGTATCTATGAAAAAAAAACTGAATAATTTAAATAATTTGAATTCCTTTTTAGGTTCAATGGTTCCTTTTGGTATGAGAATACTACATGCTGAGTTGCCACATTATTTAGGCAGGTCACACGAAGCTTTAGATAGACTATACTATGTATTAGCTGTAGCACAAAAGGTATGCAGAAACTTTATTATATCATCCACTTTCTGAAGTGGGTTGTTTAGTTGTGATTTGGGGATGTTTGTTCCACTTTTGTGTCTGCAACATTACCTGATGGACAGGATTTTTATGATATTTTCACAGAATCCTTCATGATTTTCTTTTGCACTTACTATTTTTTTCTTTTTTTTTTCTTAAATTTTGGTTAGTCTGTAATGCTGATTGGCAGTCACTGGATCATAGTTTTAATAAAGAATTAGCTCTGTTTACTTAAGTACATGTGCGATCTAAATCTATCATTAAGATTTGTTACTTTTGTAGATTTTGATAAATCTTGAAGATGGTTTGGCTGAAGATGGCAGTGCAGTAGAAATTACTCCAGAAAGTAGAAAAGGTAAAGAAAATATAGACAGTCTGATAATGTACATTCTTTTTCAAGATGTGATTGACAAAACGTTAGTTATAGAATATAACAATTTTTTGGGAACTTATTTCAATAACATTTTATATATTGTTATATCCATTAAGACTTAGAGATAAATTTATTTATATTTCTATTGTAGTTTCCAAGGAATTATGGCAGGAAAGAGAAAAACAAGTATTATATATCATAGGAAATACATTCCTAGCAATTAAGGTGAGCCTTAAAAGTACTTTTATTTCCTTGTTTCTGTCTAGGTTCAATAGGCTGCTGTTAATGTATATGATTCTATACTGAGTAAAGATTGTTCTTGTAAGGCTGACCTATTGAGTGGCATTGGAAGAATATACTTTTATTTCATGAAAACAATGCAGTATGAGTTGCTAAATTTGAAAACACTTAAAAGTAAAAAAATATGAAAATGGCGCTTTTTGGCATCATTGAAAGTTTTGCATAGATGCCTTACTTTGACCACATTTTAAGGTTGATGGTAAGAAAAGTATTTGTGATTAGTAAATTTTGGTTAAACCTTATACTGAAAGATACTGTGTTGATTTTACAATTCCTCTTTGTAAACTTGAAATATGTAGTGTGACTTTAATTTCATATAATTTGTATGGAAGATTTGCCACTCAGACATAAAGCAAGCAACAAATAATCATAAACGTCAACATATTCAATTATAAGCAATTTATATGCAATGCATTGCAGTGAAAAGTTTAGTGTTGAAAATATTAAAATTTATTAAAAAAAAAAACTGTTGCAATCTATTTTTGGGAATACCTTTATTACAGATCAGTATATTTTGTAGGATTATGAAGCTGCTGTTAGTGTTTATGATTCTATACTGAGTAAAGATTGTTCTTGTAAGGCTGACCTATTGAGTGGCATTGGAAGAATATACTTACAGGTAAACTGATTGGATCAAATACTAAATTAAATGTTATATATTGTTTGTTGATTTAGAGTAAAAAGACCACTCCATTTTATGCATCAACCATAAAGTGGCCAGGGCATTTAGTGTACCCTATATCTGTCATTTGGCTTTTAAAATCATAAGAGTTGTTTAGACTTTTTCATGTTATAATATACCTGCTGATATTGATCTGATTTTTGACACATAAGTCTATATTGATGACAAACTTTGGTAGAATTACTTCCCTTAGACCTAAGAAATGTCATTAGATTGTATTTGACTGAACTGTTTTGTTGTAAAGCCTACCGATCTCCTGCTACTATTTGGTATAAAATCTTTCATAGTTACATGTGTGACTTTGCTTTTATATAACATCTTTTGAGATCATTATGATTTTAAATATGGCCTTTGAAAATAGTATGGTATACTCTATATATATATATTTTTAGATTGGTAATGTACCAAAAGCCAAAGACTGTTTTAAACAAGCAGAAGTACTATCTGACAGTCAAGATAAATATGTTAAATGTAGAAATTTTATAAACAGGTAAGAGATAAATAAATGTTTTGATACAGTTTCAGTGTTTTAAAAAAAACTGTATTTAGTGTTGTAATTTCAATGATAGAATATAGATATATTTGATATGGTTTTTAGAACCCGTCTGACATTGGTTATACAATTGTTTCATCATTGATTGTATCATTCCTCTCTCAATTTGATTTAGCATATCTGTATTTTACTGATTTTACTGATTTTCAAAGTCAAAACATTATACTACAAAAAAAAAGCATTAAATCAAGAAAGAAATAAAGCATGCATCATAATCATAAAAAGGTAAACAATTAAATAGTTTTTAAATGTTGTTTTATATGGTCTTATAAATTTTAATTTCACTAATTTCAGAGGTTTAGAGGGCATGTGTTTAAACAATTTTTCAGAAGCATTCGAGAATTTTAAGAATGCTGTTGAATGTGATCCTAAAAATTCCTCAGTAAGTATTAACTAACTACCATTTTCTGATAATGCAAGTAACAAATTAAAATAAAGCAAGGTTTTGATCAAGTTCATTCATGAATAATTTGATAATTTAGATATTTCTGTTTTCTTATAATGTATTTATCAAATTTAAAAAAAATTAAAAAATACTGGCTCAATTTCAGTGCTCTATTTAAATTAAATGGACTTGTGAGTCATATTCTCTTCTGAAGTTATCCTTGATGGTAGTTAATACTGTTGTTTGTCTTTTCTCTACAAGAGATGATTGAATATTAAGACATATTTCACAAGTTTAAAGATTTTTATTTTGCCTTATTCAATGTTATATTTGAACTGTCATTTTCCATTTCTGAAAATGTGTCCAAGTAGTGATACAGAAAGAAGAATACAGTGTAATCTTTCTTTTTACAGGCTGTAAATAATATGGCTGTTTGTTCCTTGTACGTTGGAAAGTTAATGGAAGCTTTGAAGAGTCTGGAAGTCTTAGTACATGAAGATCCTGAGAGAAATTTACATGAAGGAGTTTTATTTAACTTGTGTACTTTATATGAACTAGAATCATCAAGAGCTTTACATAAAAAACAAGCATTACTGGACCTGGTCAGTAGACATAAAGGTGATGGATTTCCTGTTGCTTGTTTGAAAATGGCTTGAACATTGCAGTTATTGCTCCATATACTGACTGCTTTGTAGAATTTTGAGCAGTATCTTCTGAAAAATAACTGGCTAGTGTTTCACAAAGCAACAGTAAGAAGTGAATTCAAAACTCTTTTACATTTTTTAAGTTATCTACTGGTGAAAAACAATATTCCATACATTAAAATAAAAAGGGACCAACTTGAGTAACAACAGTTCTGTATGTATCTTTGATGTAGCTTCTAATATCTTTTTCTATGGTTTAATATTGTACTGATATTTTTATCAAAATACATTTTTGGAACATCTTAAAATCACCTCAACAAGTGTTGTTAGTTTTGTGTATAAAAAAGAAATCCAACATTCAAAATAACCTACATTAAATTGTATAAGGGACCAAACTTTTCCCCCAAATTATTGTCATCAGACCCAATTTGTTATATATAATGACAGGAGTTGTTGAAAATTACTCAATGAAACCTAAGCCTACAAACACAACATAACCCATCCTTTATCAAATGAACTGAAACTCATTAAATGAATTAAAAACAACTGCCATGTTTGAATTTTACAAAGATATAGGTCAGAAACATTGGCATGTTTTGATGTGGAAATTGTGTTTTTTGTCGGGAATACATGAATTAAGTAAGTAACAATGCATGTTCTAATATGTGTAATCAATCTATAGAATGCCAAAGTATACAAGTGACATGTCACAAAGTCTTTACGTTACAATATAAGACATAAGTCACTGGTCACGGCACCAAAATGTTGGGAATACGTGAATTAAGTAACAAAACGTTGCATTTTTGGTTACATTACTCCCTACCTTTTTATTCAAATAAATTGAAGGACAGAATATATAAAGAAGAATGCACAATAAAAATAAAATCAGAATTAACATTTAAAATCTTGTGCAATGTGCAATGCCCTGTTTAAATAGGTGCATGTAATTCTTCAAAGTGGCGAAAGGTATATTGATATTTAAGGACATGCCTAAGTATTTAAATATTAGTTTGATTTTGTCTTTTATCATTAATAAATATGATTGTTTTGCTACATGAACATTTGAAAAGTGGTAGGGGACCTTATTGTTATAAAAATAATCATTGGATTATTTCTTTACCGGTAATGAAATCAATATATGTTAATTTAGAGAAAAAGTTTTCAATAGGGACAGTGCAATAATTTTCTCACATTATTTTGTTTTTCTTGTTTCAGTTTGTTTTATTGTATTTTGCATTGTACTCATTGTACTTGATAACACATAATTCATGTGTATTTAGAAATAAATTATTTATAAAGCATTCAGTTTTGTTGCCTTGATGTTAGTTGGTCAGATAGCTATTACTTTAACATGTTTGAGTTGAAAATAATTGAAGCAGTGATATAAGTAAGATGCTTTATTTTGAGATGAAGTATTTTTATTAGGTCTTTCCACTTATATGTGGAAAGACCTATTGATTGTGTTTTGTTTTAAGCAATCAATACCGTATGGGACTGACTTGATATCTAAATCTTCCATGACTTATTACTACCTTTTTGATACACAAAATATAGTGCATTGATCATAACATTCTATACATCCTATCCATGAACATTTTCAGAAATTTAACGATATAATATATGCTCAAATATTCCAAGGCACAAAATGATGTTACACTTGTTAAGAAAATTACATAACTTTTGCAAGGTGCAGGAATCTAATATCGGTTCTAAAAATATAAATGATGTCATTGTTAAAGTCATCTTTAAAAAAAATGAAGTTATCTTCCTTTGTCTAGAATTGCTGTTAAATCAACTACAACCAATGAAATATTTAATTTTACTTCCATTGATAAATTGAAGCAATCTTTACCATTCAGTGCTAACAAGCACTTTGATTTCTCCTTCCACCACATATTTATCCTTTCGTTCTATAGGGAATTTGCTAGATGTTGCTAAAATTTTCTGATATCGAACAGTTACTGCGCTTTTGAAACTGACACTTTTTAATCGAACACTTTTTATGTAAGAGTTATCTCCCCAAACACTGTATTTCTTGTTTGAACATCTCCTTCGAAACAGTAAAAGATTATGACAAAATTATTTCACCAATTTGCTCTTTATAGATATTAAGGATCTTAATAATAGTTTTTATCAAAGCCGCCCAGTGACTCCAATGAGAGTTATTTCCCTTTCTGAATTTAAAATAAGTAAAATGTAATTGTAACCGGTAAACTATAAGTGATAGAGACCTAGGGTCTTTTGAATTGAGGTCCTTGGTCCACCAAAAAGAAAATGGGGTTTATTTTTTTTTTTGATTTTGGCTTTTTATTGATTCTTTTCAGAAACTTATATATTGACAAAAATATTTTTACTAAACTAACATTTGCTACATGTGGTAATATACATATTTGGTTTAAAGGGTGTGCTGACATTTGATGGGAGTTCCCTCCTTCCAATACTAAAATAAGCATTATTATAACAAAAGGTTAAAAATACTATTATCCAACTTACTGCTAAATTGTTGCAGTATCTAATTGACCATTACATGAAGCATATTATTAAGAACAATTATAATTATGCTTTGAATGTCAAAGCATGCTAGTCATGGGAGCAGGGGTTGTTACTCAGATCACTGTTCAAAGGAATAATTGTCTGAACATCTTATATGATACACTGTTGGTCTAAGTGTGAACTTGTTGGTTATTGATGCAGTCTGTTGATGCATTATTGACAATTTATTTCTCTTCTTTAGTCACCATTTTGAAAGAAAGACTTACTTTTTCCTTGTTTCTGTAAAAATATTTCAGCTATTCTTTTTTTAATCCAAATTATCTTTTCATCAGGAGTTACTACTGTCAATTCAAGAAAAAGATTAAGTTGTGTATGTGTTGTTACCAAGGCATTAAAAAGTGAAAAAGAAGTGCCAGATATATATTTTTTACATTATAGGAAACATCAAATAACATTAATATTTAAATGTGTTCAAGAATGAAAATACAAACACTCTGAACAAAAAAAAAAACATAAAATATATTTTGACTTGATAGTGTGAATTAATATTTGTAAACATATTCTATTCTTAAACAATAATTTTGATGGTTAAAAAACAATCATTTAATTCAACATGCAAAAAATGCACACACACAATGGTACATCATGACTGGTTCCTTAAGTTGAGCAATAACTGGTGACCACTTTGGATCACACGAACTCATTCACATTTTTTTTAGGTGGCTGCATATTCTATTTAGTGTTTTGTGAAAGGTTGTTTGTCTTTTCGTCAATTTTTTCTTTGATTTGTGGTTTATGCCCCAATATCATCTCTCAACATTTTTATTCTCTACACTAGAAGTTTTGTCTACACTAATTAGTCTTGTTAATTTGCCATTTAAAAATAACTGTGCAGTTTTTCTTTATATGTTATTTTGTCCCCAGTGTTATTAAGTATGAACAAAAGCTAACCAGGTTGATTAAATTTGAGACCTTTAGTTTGGCATCCATGTCGTTTGATTTATTACCCATCAATGTTAAAGACCTGTCAAGAATCTCTTTTTATGGAACAATTCAGTTAAAAGGTCAACTAGTGTAATATTTGTAAATTATTTTGTTTCCAATTTATGCCTAGTTGACTTGTGCCCAAGGTAAGATAGTAAATGCTGATACTACTGAGATCATGCTTTGACCAATATTAACGATATGTGATCGTAGTAATACTCGTATACCATGCATAATTTTACAAAGCATTGGCGATAAAATGGAGTTAAATCTATCAAAGTGTCAGAACTTTAATAATGATAAATGTCATATAGTTAAAAAAATTCACCTTGAGATATTATAAGTGCATGTGTTTTCCGTGTTCTTGGTGTACTACCAACAGTAATTGGTGATGTGCATAGTTAGGTCGTCAATTTAAGCT